>NW_022990214.1:0-450001 GCF_902827175.1 Gymnodraco acuticeps | reverse complement strand
ACTGACCGCCATGAAACCAGAGACAAAAATGCTCTGAGTTCATAAAAGTCAGTCAATGCTTTCCAAAAGCACGAGCAGTGAACTCCAGGCCCACGTGACTGAACTCAAAATTGAAAGAAACAGACTAAGAAATTACGTTAGCTCCATGATCAAAATACTGCCAAAAAGAATTTCATCAATGTCAAAACTGAGGAAAACAAAAATAAACCCCGTGAACTTTGGAAATACTCAATAACCAGCTTGGCTGCAGTAAAAAAACTCAAAACGAGATTTTCTAACCTTAAACATAAAGACAGATAACAGGCTCATCACAGACAAACTGGATGTGGCCAAGTACTTGAACATTTTTTTTCACAAACATAGCCACAACTCTTGTAAATAAATTACCCTCCCACTCAGGGCTTTTTGGAGTAGATCACATCATGACCTACTACAAAAACCTAGGGGTACGCAAAGATGATTTCAGTCTAGCAAGGGTAACAACAGCAGAGGTACTCATTAAACTGAGCGCCCTCCAACCTAACAAGGCCACTGGCCACGACAATATCCCCTCCAAATCCTCAGAGACACAGCAACCGCCATCTCACCAGTCATAGCTCACATAATTAAACCTCTCCATTAAACAGGGAAAGTACCCAAAGACTTCAAAATTGCAAGAGTAACCCCCCTGCACAAAAAGGGCAGCAAATTGGACCCAGGCAACTACCGCCCTGTTTCTATACTTACCTCCATCTCGAAAGTCATGGAAAAAATAGTATATGAACAGGTCGAAAAGTACCTCGCGGAAAATAAACTAATCTATGAATTTCAATCTGGCTTTAGAACATCCCACTCCACTGACACATGCCTTCTTTATTTGAGCGACCACATCAAACAAGAGGTGGACGAGGGCAAGTACTGCGGCATGGTGATGCTGGACCTACAAAGGCTTTCGACACTGTCAATCACCCCATTCTGATTGACAAGCTAAAAGCAATTGGTTTTGATAAACTATCGGTGAGCTGGATGCAATCCTACCTGGAGGGGAGAGAACAGATGGTGGAGGTAAACGGTACTCTGTCCCCCCCCCTCCCAGTGAGCTGTGGTGTTCCACAAGGAAGCATATTAGGTCCGTTACTGTTCCTAATTTATGTAAATGACATGTCATCAGCATGTGACTGCAACTTGTTCCTGTTCGCGGACGACTCAGCCCTGCTGGTCTCTGGCAGGAACAGGTTGCAGGTTGAAAAAACCCTCAGCTCCGAGCTCGGCAGAATCTGCACCTGGCTCGCCGATAATAAATTATCATTACACCTGGGTAAAACAGAGTCCATTCTCTTCGGTTCGAAACATAATCTCAGCAAATCCGACGACTTCTCAGTTGCAGTGGGCGATATTATTGTCACAAGTAAGAAGGAAATTACATACCTAGGATCTATTCTTGAGGCAAACCTCTCCTGTGACAAAATGGCATCCAATGTAATAAAAAAAGTCAATCAAAGAACTAGATTCCTCTACCGGATCTCCTCTCTGGTAAACAAAAACACCCTGAAAACTCTGGCAGGAGCACTCATTCAAGGGTACTATGACTATGCTTGCACATCATGGTACCATAGCACCTCCAAGGCGCTAAAAATAAAACTTCAAACATCGCAAAATAAACTGGTCAGACTACTGCTTGACCTTTCATCTAGAACCCACCTCACCTCTGCCCACTTTGACAACCTAGGATGGCTTAGAGTAGACGACAGAGTACAGCTACTTGCAATGGGCCTGGTCTACAAGATCCACTACACCTCTATGGTACCCATGTACATGTCAAAATTCTTCCCAAAGGTCAAGGAATACCATGATCATAACACCAGAGGGAGCTCCACAAATCATGTGAAACCCAGATTTGGCACAAAAAGGTGGAATACACGTTTCGCAATTATGCCACATCAAGGTGGAACGCTCTTCCCACAACTGTAAAGGAAAGTAAAACTATACTTACCTTCAAAACCTCTCTTAAAGAGCACCTTCGGGGGAGAGCATTGCAAAACTGGCCCTGGTAATGGTACAAAACTCAACCTGTCGTTCAATGGACAGCTTCCCCCGCCCCCCCATCTATGTATATACTCGCATTTTAGACTCTGTTACTAACTGTATATCTGTAGACTTGGTATGTCTTAAATGTCCGGTTAGGATGTATTAGAACGAAATCTAAAATGAAAATTGTAAATAAGCAATCTGTATGTAAAAAACCACCTGTATGTAAATTGTAAATAAGCCATCTGTATGTCTTATATGTCTTAAATGACATGATGAATTGGAAATGGGGGACCCTGATGTAAACAAGACGAAAGTCTTTCTCTGGTCTGCATCCCCTTAACAATTGTATGTTTTGAGCTGTACTGTACTGTACCCAATATACAAGCTGTTAATAAACTTTTCAATCAATCAATCAAAAAACTAATTTCCCTGCTTCTCGTGGTTTCCTTGCGTCCCTCCATGCTTCCCTGGTGGGAGGGACTAAACGCAGGGAAACGACGCAAGTGAGGGAAGCAAGGATTTCATTTAATCGACCTGAGAAGCAGCCCGGGCTGCGGTGGTTTGTTGATACATGTCGTCTTCTTCTGTTTGCTTTAATCGAGGCTGTGTAGTTCTGCAGTGCCCCCATGGTCAGTAAATGGAAGTACTACAAAGAACTGCGTTTAGTGCAATTATTTCACAAGTTTTGTTATATACACAGCTCGGAAAAAATTACCGAGGTCCGGACCTCGGTGACCTCAATGGTGGATACGGCCATGGCTGTCAGTTAGGGTTTATGTGATTATTGTCTTCTGAGATATCTTTAGAGTTGCTTGTAAACTCATAAAACAACATGTTTCAAATAAATTATGTTCCTGCAAAAAAGCTGTTTAAAAAGCAGCTACATGGAGCCGGTTTATAATTTAGAATACGCCAGTTAAGCACTGTTGCTTCATACTGGATGTAGTTTGTTGTTGATTATTGCACAACTTCCATTCTTGCAAGGATAATGAATACATGTATCATGATTTTGAAGACCAAGCCGGTGACGAGTGATATTTTTCTAACACGTACACCACATACATCATTCATAAACAAAGTTACATGCCAAATCAGATCCCCTGACCTCAAGATATTTTTTGGTTATTTTAACCTTGAATAATTGCTAGTATGTGTCTTTTTTATTCATTTATGAATCCGCAGTTCCAGCTGTCTCCATCATCATCATCATCATCATCATCATCATCATCCACATAAGCTTAATGGCTTTAGAAGTCACATACTGAAAGAATCCCCAGGAGGGTTCTGGGAGTATTCCACTGATGTTCCTGTCGTCACAAGGGAGGACTCCCAGCTGAGCTGATGATTATATATACTTTGTTATCTTAGTAGAGACCCTTGGGCCAACTTCTCTAAAACCTCTCCATCACTATTAAGCTGTGTATTTCAGGAACCAAGTCACAGGGTAACAATAACAGCTTCATTTTTGCTCTAAGCTAAAAAAAACTGTGGTTTTTGTGGTCTATGTTACTGCTACTCTGCAAGAATTAGTCTCAGTGCTTAAATATACTTAGAAAATGCTTAAGGATGATGTTCCTATGTGTTCTGATCAGTTTCACATCTCAAAATGTATTAACATCATTTCATGCACCAAACTAAATACCTTTGGGACTGTGGCTACATTCATGCTAATACATAACAATATCCATTCACACTTCATTTAGCACAGTTTAACAAATAATCCCTGTCTACACTGACACTTCTAAAGAGCAGATCATGTGAGCACCCCCCACACAGCCACAAACCATGCCTTTAAACGTCCGCTCAATAGGGCGGTGGAGAAGCAGATGGTAGTAAAATGTTTAAAATAAAATAATGATGTCGTTACTAGATACAGTACATGTACATTAGTTTATTGCCAAGAGCTGTCTCTTGAGCTGGTTAAGGCTAGGTATTGACCCAAAGGGGCAAGAGTCATAATAGCCCATTGGTCTGGGTACAGGACCTTAACAGAATAGTTAATGGTTACCTCGCACATGCAAAACGTTTAAATAATAGCTTGCCTCCTGTAAGTGTTATTAGTTGCAGAATTTAACTTCACAACAGCTACAGGCATAGTCACAAGTTCAGCAATGCTTGTTATTATTATTACATGTCATTTGTTAGACGCTTTTATCCAAAGTGACTTACATTGAGTACACAGGAGCAATTTGGGGTGAAGTGTCTTTCCCAGGGACACAACGACATGCTGACTGCAGTGGGACTCGAACTTGCTACCCCCTGATTCGAAGTCCAGCACACTTTCCACTGAGCCACAGCCTCCCCGGATTCCTTATCCGAGTTTAATTAACCACTGGTGGTCAAGGCTAGTGTTGTTTATTGCCTCGAAATAATCACATGACGGAAGCAAGAAAATCCAGGTAGGTTATTCATGACTGATAAGACCCATACAGGAACTGATAGTTAGAGTCTTTGTCATCATTTTCAAAGCTCTTTGTTTCTGAAAGTTCAGACTTAAACGCAATCCCTCGGTCTCCAACTCATACGAGGTCAGCAGTTTTCTAAAGTCTCAGATTTGTTGTTGTCTTTTTATTATGGCTTTTTCCTGTAACTGTTGTCGGTGAAGTTTCTGTTCAGTACCACTAACCAGCTGTCCTTGTTAGCATGGACTGACGAGGGCCTCACAGGGTCATGATGGTTGATAAGCCTCTACTGCCAAATATATTATTACCATGGTATGGTGGTGCTTTGGATTCATTTTTTTCTTCTTGATCATTTAAAGTTTTCTCTAGTGTTCATCATTATGCAAGGCTGTTGTTGGCAAGATGTTGATATAACCCCATGTTAAGGTGTATTTGCATAATGTTGTTTTCCTATGGAGAGAGCATAGCAGCGGACTTCATGGAAGCGCTGGTGTCGTGGCCCGCTAAAATTGGCTCCAAGTGTTATGCACCAAGTTCTAATTATTTTAACTTTAAGTCTAATGATTGCCACTGATGTTTTGACATGCATCCAATCAGTTCTCAGCTGCATCCTGAAGGCAGCTTAAGAGTCTGAGTAGGACACCTTTTTAGCTCAAGTGTCATAGTGCATACTAGGCTAAATGAACACCACTGCCAGTGAAGCTATAAGGAGAAGCATTGAGTTGGTCATTTCTTTTACCTCACTAAATTTGACCATTGCATGTATGATATATGTGTAATGTGTGTATATGTAAAGCGCTTTGAGTAATTGAAAAAGCGCTATAATAAATGTAAGGAATTATTATTATTATTATTAAATTTAAACCTTTACACATTCTCTGAGTTAAACTGAATTTCAGGATCTTTAAGCAGTCACACCTCTGTAAGTGCTCTCTCACTTCCACTTGCTGTGTTATCCCCTGCTTCGAGCTGTTATTCTCCTGTAGGCTCATTGCATTAAGCTGCCAGCATGTGTTTCTAGTAGGGACAGAGCACCCAGGGGAGTGTTGGTCACAGTCTCATCTGCCATGCAGGCTCAAACCATACACAGCTCATAACTAGACACTATACTAATCTCCAGCAGCTGAACATTGGCAGAACGGTGTGTACTTTTACTACTGGTATTATATAATTAAGCATCTATAATAAGATCCTAAAAGGGGCACCTACTTTAATTTCAACAAAAATAAATGGATGAATTAATCTTGGCCTCTAGTAAACCTATTTATGGCATTACCAACAGGGAGATGAGAAGGACTGAGAGTGAGAGGATAGAAACGCTATTTTCCAGGAATTAACTAAATTAAATATATTTGCATAATTTTGAGTTGGTCATGCCCGCTTATATCTCTGGCAGACTCACTGGAGGCAAAAGAGGAAGGACTGATGTCTCATTTCCTCTTAGAGGTGTCTCAGATGTTACATTTAGCAGAAAGACTTACATGTTGTACATCAAATGTTACCGAGCTCTTGTGAATATATCCCTATCTTAAAAAAGCAAGCTTTTATGGCAGATTCTATTTTCTAAGAAAGCAGTAGGCGTTTCGGCTTTTTAAAAAAAAAACACAGAACACTGATTAAGGAAGGGACGAATTAAAACTCAGATAACCTTTTTATTTAGTTGCGTTCATGCACAACATAAATCTTCAAATTGAACAACACACTTTCAGACACACAGAAACGCTCATCAAATAAAGTGTTGGCAACATTATTCAACAAGTTGTTGAGATACAGACTCAACACAAACCCTAGCCACTTGTTGCACCTTTATCTTTAAAGGGGCGCTATTATGCTTAATTTTCAGGTTTCATAATTGTATGTAGTGTCTCTACGGTGACATATCTCCATGCTTTAATGTTCAGAAAGCTCTTTATTGTTCTCATACTGCCTGTGCTGCAGCACCTCTTTTCACCCTCTGTCTGAAACCAGAGCCCAGTCTGCTCTGATTGGTTAGCTGGTTGACTCTTTTGCGATTGGTCAACCACATATGCCCATTTTCCACCAAACCGGTTCCAGGGCCAGTTCCGGGCTACAGCCTGATTTAGCTCGGGTCTTCCTGTTTCCACCGCAGCGGAGCCGGCTCTAAGCACCGGAAACCGGTTCTTAGCTGACCCCACTCGGCTGCCCGGCAAGAACCAATAACTTCAGGCTTACGTCGGAGGAGGGGGGCGGAACTAACCTAATCAAGAACAACAAAATGCCACTAATTCTGTTCAGCAACACACACAACTACGAACCAGGATGGATGCCAGTAAAGCAGCAGTGGACCGCTGAATAATAATAATAATAATAATAATAATAATACATGATATTTATATAGACAATCAAATCAATCAAAGGGCAAACAAGACATAAAGGAAGCCGGGGGACCAAGAAAGGGCTAGGGCCCGAAGGCCAGGGTGAACAGGTGTGTTCTTAACCCATTTAATCCCACATTTTTCCCAGACATGAAAATATCCAAATCTTGTGTCATTAGTAACCCTTTGAAAAAATCAATCATTGTTTTTAAAAAAACTCGTGGAAAAGTAGTTGAAATGTTATGTTTTATGCCCGGTCACAATTGTGACCGGTGGGATTATGTGTTGCCGTGAAAATACATATATTGAATTAGCATACTTCTCCAATGCAGTCATGCAAATTTGTATACATCCCAGCCTAGTTATCTACACATTTAAAACTCTGTCACTGGCAATCCCCATCAAATTCTAGTTAGACTTTTTACACAACAAAATTCCTGATACAACACCAATATGAACAACCATCAACGTTTTTCAACATTTATATTTTAGTGCAACATGTATTGAAACATTAATATTATACAACTGTTGTAACATTTGAACTTTTACTTTAGTGCAATATTTGTAACATTGTCTTTCTGATATTTTAGTGCAACATTCACAAACAACTGTACAGCCAGTTGTGTGATTCATTCACATTGAACATAAAAGGTAACATTTAGAAAAGGTAGCATGTACTGTAGAATAGGTGTCCTACACTGAACAAAAATGCAATATATATATCATAGGCTTTAGAACCAAGTACACGATTAGTTTGTGCATCACTATTTTGAACTACAATCTACTGATTGATTAACTTGAACTTCTTTTCCAAAACATTCCAGTCATTTTGGAGTTTTCCCCTTTGTCATGGACTTGTCCTTTGTACTTCATCTCCACAGCCTTTATTGGGTCTGCTTTGTTTTTTTTGATAGCTATTACAGCCTCTTTGCATTCACTTATAGTTCCCTTTCTACTGTCCATGGTACATCTTGAAGCACTCAATGGGCAGTGGTGGTTTGCATTTCTCACATGCATAGGTAGTGTGATTGTCACAGTGACGACATCTCTGGAACCGATGCATCGTGTTGATTGGCCAGTGAGATGATTTGTCATATCTTGCCTGATGTTCAACAGTAGCTTCCAGCAGAGATCTCCTGCCCTGGCTCAGTGGTTTTGTGCCAAACTTTTGCATAAGTGACTGCGCCACTATCCTTGAGAAGGTGAGCAGATCAATGGTCCCTCCCATAATGTCTCTGTAAAAGAAATGGCTGTTCACAAGTGCACTGTTGAGAGACCATGCAAAGATGGGCTACCACCACTTCTTTGACCTGATCGAGATATGGTATCTTGATACCTGTTGGTCATGAATGTCAACACCACCCATGTGCTCATTGTATAGGTTGATGCATTTTGGTTGTGGGACTTTGTCAAATGTACGTCGCTCCTTGTTCCATCTCTTGACAAAGGTCTCACTGTATTTCTCCTCCATGTTTGTTGCCACTGTGACAACATTATTGTCTCTCCAACGGACCAGCAACTTGTCTCCTTGGGTCAAAACCTCAGATGTTCCCCGAGATAACTTCATGAATTCTTTCTGGGGCTTGAATGGGACATCAAACAGACGATTGTGCCTCATTGTTCCAGAGCTCCCATATCTTCTTTTTGTCATTTCAACAAGGAGTCCAAGAGAAGTGAAGAGGTTGTCATGGATGAACTTGCAACCTTGAGGCACCTGATTTTGCTCTGCAAGACCAAGGACAACACTGGGTCCCTGACCTAACCCCGTCTCAGGGAGGAGAGTGTGGGATCCACCATATGGCTCCATGTGATGCATGTAACCACTGGATGAGGCAAGGCTCCATAGTTTGTAACCAAAGCGGATTGGTTTACCTCTTATGAATTGCTTACATCCATGGCGACCATAGTATCTGATCATGCTCTCATCCACCGACAGCCATTCCTGAAATGGCATGACTTTGTATGACTGATTGAGCTCGGAGAAGATGGGTCTAACTTTAAAAAATGGGTCGTCAGTGATCTTTGTGTTGTCAACCACATGAATTGAGGCCATTATTTCATCAAAGCGATTTCTACGCATTGCATCTGAAATGCTTTCATTGTGTACATCACTGTCAAGTGACCAGTACATGTGTCTTCTTGGAACAGAGCTGTACCCAGAAGTGATAAGGATCCCATAAAATGTGAGGAGCTCCTCCATACTCAGATACAGTTGCTGGTCCTTGGTCTGGGTGGAGTAGAGGTTGGACATTTCAATGGTGATCTCTCTTAGGGTAGGTGGATACATTAGTAAGAAAACATCCATTGGATCAGGGCAACTTTGTTTTATACATTCTGCAGCATTTGGGCTGTATACTGTGTTTTTTGGAATAACAGTGGAGGCGGGCCTCTTCGATCGTTTGAACACTCGATCTTTATTTTTGACAACCTGCAGCTTTGCCCTTGGCTTTTCTGACTGGACCTTCTGGCTAATAGAGGCCACTGGCTCTTTATCATGAACAGCGGAGGGGGGTGTGGAAGGGGTAGTGGTGAGGGGGATGTCATCATCATTGATAACGTTGTTCCTGTCATGATCAGTTTGCTAAAGTTCAGCATATGCATTCGACAGCCTGGCTGGCAAATGGCCTGACTCCCCCTCATAGTCCATATCTGACCCATCGCTATCACAATCACTGAGGAAAGCATCTTTCTCAGTTTGAGGGATAACTGTAATGTTGCATGCCTTATCAGGGCTGTCACCTAGATCCAACATATCCAGAACTTGACTCAAGGTAAAGCTAAAAGAAACAACACATTAAGAAATTAGGTTAAAAGACTATGTATGTGTAATACCTAGATGCACTGTGTTATCCCGCCGGTCACTATTGTTGCCGTCAACATGTTTACTCTTTCTGTTTCCACATTAAAAAAAGTTAAGTTATTGCAAATGCATTTATTAATACTATATACCTTAAAGATTATGTTTACCAAAAATCATTGTACTATCTTTACGTTAACATTCTTTACTAACCCTTTTTATGGGAGCTTTGAGGCAGCCATCCTCTTCTCTTGGTGCAACCAGGAAGTGAACAGCTCAAGTCATGTGACATTTTACACTAAACATGTGACACTGCACATATTTCATTGAGACCTTTTATTTATCCAATATTTTCTGGAAATACATTGATATAGGGACGGGTGGCGCAGTGTTGTGACCAATGGGATTAAATGGGTTAATGCTGATTTGAAGATGTCCAGGGAGGCAGCATAACGGATCTCGGCAGGAAGTGCATTCCAGAGGGTGGGGGCCGCAACACTGAACGTCCTGTCACCAACAGTTCGGAGGCGAGAGCGGGGGATGGAGAGCAGGCCTGTGTCTGAGGACCGCAGACTCCGAGAAGGGGTGTAGGGAGGGAGGAGGTCCGATAAGTACTGGGGGGCGAGGGTATGGAGGGACTTGTACGTGAGGATGAGTGTTTTGTACTGAATCCGGGACTTGACCGGCAGCCAGTGGAGGTGGATGAGGGTGGGGGTGATATGTTGCCATGGCTTGGTGCGGGTGAGAAGCCTGGCGGCAGAGTTCTGGACGTATTGGAGCCTGTCCAGGGTTTTGCTGGGAACCCCGGAACATTGCAGTAGTCCAGACGGGATGTGTTGAAGGTGTGTACAAGTGTTTCTGCCACAGAGTCAGAAAGGGGCATTAAAGATGTCCTGTCCCCTTAGCCTATCATGTACAATGTGTTGGAGTGCTAGCCAATGAAATGCGAGTGTTACATAGTGATGTCACTATGTTATTGAAGTAAAAAAAGAGTCCAACAGAGGTGTTTTTTAAGCCTTGGGGAGGATGGAGGAGAGTGTGTGTGAAGGACAGGGGTGCACATAACTTTTTTGCCCTGGTTCTCAAAGGAGCACCTGGAGATGTTGCTTGGTGCTCATCCTTAAAATGAAATAAATAAACCGGCCTTTATTTTCCAGACACACGGCACTGAACACACAGAGGTGAACACAGAACACACATGCAGAGGTGAACACAAGACAACATTAGCACGACCAGTAATCCTACAAGCTGTCATCACTTCCCTCCTGACTGTTCTTCTCACTGTGTTTCTCTCTGTCAGACATGGTAGCTGATGATGTAGGCCTACTTCTTTCTCTCTGGTTGAGTCTGCGATTAGCTGCTCGCATCCACAAGTCAACAGCTGGGTTTGGGTCGAAAGTCCAGTTTTAAAAGGATATTTTTGGTTACTGTCCTATAGTATACATTGGAATGATTTCAAACCTGTTTATCCCAATAATTATAAAGGAGTGCCTTGAAAATATGTGTTTACATAAATTGTGACCAAACCGTTTGAACTTAGACTAAAGTGAACTATCTAAACACTCAGAGTCCTTTACCTCACTGAGCTGTAGTAGCCTATCAGCCTCTCAGTCTGACTGGAGAGGAATCTCCCCCCACATTATTGTAGAAACATCTTCTTCTTCCGTTAGAGCAGCTAGCACGGCACCAGATTCTAATAACAACAGCGCCGGTACCGGTGCACTCTCCCTCGCTCACTCGCACTTTGGCTGTGAGCTGCGGGCGCCAGACAAGCCAACATCCCCCATTTTCATCACTTATAGCGCCCATCGTACAGGGCAAATGAAACGTGTAACCGGGGTGAAAAGGGTGTTACATTTACTTAATTATGAATATTGGATGAGCCCCAACGGTCAAAAATGTTTTTTTCCCTCCCAGAACTACCAGCGCAGCGCCTCCACAGATCTGGCGCCCTAGGCGAAAATCAATTAAGGTTACCTGTTAAAAGGAAAAACGAACAAGTGAGCAAAGGAAGTGTGGCTCAGAAAGGGAAGGTGTCAAAGAAGGAGTCGATGTGTTCCTCCTCTCAGCCAGAGGGAGTCTCAGAGGACTCAGAGGACAGTGACAGTGAGTCATTTTTTGACATCGTTGAGGTAGCAAAGGGAGAGGAGTATTCTTTCCAGAGGATCAGATCCTTTCTGGCGGAAACTAAGGGGTGGAGGGGGGTGAAGTTAGATGACTTTTTTGCAGATTTGCAGATCTTCCACAATACTGCCAGGGTTCTCATGCGGCGCAAAGAAGCCTTAGGGGAACCTTTCTTCAGCGGCCCAGAGAAGGCTCGGTTAAAGAAGATACTTCAGAGGATTAGAGGGGAAACTGCAAAGAATGATGAATAAGTACATCTTGGTTTTATTTTTATTTTTATTTTTTTCTTCAGCCAGGTTTTTGATTTTGTTAGGATGCAACTATAATTTCATTATGAGTGACATAAAGCTGGGCTCTCTAAACATTAACGGTGCTCGAGGGGAGAGAGCATCTTTATTTACTTTATTAGGAAACAAGAGTTTAAATGTAACGTTTCTCCAGGAAACTCACAGCACTGCTGAGAACGAGAGTGACTGGAGGAGGGAATGGGGGGGAGGGCTTCTTCAGCCATAAGCGCAGCAATAGTGGAGGGGTTGCCATTCTCTTTGCGAGGGGCTTTACACCCTTCTCCTGTACGGTCGATGAGGTCATCCCAGGACACTTGCTCAAAATAAATGCTGAATTTGAAAAAGTTAAAATATGTTTTATAAATATTTATGCTCCCAGTGTGGGCGCGGAGAGGCTTTTGTTTTTTGAGAAACTAAAACACACTCTTAGCACCTGTGATAGTGGGGAGTATCTGTTCCTGGGGGGTGACTTCAACTGCACAGAGAACCCTGTGCTGGATAGGAACCACCAGGAACCACATGCGGCCTCGAAGAGTGCCTTAATGAGACTAACAGAAAGCTTTGAGCTGTGTGATGTTTGGAGGCACTTCCACCCGGGCCAGCGGCAGTACACGTGGGTGCACTCTAGGGATAACCTGTTGTCTCTGGCTAGGCTGGATCGTGTCTATGTTTTTAATCATCACATTAATGTAAGCAGAAGCTGCTCCATCAGTCCAGTGGGAATCTCTGACCATTCCCTCGTACAAGTCTCAGTTTTTATTAATCATGTTAAGTGTAATAGTGCGTATTGGCACTTTAATGCTTCTCTGTTGGCCGACAACCATTTTAAAAATGTTTTTTAATTATTTTGGGAAAACTACCGTTTATCTAAGAGAGAGTACAATTCTCTTCAGCAGTGGTGGGATGTAGGTAAAGTGAAGATCAAGCAGCTTTGCCAACAGTACACTTTCAATGTCACAAAGGACATGGCTAGATCTCTGAGAGCTCTGGAGAGAGAAGTGGTGGAGCTGCAGGGATTGGCAGACTCCACAGGAGAGCGAGAACATGTTGAAGTTTTCAAAAGTAAAAGCTCAGCTTTATCTGACCTGCTGGGGTTTTCTGCTCAGGGTGCTCTGGTCAGATCCCGGTTTCAGAACATCGTGAAAATGGATGGTCCCTCTCACTTGTTCTTTGGTCTCGAGCGTAAGAATGGTCAGAGGAGGCTGATGCACTCCCTGCGATCCAATGCTGGGCAGCTGCTTCAGGAGTCCGCCGACATTCGTCAGTGTGCTGTGGAGTTCTACAAAGAGCTCTACAGAACAGAGTTCCAGGCCGAGCCAGAGGTGGCGCAGTCGTTCTATGAGGGCCTTCCTAACGTCCCTGAGGAGGACCATGCTGAGCTGGAGGCGGAGCTCTCTGCCCAGGAGTTGCAGGAGGCCCTGCAGAGCATGCAGAGTGGGAAGGCTCCTGGCATAGACGGCCTGCCTGCAGACTTCTATAAGGCTCTCTGGCCAGTTATAGGTGACGACCTGCTGAGTGTGCTCAGAGACAGTCTAAGTAACGGGAGGTTGCCTCTGAGTTGCAGGAGAGCTGTGCTCACTCTCCTCCCTAAGAAAGGAGACCTGCAGGAGATTAAGAACTGGCGTCCTGTGTCTCTACTCTGTACCGACTACAAGCTGCTTTCCAAAGTGTTAGCGACGAGGCTGAGAAAAGTGATGGAGCATGTCATTCACGTAGACCAGACATACTGTGTACCCAGCAGGTTGATAACTGACAACGTGACTTTAATTCGAGATGTTTTGGACCTCTCCGGTTCATTGGGCTGTGAGCTTGGTCTGATTTCTCTAGACCAAGAAAAGGCTTTTGACCGAGTTGAACACCGGTACTTGTGGCAGACGCTGGAAGCTTTTGGGTTCAGCTCTGGTCTCATAGCCAAGATCCAGGTCTTGTACAGGGACATTGAGAGTGTACTGAAGATAAACGGTAGTTTGTGTGCTCCTTTTGAAGCTCAGAGAGGAGTCCGACAGGGCTGCTCTTTGTCCGGGATGCTCTACTCCCTGGCCATAGAGCCTTTTTTACACCGGTTAAGGTCAAAGTTACAGGGTTTCTCTTTTCCTGGCTGTAGGGATGTTTTTAAATTGTCTGCGTATGCGGATGACATAATGGTCTTTGTTAAAAAACAAGATGACATCAATGTTTTAACTGAAACTGTGAGCAATTTTTGCAAAATCTCATCTGCTAGAGTCAACTGGGGGAAAAGTGAGGCCTTAGCAGTAGGAGAGGGCAGTATTGACAGCTTGTTGTTACCTGGGGGCCTTGGTTGGAAAAGGGCAGGGTTAAAGTACCTGGGTATTTATCTTGGTGATGACACATTTTGTTTGAAAAACTGGGACGGGCTTATAGAGAAAGTGGAAGGCCGGTTAAAGAAGTGGAAGTGGATCCTTCCCAAACTTTCTTTTAAAGGGAGAATCCTTATTTTAAACAACCTTGTTTCCTCCATGCTGGCTCACCGGCTGGCGTGCACCGACCCACCCGTAAACCTGCTGTCCAGGGTGCAGGCTCTCATGGTGGACTTCTTCTGGGACCGCATGCAATGGGTCCCTCAGAGCGTCCTGTTCCTGCCAAAGGAGGAGGGGGGACATGGCCTGGTTCACCTGGCAAGCAGAGGGGCAGCCTTCAGGCTCCGGTTCGTCCAGAGGTTCCTGACTGGACCTGCTGACCTGGTCTGGAGAGACCCGTAGCTCGGGCCTTATTGGAGCGCTGTGGTGGGCTGGGTCTGGCTGAGTCGCTGTTCCTAATGGACCTGAAAGGATTACGCCTGAACAATCTCTCGGGTTTCTATGGAGGTCTCTTCAAGGTGTGGGGACTACTCAAAAAAGAGAGACCAGAGTGCCGTGGCTCACTGTACTGGCTCCTCAGAGAGCCGGTGGTCCGTGGATCTCGTTTTGTGTGTGGAGTAGGGCCTTCTCTACAACAGAGACTCTGTGAGGAGAGGATCCTCACGCTGGGCCAGGTGGTGGAGGTGTGTGGCCCCGGTCTGGACAACGCTGCAGGCCTGGCCTCACATCTGAGCCTCAGGTCAGTCCGGGTGGTCAGCCTCCTGCTGCAGAGCTGGAAGCAGCAGCTCAGCCAATCAGAGCTGGAAACAGCAGCTCAGCCAATCAGAGCTGGAAGCAGCAGCTCAGCCAGTCAGATCTGGAAACAGCAGCTCAGCCAATCAGAGCTGGAAGCAGCAGCTCAGCCAGTCAGAGCTAGCGCTGATCGCTGCTCACTGTAACGGACTGAAGTCTCCAAATGACAATGACTCTTTTCCAGAGATGCAATGTTTTCCTGATCTCAGTTGTGAGGGTTTTTTGTTAAAGTTGGACAATGTTACTGATTTTAAGTTTAGCACCATGTCCAACAAAACATTTTATTATTTGGTGACAAAGGTTCTGAATCAGAGCAGACTCCAAGAGCGAGTGGACACCCGGTGGAGAGCCCACCTGGGCCTGACGGAGGCTCAGAGGCCTGAGTGGAGAGCGCTCTACAAGCCTCCGCTGACTAAGAGGGGTGGGGACCTCCAGTGGAGGGCTCTCCACGCTGCGGTAGCTGTTAATGCGTTTGTTTCTGTGATCAACCCTACAGTGTCTGACGCCTGTCCTTTCTGTGAACAGAGGGAAACCATTTTTCATTGTTTTACAGAATGTGGTCGACTCCTTTGTCTTTTTCAGTTACTCACTCAGATGTTGATTTTGTTTAATGTGGTTTTTTCTAAGTCAATGTTCATTTTGGGTTGTAGGTACAGCCAGAAGCAAAAGTGCAAAAGTCAGCTTTTGAATTTTTTGCTGGGGCAGGCTAAAATGGCCATCTACCTCAGCAGGAGGAATAAAGTTGCGGGATCATTGGATACCGATGCAGTTTCGATTTTCAAGCGGATGGTTAAAGCAAGACTGAAAGCGGACTACAGTTACTTTTGTTTAACAAAAAATGTGGGAGAATTTGAGGCCATGTGGTGCTTTAAAAATGCTTTGTGTTCTGTGGAGAATGAGGATCTTATTTTCAGTCGTTGTCTGAACTGACAATATGTGTCAATGTGTCTGTTTGGTTATTTGCTTTGTGAATAAAAGTGGTTTGAAAAATCAAATCTCTCTCTCTCTCTCTCTCTCTCTCTATATGTTGGTACGCAAATGCGCCTTTTTTAAAATGACCCGGTGCTCTTTTTGTTGGCCGAGGTGCGCATGCGCACCTGCGCACCAGTTATGTGCAGCCCTGGTGAAGGACCAGGTTCACAGTGTGAGAGAGAAACTCCCTCTGGAGGGAAAACAGACCATTTACATGCACAGAAACCTATATAACACACTACTGGGAGACCCCCCCCCCCGCCTCCCAAAAAAAAGCAGAATAGGGCCTCTTTAAATTGTAAGGGAAACATTGGTTACTTTTGAACATCAAGATGAATAAGGAATATTTGGACATTTCAGGAAATGATTCCCTTTCTTGCTGAAAGTTAGATGACAATATCAATGCCATGCTCATATTCTGACCCTGTATCTAGAAGCATTCCACTGTTACTTCAGCAGCGTCAGTAGTCATGTAATATGTGTACATACAACTTTTGTCAGAATTTTCCCAACTTTTTTATTTGTTATTTTACTTCACTGGATTTCAGTAACATACTGTATGTCAAAGAGAAGTCCACTGATTTAGCATCGCAATGGATTGATTAAAACAAACTGTTGCAGCCAAACCAGAAATCTCGATTGATTTGACTGCATCCTTTCTTCCTTGTTAAAACCTCAAAGCATGAACCACAACACAATCAACTCCTCTTGCCTTTTGCTTTTTCTTTTTAAACTTGAAAAACATATTATTTTAAGTTGACACTTCCCGACCCCTGTCAGATATTTGATGATCCTGAGCTCCTTGGTATTTTCTGTAAATCCTTTCTTGTTTTTTTTTGTAGACACTCAAAGATGTCCAAATATCATATGCAAATAAATCCACACATACATGCAGGTATGGACACATTTACCTCTCTGCTGTCGCTTCTCTTCCTCTCTTTCAAAGGTCATCGTGTCCACAGGGCTCAGACCATTAATTGTGTCTTAGAAGAAGGCATCATTAATTATGCACATAGGGTTACATATAGGACACAGAGGAGAACCTAATGCACACACAGACATATTGTGTTGCATTTCTTGCTCCTTGCACCTGCTAATTGTCACAGCTGAATCCTGAAGTTCATGCACAGCCAGTCATTTCATTGCTGTGATTCTGATTACCACATTCACTGTAATCTGAGTGCGATGCTATTGTACTGAAAGGAATTACCTTTCATTGACTAAGTATAGCTTTTGGTAATCAGCCAAGGGATTTATGATTTCAACCTATAACACACACTTAGCCAAAATGTGCATCTTTCAAATCACAATTTCCTTATAAAGAACGCTGTACTAATTAATGATTCAAAATCTATACCAAATGGGTTTAGTTCCACATATTGATTGATCTCATGTCTTGGTGTAACCCTTGATGTATTGATCAACATTTTTCTGCTGTTTATTGGATTGTTGAATCTATTGTGCTTTTTGGGGTTTCACCTGTCCTGTAATGTGTTATATCAGGTTTTCTGTGCATGTAAATGGTCTGCAAAGGCTAACATCCCTGATTTGAGTTTCTCTCTTTTTTAATACACGCAAAATCAAATATTCGTGAAATGGGGAAGCCAGTCTTAGTCCACATTCATTCAAATGAGGCCAATTGGCGATGTAGATAGCGATATAGATGATCCCTGTAGATGACTTTGTGATTTGAACGCCATATTTCTACTGTTAACTTTGGAGTAGTTGCGCCAAAAGATAATAGTTGCCAGTGTAATAGTTTAGTTGTGGAATCGTGCCTCGGTATTATAAACTACTGTGCAGAGTTTTGAAATCTAATGACCCTCAGAACTCATGGATCTTTTACTTGGACTGCTCTCCAAGGATTGTGTTTGATTGTGTCAATGGTACCAGAAACTACACACACACGCCTTCTTTTTTCAGTCTGAGCGCCTGCTACCTCATTAGTCACTATATAACCACTGGAAAGAATATGACACATAATTGTTCAGCACATAAACAACACATCTACTTCATTTTATTTAAGATTATCTTTTCACTCCCATTTCTTCATCTAATCCTGTGTTGTCTTTTCTTCCAGATTTGGCCCCTCCGAGGGACCCTCATCGCCTCCAAAGCTACCAGGAGGCAGCGAGGCACACAGTTCACAGCGCACTGTGCCTGACAGCAGCCATAGAACAACGCTCGGGGGATTTGGAATCCTGCTTTAAATAAGGGAAGAACATCTTTCTTAAAAAGCAAGGAGCTCCTGCAGTCATTACACTCCCGCAGAGTTTTCTTTTAAAGACTTTGGTTCATCTATTATTTCTTCCACTGTAGACTCTATCACCAAGATAGAGTGCGTGTAGAACTGCAGGTGAATCATTTCATTAACTCTTTGTCATAAAGGCTTTCTCCTGGATTATCAGGGCACTATTGAAGGTCAGCGTTCCTTAACTGTCAGACTCGAGTCTTTGATCGGGTGCCACCGCCCCACTCGTTCGTTTATCCCTTTTTCGACTCCTCAACTCTTGACTTTGAAGGGTTTTTGTGGGATTAAGTTTTATGCCCTTGGACACCCTCTTCAAGCAGCTATTCCCCAGGAATATACTCAAGCCAAAACTTGAAAGAAGATAGCCGCCCGGCAGGATGCGGCGAAGGGAAGGATAAGGCCGGATAGAAAGGAATAGAGGGAAGTGAAGGGCAGATGGCTTCTCTGCGCCGAAAACACCAACAGCAGAATGAATAAAACATTGGAATAGAGAGGGTGTCGTGACATCTGGCTGAGGAGTGAGTGAGATACATTCTCCCTTTTCTTTTCCCTATTCTGCCCACTCCTAGTATCCCTAGCATCATCATTCCTTGTCATCTAACCATCTTTCACTTAACCTCTCTGGACACCCAGGCGCTCAATCAAACAGACAGGAACAAGCTTATTTCAACGTTTAGCGAGTTTCCCCCCCACACCTTCTCTCCCTGGTGCGGCGTGTGATGGTGTGTCCCCTCCTCTCTTTCCTGGAGACATGCCTGTGCAGGAGATGGCGGTGAGTCCTGTCAAGTCGCTGTACTGGGAGCAGTTCCCCCCCATGACGCAGCGCCGCGTCTACTGCACTCCCGTCTACCACGAAGGCCTTCTCTATGTGCTGGGGGGCTGCAGCGAGACCGGCGCCCCCCTGGACAGCGTGGAAGTCCTGGATGTAGAGAGTCAGACGTGGAGCCAGCTGCCCCCACTGCCCACTGCGAGGGCGGGGGCCTCGGCTGTGGCGCTGGGGGGCCAGGTGATGGTGCTCGGGGGCATGAACCAGCAGCAGACCCCTCTGCCGTCCGTGGAGATGTACCACCCCGACGAGGGCAAGTGGGAGACCAAGGCCAGCCTGGGGCAGCCGTCCATGGGGGTCACCACCGTGGAGAGAGGTAAGAAATGGGAATACATGGTTGTAGCGCTGTTCTTCAAAGCAGATGTTGGTTGAGATGGTTATGAATATATATGGTTGTGATGTTTGATGAGACCAAGATGGACCAGGTCGGTTCCAGTTTGGGTCAGTTGGTAGATTTGTTGACATGTTTGACACGATACAAAATGACACGTAATACTCTCCTGTCAGAGCAACATTGACGGCTCCATTTGCAACGGGACAAACATGGAAACCAGATTCAACATTACAATCACTGAGGAGGACATGTTCAAGACCCTTTAACGTACATCTGATCCAGGATTGACCTGCATGATGATTATGGTGCGTTCACACTGGACTTTTACATACCTGGCTGCTTGTACATACTTTTAACATGCACAAAGCAGCAGTAGTGTTTATTTAAAACATTCAGTATCTAGGTTTGTACATGGAGATAAGCCCCGCCCCCTCTCAGGCGCATCTTTGATTGAAACACAAATTATGCCGCGGGAATGCAATGACCGCAAGTAACACAAGGCTAATCTTTGCTTTGCGTTTGGTATCAACGCACCATTATATAATTAAATAGGCGACTGATGACTTCCCTCTGGTGGGAATAGATAGTGTTTTACAGGTTCCATCCCATTCTATACTTAAGCATGAATAACATTTTTTGTATTGATGACTTGCAGATTGTTCGTGATTCCAGAGTTGTTCTTTGGTGGTCTTGAATATTACTTATCCACATACACAATCTTTGTTTGACAGTTGGACTGTATTGCAGTGCTTAGAGAGCGCTAGTATTTCTAGTATTCAAAATGTGTCAGTTCGTGACTGTGCATTCACAACATCAAACTGACACAACTTCATGCAGGCTCATTAAGATCTGATCTGGACTTTGAAGCAACAACAACATCAAAGTGATTCCTCTGAAGTGGTGATGTTAACTAATTAGCCGAACATTTTTTGGAGACGCTCTAACTGATAGTGGAGCTCCTAAAGTGTCTCTCGAGTGGAAGCGGTTCTCTTCTGATCAAAGCTGAGTGAGGCTGAGATAGATGGCTACTCACACAAACCATGAATATGGTGCTTAACTTGGGCCCATGTTGTGATTATTATCACTGGGAAGCACCAGATTCTGATGAATGAATGTTGTGTCAAAATAGCATACGCAGAACAGTTGGACAAAGGGGCAATCCGTCCAACTGGATATTTTACAGACTTATGGGGATTGGGCAGGGTAAGGAGGGTTACTTTAAACATGTATTCCATTACAACTACTAGTTACATGTGAAAAACATTCATTAGCAACCTATTCTTAGAGTCCAAATAAAAAAGTAATGTAGCCTGATTGAATAACCTCAATATCAAGAACAATGCAAATAAATAAAATAAAAAATAAATATCAATAAGATTTGTTTTATTTATTTATTAAGTTTATTATGCAAGATAAAATAAAAATGTAGAAGAGAACCATGATATTTAGTAGATAAAATGTGTCCTTTGGTCAGAGATGTTATTTATAGTAAAAGCTGCCTGTCACTTAGCATATTCAGGCAGTAGCCCATACACCAACACTCAAACACATAGCACAAACTACAGTTTAAAAAAGCAGAAATAAAATCTGAGCTGACAGAAAATGCTCCATAAAGCAGATTCAGGCAGTAGAAGTATAGATTCACACTTCAATTATCCTACAGAACAGTTTATAGAGAGGAGAGGCACTTAATACAAACACTGTGCTCTTTTGAGTTTGTCAGTAACATTGTAGTCCTAGTGATCCCCATTTTTTAGAAACAGTAATCTGATTACATATTTGTCCATGTAACTTTTTATTGTAATCCGTTACTCCCACTCCTTGGATTGGGAATATGCTAACTGCATTGCATATACTGTATACGGGGCTTTTCCAGTCTCTTTGACCCCTGAAAGCACTTTTACTTATAACAGTCAGCATTCACACACATTCATACAATTTTGGCCATGAGTAGACATTTGGAGTTTCTTACCCAAGGATGCATGGACATGCAGGGGCTCGTGATTATTGAGATTAGTCCCTTAATCTAAAACCTATTTCAGGGAAAATTGAAAGGTCCGATTCTTACAGTATGTTTAAGTATTACTGACATCTTGTTTTTTCTTATTGACCTTATGAAAGTATTTCAGTGCCCAAACTGCTACAGTCAGAAAAGTGACCAATACGCCGCTGTTGAACCTTTGCACTTTGAAAATGTTTCTGCATTGAATCTATTTCCTCATTCTACTTAAATCCACACTGAACATGGAACGTTGCATACTGACTGCTACACCTCCAGCAAGTTGTACTCAGTGTGTGTGTTTGTACAAGCCGACTGCAATATATCTTCCTGTGAAAGCACTACCTCGTGTGTTCTGTCAAACACAGCTCGTGTTGAAGCGCCAGTCGTCACACAGCGTACCTCCACTGAATAAACATACTGGACTCGTGCTTACTCCCCAGGCGAGTGCAGGCTGTCTGAGGCTGGGGATGTTGGCACAGAGGAAAGGAGTCGTGAGAAAGTCAGGAAGAGAGAAGAGTGGGTGGAAGTGGTTCTTGAGTTTATATTTGTGAATTCATTTTCTTTCTATTCTGTCTTTGGAAAGTATTTCCAATAAATATTACATTAATGGAATACTGAAGGCTGACAATGAACAGAGAGGGAACAGAAGTCGCTGAAGTTTTTACTGTTTATGTCTCAGGCTGCTGAGTGCTGAGTTGATAAACCGAAGAATCAATATGACCTTTCAAGGTAATAGAGACAGGGAGGGAATATTCTGTGACAGGCATCTTATTCCATACTGTATTCATGCACATGGTGAAAAGGCACATGCAGTCGAGTGTCATCAAATAAGTTGGATTTCTCCAGCATTTCTGGGATGTTTGGATTTGGATTAAAGGCTATTAAAGGGGTCCTATTATGCTCAATTTCAGGTTCATATTTGAATGTTGTGCCTCTACTGTGACAAAAAGGTCTTTCTTTTTCTCATACTGCAGCAGCACCTCTTTTCACTTGAAGGTCTGCTCTAATTGTGATACAGTTATGTCAAAACGTATCCTCAAGCATTATAGTTTGGATTAACAGGCGTATTAACTCAACTTACACTCAAGCTTAAAACTGACAATTTAGTTGCATTCCCTAAACCTTTCTCCCAAACAACAATTTTGTAATAACAGCTTAGTAACTGTAGCTGGGAACTTATCTGCTATTTTTAGCTCCACATGTCTGCATTCTGGCTAATTTGCTTACTGCTTCAGTGATCCACATTTAATACATTTGGAACGTTAATGATGAATCATCCATCCTGATACCTGAATTATCGACTGGTAAGAGTGTTGGCTTATTGCCGTGAAAATGCAGCTCCAGCCCCAGACTTTGACTCAAAATGATGTAGTTATCAAGAGTTGTTGGCTGGAAATAAGGGACTGCTATTTTCCAATTCTGTCTGAGATCATTGGTTTTAAAGAGAATTCTGATAGTCAATATTCCCTCCCAGCTATATATTGAGATGTATTGCATTTGAATTCATTTCCATGTTCGCAGCAATGGTGCTGGTAGTTAAAGGGGCTCTATGATGCTTTTTGGGGTTTCCCTTTCCTTTCCGGTCTGCAAAGTTCCTCCCTTAATGTGTCATACCCACTTAATGGGAAGAAACTCAGCTACCTAACGATATGAACCATTTCTACCGAAACGAAACACAAGTCTAACGTCAAGCGTCTGAATTAGCACTAAGCGAAAGAGTGCTAACGCACTTAGCATATTACTCACTGTAGCAATATGTTATACTTCATCGGATCTGTACAAACAACATATCACCTGAAAGCTGAGATTCCACTGGTATAAGTATCATCACTGTGGGACCAAAACTCACGGCAGCGAAGGCAAGCAAAGACAACACACAACTTCACTTTACGGGTTCAAAACGGCAAATACGTCTGACCTTTGCTGTTTTCTGATCAAAAGTTGTGTTCAAGGGCATTACAACGCATATAAACGCTGCTGAAGGTTGATCCAATGTCTCTGTGTCACTTTGAAATGATTACTGATAATCCATCATCATATTTATGTCACTAAACACGGGGGAGCTTCCGGTTTTGGGCATGCTGGCTGCGCATCACTCTCATTCACCAATGGTAATGTTTAGATGGATTTAGGAACTACCTCTCGATTCTATTGGCTCTAACGGTTCAAAAGAGGTGTCAATCATCAAAATCCAGAGATATGGCAAATCCACCCAAATGACCCCAGAGGTGGTTTTTTCTTTTCTAAACCTCTCTAAAAAGGTAAAATGTCACTTGTTTTGCATCAATCTTGATACAGGGTACTTATTACATGTTATAGTTTGGATTCCTAAAGCTTTTCGTCTACTATCCCATCATTCAAGGGTGGTTTTCACTATACAGTAAGTCATGGTTTGTTTTTGGACGGACACAATAATTTTTTTTTTTTTACTGTGTTCAATCTGAATTTACTTTAAAATAAAAACATCTATATTGATTCTGACACTTCTACATCCAACTCACAGCTTTATCATTGCTTTGAGAAAAAGATTATTAATTTAACCCTTTTAGAAGGGAAGATATATTCATTTGTTCTGGAAATGTCATCTTCGAGCCTGAGGCCTGAAAAACAGGCTTGGGGCTTAACAGGTTCATACATGAGACATTTAATCCATAGTATTTTAGCAACAACTTCATATTATTTGATGTTTAATATTATCTGTGAAACCATTTGTGGTGCGTTGTAATGACACTGATCGGGGCATGCTTTCAGTCTGAAACTGTTGCAGCAGAAGAGTTGTGCTCTAAAACCCTGCAGCCAAAACACTTCCCTAAGGTGAGCTGTCACACTCATTAAAGGTACACTCCCATTTAGGAAAGCGTAACATTAACAGCTCAGCGCTCATGTTTTCACTTTGGCTCAGCTCTGCAGAAGTGATCCGCTGGAGTGCGTTTATCTTCTCCGCAGCTGAAGTGTGAACAGGAAATATGTAAAACATCACTCTTCAGTTGTTATCTTTTGTTTCTCAAGTCGCAAGTCACTATGGAAGGAAGAAGAGAGTTGATAATCACTTCCATCAGTAAACCCTTTGAATGATTAATATGAGGATTAGGTCTGCTGTTGAACATGTTATCTCAAACTATTCTCTGCTACATTGTTACTGTAGAAACACAACAATTGTTCATGTTTTTCTGACATCCTAGTGACAAATGACCAACTACTGTATGCCCAGTGTGTGTGTGGTGTGTTTATAGTAAGTGTGTTGCTGTGTGCTGGAGGATAGCTTGGCCACCAATGGCTGTTAGTGTAAGATGAAAAAGAACATGCTTTAATTGGAAACTAGGCTTGACAATACTTGGATTCTACTCCAGAAGGAAACATACACATTCCCCCTGTCATTTGTAGTGTTACAGTTTCCATCCCTGCTCCAGGATTTGGAACAAAACTTTTGAGCAACCATTATTCAGAACTGTGTCTGCGCTCGCATCTTAAAAAGGTTTCCCTGCAGCTGGAATCCTCCTTGAGGGATACAGAATTTTAAATGAGACTGGGTGTGAAGCCGATGGAGGTGTAGAGTAGAGATGAGAGGGGTTTGGCACGAGATGTGCATAACGGCGGCTTTTAAAACCCTGTTGCTGCTTTTAAATAGGGTTAGTGTGCAAGTGTTAGTGTTGAATTATAACCCTAAGGGAATTCAGTCCGGACATGCAAAGTATTTTCATTTAACCTGAGGATCTTTCACTAACTTGAAGCATGTGTGTTAGTTTCCAATGTGAATGATGTAATACACGCTGACATGAATTGTGCGTGTCTTGCATAGGCTTGCAACACCAAACACATTATGTCGTTCTGTTATATTGCATGGTGTTTTTCTTTTATGTGTTTAATTTATTTAAAATACATAAACATAATAATATAACATGTAACATGACATCAGTGTTATCTAAGCTTTTCCTCAATATATGAATGAAAGACTAAAAAGGTCAATTATACTCTTAAAAGCCTAATTGACCACCTTGGTAACCTGCCATCCCCCCTCTCAATTACCTATGAGCAAATGTACTGACACATAAGGTTTTTATTTAGTTGAAAAGATGTAGTCTTTCTGACTCATTGATCCTTTTAGACATAGAGGGTTCTTCTAGTCTGTCCCTGAACATGGCTCTGAAACAGCAGGAGCCTAACTGTGTATTGATAAATACATGGCGCTGTCCCTGGTGCTGAATTAGCAGATTGATTTGCAACTGTGCTTCTCTCTCCCACCGTTATGTCAGTTTGAACCTGGTTGTATAATATTCCCTAAACCATGTACTGTGATTCTGTGCTATGTTTGTCCATCCGTGAATTGTGAAGCAAGCATCCTTGATCCCAATAAAACTGATCCAACTTTTCTCTATCACACTTTGGTTTATTAACTGTAACATGGTGCCATTTCCATCAGCCTCAGACACACTTTGTATTCATGCTAATTAGCAAATGCTAGGAGGCAAAACATGATGACCATTATAGCTAAATATCTAAGTTTGAGGAGTTTACAGTCCTACAGCTTTTTTCTTGTATACAATAATAGTTAAGGTTCGATATATATGTTAATGTGTTGCTTGTCAAAGTATGTTTTGTGATATTAATTATTGTAACAACCTCTAACTCTGCCTTAACTATACTGCATTTAACGGTGCTGAACAACAATCTCTTACCTACTATACATATGGTGGTGCTGGTGTTTTGAATCTTCCATAAAGGCCTTCTGTTTACTGACACAAAGAGCATAGTTGCATATTTAGTCCTATAGCCAAGCAGGGGTCTTCCCTATGGAAGCTTACTCAAAAACTAAAGAATACTGACCTTTACTAGGTGGGAATGTCACAACATGTTTATGCAGTGGGTTTGTGTTGTGCAGAAATAAATAGTTAACAACACAAAGGAAAGGCAGTTGAGTGTGTGCAATGACCACGTGTTGGGATGTGCTTTCAGTGTGTGTGTGTGTGTGTGTGTGTGTGTGTGTGTGTGTGTGTGTGTGTTTGTGTGTGTGTGTGTGTGTGTGTGTGTGTGTTATTTGTATGTCTTAAGATGTTGGTCTGTTGACATCAATCAATCAATTAATATTTATTTATATATTTGTCTCAGTGGTCTTCACAGTTTGTACAGAATATCAGTATGACAATACGACACCCTCTGTCCTTAGACCCTCACATCGTACAAGGAAAAACTTCCAGAGAACACCCACAGTTTAAAGGGAAAAATGGGAGAAACCTCAGGGAGAGCAACAGAGGAGGGATCCCTCTCCCAGGACGGACAGACGTGCAATAGATGCCGTGTGTACATTGAAGAGATAATACATTTTACAGCATATAGACCGAATGTTAGGAAATGCATGTGTCTGTAATAAGAAGATGAATCCACGAGGATGTCAACTACAATCCTGAGGAAGCCATCAGGGAAGCAGCATGACGAGACCCAAGGCAGGACCGCAGAGACAGGTTCAGCCACGACCCGAAGTCCACGACTCAGATCCAGAACTCAGGACTAAGGATCCAGGACTCAGGACTAAGGATCCAGGACTCAGGATCCAGGACTCAGGACTAAGGATCCAGGACTCAGGACTAAGGATCCAGGACTCAAGATCCAGGACTCAGGACTAAGGATCCAGGACTCAGGATCCAGGACTCAGGATCCAGGACTCAGGATCCAGGACTCAGGACTAAGGATCCAGGACTCAGGATCCAGGACTCAGGATCCAGGACTCAGGACTAAGGATCCAGGACTCAGGATCCAGGACTCAGGATCCAGGACTCAGGACTAAGGATCCAGGACTCAGGACTAAGGATCCAGGACTCAGGACTAAGGATCCAGGACTCAGGATCCAGGACTCAGGACTAAGGATCCAGGACTCAGGACTAAGGATCCAGGACTCAGGATCCAGGACTCAGGACTAAGGATCCAGGACTCAGGACTAAGGATCCAGGACTCAGGATCCAGGACTCAGGACTAAGGATCCAGGACTCAGGACCGCAGCAACAGGATCAGCCTTGACTCAGGATCCCGCCGTAGATAGACACCAAAAAGAAATGTGGGGGAAGCTGGGTTATTCGGAACATGAGAGTACACAGGTACAGACAGACAGAAGGAAGTAAGATGTCCCCCGACAAACTAAGCCTATAGCAGCTAAACTAACGTGTCGTGTAATAGTTTGAGGGAAAGGGGTAGCAAGTAAGAAGTAAGGAACAGGTGGAGAGGCACAACGTGTCTACGTACATGCACTCCCTTAGGATAGGGTGAGGGGTAAGAGCAGGAACTAAGATGTATGCGCCACATCTATACCATGAGCGCATTGCTCCAACAAAGTGTTTCTGGCACTGACACCAATCAACAGTTGTGCGTCGACTCGGCAGGGATCAAGGCACGTGTATGCCTCTCCCTGCTTCCACCGTCTACACACAACCAAATGACATACCATCAGAGTAAGAACTAAGATGTGTAGGTGAAGAGGCACAACGTGTCTAAGTCAATGCACTCTTATTAGATTCTTTGATCAACTATAAGCTTTACAATGCATTAGCCTCTCCGATCCTCTCTTTTCCTCTACTTTCCTCCCTTTCCTTTCCTTTGCTCTCTTCTCCACATCTCTCCTCTCCTCTTTTCCACTCCTCCTCTCCCCTCACCCTCTAGCTGTTTCCTGTCTTCCTCTGAATTTCAGAGTTGACTGATCAAGCGAGCGTTGCTGTTCCTTGGCAACAAGTGTGTGCCTGCATGTTTGTTTTTAGACTAATCAGAGGCAGCAACTAGTAAATGTGTTTGTGTGCGTGTCAGACAGCGATACACACTCTGCGTGTTACTAAATTAGTGGCTGACAGAATGTGTATGTGTGTGTGTGTGTGTGTGTGTGTGTGTGTGTGTCGGTACTTTGGTGTGTCCTGTGTGTTTGCATTTGTGCCTGAAGAGAACACAGTGTGTGTGGTTTTCTCCCTCTTATCCTGCAGTTTTCTCTTTCTGCCTCTTCCTCCTTCATCATTAATCCCAAATGCTGCCGTACAGAAGTCCCTCACCCCCCCCCCCCCCCCCCCTCAAACGCTGTCCCACTTGTTTGTTTTTCTTTGAGTTTTGTCCTTTTATGTCGTCTTTCCCCTCTAACCTGCTTCACTTCACTTCACTCACGGATCGGCTAAGCATGCAGTGCGTATCTCCTCTGGCTTAGCGCGCTTTGCACAGAGACATGAAACATTGGGTATTATAAATGCAGCCGCCCCCCCACTGCTCCCTTAGAACCTCTAGTCTCTTTTGGTCCTCTTCGTGCAGAGACCATTTTTTTAATTGCCGTTGTTTCGTGACCCAGAGGTGTCATACTCCCACTGCACTGATGGTTATAATTTCCTTTTTCCCTCGGTCTGTGATTAATGGCCGCTGGCCTCTCCTTCATCAGCAGTCAGTGTCTGTCTGTCAGCCGGCCAGCACACGGCTGACTGGAAAATAGCTGTTCTGCATCTCAAAGATATGAATTATGTTTCCACAAGGAGGAAGATAAAGGCATGCTGTCATCTCTTCAAAGTGTTGGGAGAGAGTTTTGAAGGTGTGAAGTCGGTTACAAACAAAATCCAAAGAAAGACTCACATCCTCTGGCGTTTCAGAAAGTTGTTATTTAAGCATTGTGGCTGCCTCGGAGTCTTAGATAAGTTACATGTGTACGTTTCTACTTCCTGTATGCTTCAGAACTCATAGTACTCTTGCATGCTTTTCTTGAACAACTTGCACTGACCTGTTTTCTCTGCACCCGGAGCTTCACTATGAATTATGCACAAGTCTATGTCATTTGGCCGAAAGCCTGTGATGTTCTAACTTAAGGATATGATAATATGCTGAGTCATGGGTCACTGTGATTATTCCTATGTATATGTGATTTCGTTTTTTATTACCACCATGATCCTTACCCTTACCACCAAGGGCGTTATATTTTTGGCTCTTTTTGATAACAAAATTGCTCAAAAACTACCAGATTTTCATGAAACTTGTTGGAAGTATTAAGCATAGGCTGAGGAAGAACCAATTTTGGAGCATTTTGGGATGGGATATGAATTAGAATTGAGTTTTGTTAACATTGCGAGATAGGGCACTTTTGTGCTTCATTGTGCTGAAAACTAGTGTGATTGCCTCTTCAAGTTGAACCAACAAAAGAACAGGTTTCCATATATTTTTTAGACCAGTGGTTCTCAACCGGTGGGTCACAACCCAAAAGTGGGTCAAGGACCTATTTAGAGTGGGACGCAGATGTGCGAGTGAAAAAAAAGAAATAGAAAGCCGGTATTTCTAGGGCTGCGGGCAGTTGCCGTTTGACTGGAAATGCCGGAGACCAGAAACGGTGTCACGTAGTGATCATGTTCTCAATGAAATATCCTTGCTGATGCTTCTCAAGTCTTCTGGCCAATCAGAATCAAGATAACGGCATGGTGTTGTTGCAAGAAGTCCCCACGGAAAATAACTTTGCAGTAGAACTACTTTTTAAACACAGATGGGTACAACTTCAAATAGAAATGAACACGTAATGAAATAAGACCCTTGGTTTGATGATTGACAGGTGTATAGGCTGTGTGTCAAAGTGACAGACAATGGGGGCTATCCACCCTTATCTACAATGTAAAGTAGTTCACACAGCCTCTCTCCTCTTTCCTCTTTTCTCTGTAAGGAGCAGCAAGTTCAGCTGTCAGAACAAAGTAACAAAAAAAAAGTTGCATTAAATATAATTAAATATGTAAATAATATATATTAAATTATTTTCTTCTCAGAGTATACCAGAATGCGTAGTTTACATGTTAGTATTTAAAAAAAAATCTCCTGGGGGAGAATCTCCACAGACCCCCCCCCCCCTACAGGGGTTGGGTTTTCCACATGTCACATTTTTCACGTGTGGGGAATTTGCAGGATTGGCTCCAAGTCTGACTTTTTATTGAGTACAATACAAGTGTGCCTTTTTATTTCATATGACCATCATCAGTTTAAACTTGTTTAAAAAGCATACTTTAGTTCTGTGAAGGGATATATATCTGCTTTGCATGGCACTAACAATGTTGAGGATGTGGGTTGTGTCCATGGACTACATGTACTGAAAATGTATGCACTGTACTTCACTTAAAAGTGTATGTTGAGAAGCACATATTACTGCACTATTGTTTGTGAAATACATTTGAGTGGTTCAAAACCTTGGGTCCAGAACCACTGCTTTAGACTCTGAAACACAACAAAAAATGTTTCATCTTAGCATCCATGTTGTTTCCCTATTTCTACTTAAAAGTCACCTATTATGCAAAATGCAGTTTTTGATATCTTTTATACATAAATATGTGTCCACGGTGTATCAGTAGACTCACACAGTGTCAGAAGATACAACCCTCTCTCTTTTCCTCATTACCAGTAAAGTTGTTATATATATATATAATACATAAAATGGCACTGTTCTAGCGGTAAAAACTGAATAAAAAACATGTGAGGCTATGTGGTGTATAAGAAACAATGTGCAACGTGTTTTGGAAGTTATATGGTCTGTGTTTACATTAGCAAGTATCGCTAACACTCAGAGCTAACGCTGAACTGGAGAGAATATGTGTAAGGAGCCGGACACAAAAGGTAGGCCTACTGTCCTTGTGGTAAACCCGCGAGAGAGAAAGCATTTGAGCTCCATACTGTTCCAGAAATAATCCTTGATGTGGTGTGGAACATAATATGGCGCTTAATCACGGCAGCGTTTAGCTTAGTTTCTGCTGGTAGACAGCCTTCTCTTCACAGAGCTCACTGCTTGCATGCGGACACTCCAAAGGGGCGTGGCCAGCAGCAGCTCCAAATGGGCGTGGCCAGCAGCAGCTCATTTATATTTAAAGGGCCAGACCCAGAATCAGCACTTTTGTAACAGGGCTGAAATAGAGGGGTATGAGTAGGGTTGGGTACCGAGAACCGGTTCCGGTTCGGAACCGGTTCCAACATTTCGATTCCAACGGCATCTTTTAGACATGTGCATTTCGAGAGCGAGGGAGAGATGGAGGGTGCACCGATACGCGCTGTTGTTATTAGCATCTGGTGCTAGCTGCTCTAACGGAAGAAGAATATGTTTCTACAATGATGTGGAGGGAGAGTCCTCTCCAGTCAGACTGAGAGGCTGATAACTACAGCTCAGTGAGGTAAAGGACTCTGAGTGTTTAGATAGTTCACTTTAGTCTAAGTTATCTCAGTGGGTCTCAAACGTTTTGATCACAATTTATGTAAACACATATTTCCAAGGCACTCCTTTATAATGATTGGGATAAAACAGGTTTGAAATCATTCCAATGTATACTATAGGACAGTAAACCAGACATATCGTTTTAAACTGGAGAGATACAAAAATATGCATAAATAAAATAGTAAAATAAGATATGAATGAACAACAAAAATAAAATACGTTACATGTATTTGTTATTGGTTATGTTCACATACTTATTTAATTATTAAAATGTAAACCAATCTTTTTCATATGGGTGTTTAGAGTTGTACCCCCTAGATCTAGTCTCTAGTAATTCTGCTTAAAGTGCACCAGATTGAAGCATTTTACTTTAAAATGTTCAAACATTTCTTCCAGGTATGCCTGAGAAGGCAGATATGCTTGTTTTTCTCACAAGAACTGTTTTTAAATGGGGGGGGGGTTCCTTTAAAAGTTGGACTATTGCACTGTTGTAGCTTCAGTGGTTCTCAGGTTACAGTTACATAGCAGTGAATATAAACAGACTGATTCATGTGAATATTACTGTAAACTAACCTGTGTAAAAGTTTCTCGAATACATGTAATTGTTTTGGTGGAAGAAGCATGTATCCTTTTTTTACCTTGCCCCTCAAAGAATCGGAATTGAGAACTGTTAAGAACCGGAATCGAAAAGTGGAATCGGAATCGGAATCAGAATCGTGGAAATTCAAACGATACCCAACCCTAGGTATGAGGCAGGGTGATCTGTTTGGTATTTTGAGCAAAACACTTTAGAGACATGTTTTGTATGTTTGTAATATATTGTTCAAATATAGTATAATATGGGACCTTTAAAGCTCATGAAGACACAAGTACAAAAAAAGACTTCTGGAAATGGAACAAGTTGAACAATTGAAGTGACTGTGAATGCACCATTGGCCACTGTTAAGGTCTGCACTCTCCGGCTGACATTCTAGTTATAGTCTTGTAAATAATTAACGTCTAAGCAGCAGGTGAAGTAGCCCCCATTAAAGAAACAGACCTCCTTGGAGCAGGAGGGAGGAGAGACCTGTTTCCACAGAGCTTACTTTTATCAACAATGATTCCATTTCAGATTCTGTCTCTGTGAACACGGTAAAGAAGTGCTAGAGGACACAGCAGGACGGATTCCTCAGCAGTTTCTGTGTTTCTTTATCAGCAGTTGTGTGAATCAAACAGTTGCTCTTGCAATGGAAAGTCAGGTGTTGTGTAAGGTTGTCTTACAAGCTGTCAGTGCCTCTACTCAAAGGATTTTGGGATACAGTGGAGGAGTTGGATCACCCTCTCTGCATTATATATCTATTGTAGTGGTTAAATAAAACTCCTATACGTTTCGTGTCCTTCCTGTGTGGAGCTACAACTACAGATTGCAACATAAAAATGAGGTTTCTATACCAACTTGTTAGTAAATTACACATCCTTTTAGTCAGAACAATGTACCAAGTTTTGGAACACTGCAGTTAAAACATTTCAAATCAAAAGTAACTTGTGTTTTCTGTTCACTCACACAGAGATGTAAGTTCAGATCCTTCCACTCAACTGTAGTTAAGTGCCATTTATTGAATCAAACTAGGACGTGAGATTCCCAAAAATCTCCCTAACTACACAACACAACCCTGTCAACTACAAAGTTTAATTTCCATACAAATAAACAACATTCTTGATTACATTTCATGGGTACCGTATTTTCTCCAAGATTACAGTTGCAGTTGGATAACATTTTAAATTGAAACAAAAATCCAACAAAACCACTTGGCTAGGTTCATGGTTCAAAACGTCATGGTTTACAGTAGTTTGTCATGATTATTTTGAATTGGTCAATGTTGCTTTTCTTTAACAACGGACATTAAACATTGATCTCCTGGTCCAGTGTTTTGGGGACCACCCTCTCACCAGGTACATCTGGATTCTGAGATGTTAAATTAAAGACAAAAGGCCTAAAATAAAAATGAATAAAGAAAGAAAAGTAATGTCTTTGTTTGACCCATCCTTCCAATATGACCTCTATACGGGCACTCCATGATTGGAAACATATTTGTGATGCGTCATCACAAATAATCTGGGAGGAGATAAGTTTCTCTTGTAACTTAATTGACAATGATGTCTTGACTGAAAGGCCTTTTTCTGTTTTTGCAAAGGATCAGTGGAGCGAGGGTGGGGGCGCTACTCTCGGACGACATTTCATCCATACTAGCAATCGAATGGTAACTTCTTTTATAATCACTAAAGAAAATAGCTTGATATGCTCAGCTCTAATATGTTGTCACCATTGTTAACAATAGATGTTCAACATGTAGCAGGCCGATGAGCTATTCTGTGAAATCAAAACTAATCCCTTTCAAAAAGAGGAAACAGATTATTTTTTATCCGTTAAGTGCTTCTATGTACATTTTAAATGTTATGCAAAATATGTATGTGCTCTTGTGTAAAATAAGCTAACAATTCCTTTTAGATCCCAAATGACAGCATAATCACAAGAATCAGAATAAAGCCGCGGCTTAATCTAGTCACGATCCCACCTGGAAAACGCTATAATACTAAACTAATACTGAACAACTTTAACGGCTTAACAGTAGCACAATAACATTCATTTTGAAATATGACGAAAACACACAGGTGCACTGGACTGGGGCCACTTAGAGCTGTCTTAGTCTCACCACAGAGGATAATTATATTCTCTGTGTGTGTGTGTGTGTGTGTGTGTGTGTGTTGTGTGTGTGTGTGTGTGTGTGTGTGTGTGTGTGTGTGTGTGTGTGTGTGTGTGTGTGTGTGTGTGTGTCGGTACTTTGGTGTGTCCTGTGTGTTTGCATTTGTGTACTTCTTCTCTGCTTGGTTACATATTCCGTCTTAAAAATACACACAAACCACATTTCATGTTATCCTGAGAGACTCATTGAGCAGCTTGTTCACACCAAGGATATGAGCGTTAACACACACTTCCTTCTAAAGGCATGATTGTTAGTGAAAAACATAAAGGCGTTCTTCTTTAAAAGGATGTTTTTCTGAGAGGCTTGTGTTCAAGAGAGCAGGAAAGCCCGAAATAATGACTTCAAAGTGACATTTGCTCTCACGCCTAACTCTGTTATGCTCGAAGAAGCCTTTTCAGCATTGTGAACTATAAAATAAGACTTGTGCTCGGAACAAAGTTTCAAACTTTCAGCTTTTCATCCACCTCAGTGAGCCCAAAATGCTGAGCTCAGTGGTTTTTCTTCTAGGCATGAGTGTATGCCTCTGATAGTGGGTCCCTGATGAGCTGACGTTTAGATGTTCTGCTGGAGGGCACAAGGACAGATTCTGCTTATTCATGTCTAATCCCATACCGTAGCACTCATGTACAGTGTGCTGATTCTTCTTTCAAGAGTTACTCCCACTGAGAGCAGGAGTCAGCTAGATGTATCCCATCTGTGTGCTAAGCTAGGCTAAACTCGTCTCAAAACAAGCTTTCTCTTAAAAATAAATAAATAAATGAGTAGGTCCGTGTTATAATTATGCGCTGTTATACTCATACTACATACTACTGTGTTATTTAGGCGCCTGAAACGCCTCTACTATACCCCTTCGTTTACGTCTGTAACATGATGACATCATGACTATGGAACACTCACACCTCTATTGGCTAGTGCTCCAACACGTTGTACGTGATAGGCTAAGAGGCGGGACATCAGTTGACCAATCACAACAGAGCCGGCCAGCTAACCAATCAGAGCAGACTGGGCTCTGGTTTCAGACAGAGGGTGAAAAGAGGTGCTGCAGCACAGGCAGTATGAGAAAGAGCTTTTTGAACATTAAAGCATGGAGACATGTCACAGTAGAGACACAAAATAGTGATATACACCTGAACATCAGCAGGAGAGGACTCTTTAAAGTAGAGACACTACATACTGATATACACCTGAACATCAGCAGGAGAGGACTCTTTAAAGTAGAGACACTAAATACTGATATACACCTGAACATCAGCAGGAGAGGACTCTTTAAAGTAGAGACACTACATACTGATATACACCTGAACATCAACAGGAGAGGACTCTTTAAAGTAGAGACACTACATACTGATATACACCTGAACATCAGCAGGAGAGGACTCTTTAAAGTAGAGACACTAAATACTGATATACACCTGAACATCAGCAGGAGAGGACTCTTTAAAGTAGAGACACTACATACTGATATACACCTGAACATCAGCAGGAGAGGACTCTTTAAAGTAGAGACACTACATACTGATATACACCTGAACATCAGCAGGAGAGGACTCTTTACAGTAGAGACACTACATACTGGTATGAACCTGAACATCAGCAGGAGAAGACTCTTTAAAGTAGAGACACTACATACTGATATACACCTGAATATCAGCAGGAGAGGACTCTTTAAAGTAGAGACGCTACATACTGATATACACCTGAACATCAGCAGGAGAGGACTCTTTAAAGAAGAGACACTACATACTGATATACACCTGAACATCAGCAGGAGAGAACTCTTTAAAGTAGAGACACTACATACTGGTATGAACCTGAACATCAGCAGGAGAGGACTCTTTAAGTAGAGACACTAGATACTGGTATACACATGAACATCAGCAGGAGAGGACTCTTTAAAGTAGAGACCCTACAAACTGATATACACCTAAACATCAGCAGGAGAGGACTCTTTAAAGTAGAGACACTACATACTGATATACACCTGAACATCAGCAGGAGAGGACTCTTTAAAGTAGAGACACAACATACTGATATACCCCTGAACATCAGCAGGAGAGGACTCTTTAAAGTAGAGACACTACATACTGATATACACCTGAACATCAGCAGGAGAGGACTCTTTAAAGTAGAGACACAACATACTGATATACACCTGAACATCAGCAGGAGAGGACTTTTTAAAGTAGAGACACTACATACTGATATACACCTGAACATCAGCAGGAGAGGACTCTTTAAAGTAGAGACACTACATACTGATATACACCTGAACATCAGCAGGAGAGGACTCTTTAAAATAGAGACACTACATACTGATATACACCTGAACATCAGCAGGAGAGGACTCTTTAAAGTAGAGACACTATACTGATATACACCAGAACATCAGCAGGAGAGGACTCTTTAAAGTAGAGACACTACATACTGATATACACCAGAACATCAGCAGGAGAGGACTCTTTAAAGTAGAGACACTACATACTGATATACACCTGAACATCAGCAGGAGAGGACTCTTTAAAGTAGAGACACTACATACTGATATACACCTGAACATCAGTAGGAGAGGACTCTTTTAAAGTAGAGACACTACATACTGATACACACCTGAATATCAGCAGGAGAGGACTCTTTAAAGTAGAGACACTACATACTGATATACACCTGAACATCAGCAGGAGAGGACTCTTTAAAGTAGAGACACTACATACTGATATACACCTGAACATCAGCAGGAGAGGACTCTTAAAGTAGAGACACTACATACTGATATACACCTGAACATCAGCAGGAGAGGACTCTTTAAAGGAGAGACACTACATACTGATATACACCTGCACATCAGCAGGAGAGGACTTTTTAAAGTAGAGACACTACATACTGATATACACCAGAACATCAGCAGGAGAGGACTCTTTAAAGTAGAGACACTACATACTGATATACACCTGAACATCAGCAGGAGAGGACTCTTTAAAGTAGAGACACTACATACTTATATACACCTGAACATCAGTAGGAGAGGACTCTTTAAAGTAGAGACACTACATACTGATACACACCTGAATATCAGCAGGAGAGGACTCTTTAAAGTAGAGACACTACATACTGATATACACCTGAACATCAGCAGGAGAGGACTCTTTAAAGTAGAGACACTACATACTGATATACACCTGAACATCAGCAGGAGAGGACTCTTTAAAGTAGAGACATACATACTGATATGAACCTGAACATCAGCAGGAGAGGACTCTTTAAAGTAGAGACACTACATACTGATATACACCTGAACATCAGCAGGAGAGGACTCTTTAAAGTAGAGACGCTACATACTGATATACACCTGAACATCAGCAGGAGAGGACTCTTTAAAGAAGATACACTACATACTGATATACACCTGAACATCAGCAGGAGAGGACTCTTTAAAGTAGAGACACTACATACTGGTATGAACCTGAACATCAGCAGGAGAGGACTCTTTAAAGTAGAGACACTAGATACTGGTATACACATGAACATCAGCAGGAGAGGACTCTTTAAAGTAGAGACCCTACAAACTGATATACACCTAAACATCAGCAGGAGAGGACTCTTTAAAGTAGAGACACTACATACTGATATACACCTGAACATCAGCAGGAGAAGACTCTTTAAGGTAGAGACACTACATACTGATATACACCTGAACATCAGCAGGAGAGGACTCTTTAAAGTAGAGACACTACATACTGATATACACCTGAATATCAGCAGGAGAGGACTCTTTAAAGTAGAGACACTACATACTGATATACACCTGCACATCAGCAGGAGAGGACTCTTTAAAGTAGAGACACTACATACTGATATACACCTGGACATCAGCAGGAGAGGACTCTTTAAAGTCGAGACACTGCATACTGATATACACCTGAACATCAGCAGGAGAGGACTCTTTAAAGTAGAGACACTACATACTGATATTAACCTGAACATCAGCAGGAGAGGACTCTTTAAAGTAGAGACACTACATACTGGTATACACCTGAACATCAGCAGGAGAGGACTCTTTAAAGTAGAGACACTACATACTGATATACACCTGAACATCAGCAGGAGAGGACTCTTTAAAATAGAGACACTACATACTGATATACACCTGAACATCAGCAGGAGAGGACTCTTTAAAGTAGAGACACTATACTGATATACACCAGAACATCAGCAGGAGAGGACTCTTTAAAGTAGAGACACTACATACTGGTATACACCTGAACATCAGCAGGAGAGGACTCTTTAAAGTAGAGACACTACATACTGATATACACCTGAACATCAGCAGGAGAGGACTCTTTAAAATAGAGACACTACATACTGATATACACCTGAACATCAGCAGGAGAGGACTCTTTAAAGTAGAGACACTATACTGATATACACCAGAACATCAGCAGGAGAGGACTCTTTAAAGTAGAGACACTACATACTGATATGAACCTGAACATCAGCAGGAGAGGACTTTTTAAAGTAGAGACACTACATACTGATATACACCTGAACATCAGCAGGAGAGGACTCTTTAAAGTAGAGACACAACATACTGATATACACCTGAACATCAGCAGGAGAGGACTTTTTAAAGTAGAGACACTACATACTGATATACACCTGAACATCAGCAGGAGAGGACTCTTTAAAGTAGAGAAACTACATACTGATATACATCTGAACATCAGCAAGAGAGGACTCTTTAAAGTAGAGACACTACATACTGATATACACCTGAACATCAGTAGGAGAGGACTCTTTAAAGTAGAGACACTACATACTGATACACACCTGCATATCAGCAGGAGAGGACTCTTTAAAGTAGATACACTACATACTGATATACACCTGAACATCAGCAGGAGAGGACTCTTTAAAGTAGAGACACTACATACTGATATACACCTGAACATCAGCAGGAGAGGACTCTTTAAAGTAGAGACACTACATACTGATATACACCTGAACATCAGCAGGAGAGGACTCTTTAAAGTAGAGACACTACATACTGATATACACCTGAACATCAGCAGGAGAGGACTCTTTAAAGTAGAGACACTACATACTGATATGAACCTGAACATCAGCAGGAGAGGACTTTTTAAAGTAGAGACACTACATACTGATATACACCTGAACATCAGCAGGAGAGGACTCTTTAAAGTAGAGACACTACATACTGATATACACCTGAACATCAGCAGGAGAGGACTCTTTAAAGTAGAGACACTACATACTGATATACACCTGAACATCAGCAGGAGAGGACTTTTTAAAGTAGAGACACTACATACTGATATACACCTGAACATCAGCAGGAGAGGACTCTTTAAAGTAGAGAAACTACATACTGATATACACCTGAACATCAGCAGGAGAGGACTCTTTAAAGTAGAGACACTACATACTGATATACACCAGAACATCAGCAGGAGAGGACTCTTTAAAGTAGAGACACTACATACTGATATACACCAGAACATCAGCAGGAGAGGACTCTTTAAAGTAGAGACACTACATACTGATATACACCTGAACATCAGCAGGAGAGGACTCTTTAAAGTAGAGACACTACATACTGATATACACCTGAACATCAGTAGGAGAGGACTCTTTAAAGTAGAGACACTACATACTGATACACACCTGAATATCAGCAGGAGAGGACTCTTTAAAGTAGAGACACTACATACTGATATACACCTGAACATCAGCAGGAGAGGACTCTTTAAAGTAGAGACACTACATACTGATATACACCTGAACATCAGCAGGAGAGGACTCTTTAAAGTAGAGACACTACATACTGATATACACCTGAACATCAGCAGGAGAGGACTCTTTAAAGGAGAGACACTACATACTGATATACACCTGCACATCAGCAGGAGAGGACTTTTTAAAGTAGAGACACTACATACTGATATACACCAGAACATCAGCAGGAGAGGACTCTTTAAAGTAGAGACACTACATACTGATATACACCTGAACATCAGCAGGAGAGGACTCTTTAAAGTAGAGACACTACATACTTATATACACCTGAACATCAGTAGGAGAGGACTCTTTAAAGTAGAGACACTACATACTGATACACACCTGAATATCAGCAGGAGAGGACTCTTTAAAGTAGAGACACTACATACTGATATACACCTGAACATCAGCAGGAGAGGACTCTTTAAAGTAGAGACACTACATACTGATATACACCTGAACATCAGCAGGAGAGGACTCTTTAAAGTAGAGACATTACATACTGATATGAACCTGAACATCAGCAGGAGAGGACTCTTTAAAGTAGAGACACTACATACTGATATACACCTGAACATCAGCAGGAGAGGACTCTTTAAAGTAGAGACGCTACATACTGATATACACCTGAACATCAGCAGGAGAGGACTCTTAAAGAAGATACACTACATACTGATATACACCTGAACATCAGCAGGAGAGGACTCTTTAAAGTAGAGACACTACATACTGGTATGAACCTGAACATCAGCAGGAGAGGACTCTTTAAAGTAGAGACACTAGATACTGGTATACACATGAACATCAGCAGGAGAGGACTCTTTAAAGTAGAGACCCTACAAACTGATATACACCTAAACATCAGCAGGAGAGGACTCTTTAAAGTAGAGACACTACATACTGATATACACCTGAACATCAGCAGGAGAAGACTCTTTAAGGTAGAGACACTACATACTGATATACACCTGAACATCAGCAGGAGAGGACTCTTTAAAGTAGAGACACTACATACTGATATACACCTGAATATCAGCAGGAGAGGACTCTTTAAAGTAGAGACACTACATACTGATATACACCTGCACATCAGCAGGAGAGGACTCTTTAAAGTAGAGACACTACATACTGATATACACCTGGACATCAGCAGGAGAGGACTCTTTAAAGTCGAGACACTGCATACTGATATACACCTGAACATCAGCAGGAGAGGACTCTTTAAAGTAGAGACACTACATACTGATATTAACCTGAACATCAGCAGGAGAGGACTCTTTAAAGTAGAGACACTACATACTGGTATACACCTGAACATCAGCAGGAGAGGACTCTTTAAAGTAGAGACCCTACATACTGATATACACCTGAACATCAGCAGGAGAGGACTCTTTAAAATAGAGACACTACATACTGATATACACCTAGAACATCAGCAGGAGAGGACTCTTTAAAGTAGAGACACTATACTGATATACACCAGAACATCAGCAGGAGAGGACTCTTTAAAGTAGAGACACTACATACTGGTATACACCTGAACATCAGCAGAGAGGACTCTTTAAAGTAGAGGACACTACATACTGATATACACCTGAACATCAGCAGGAGAGGACTCTTTAAATAGAGACACTACATCTGATATACACCCTGAACATCAGCAGGAGAGGACTCTTTAAAGTAGAGACACTATACTGATATACACCATAACATCAGCAGGAGAGGACTCTTTAAAGTAGAGACACTACATACTGATATGAACCTGAACATCAGCAGGAGAGGACTTTTTAAAGTAGAGACACTACATACTGATATACACCTGAACATCAGCAGGAGAGGACTCTTTAAAGTAGAGACACTACATACTGATATACACCTGAACATCAGCAGGAGAGGACTCTTTAAAGTAGAGAAACTACATTACTGATATACATCTGAACATCAGCAAGAGAGGACTCTTTAAAGTAGAGACACTACATACTGATATACACCTGAACATCAGTAGGAGAGGACTCTTAAAGTAGAGACACTACATACTGATATCAGCAGGAGAGGACTCTTTAAAGTAGATACACTACATACTGATATACACCTGAACATCAGCAGGAGAGGACTCTTTAAAGTAGAGACACTACATACTGATATACACCTGAACATCAGCAGGAGAGGACTCTTTAAAGTAGAGACACTACATACTGATATTACACCTGAACATCAGCAGGAGAGGACTCTTTAAGTAGAGACACTACATACTGATATACACCTGAACATCAGCAGGAGAGGACTCTTTTAAAGTAGAGACACTACATACTGATATGAACCTGAACATCAGCAGGAGAGGACTTTTTAAAGTAGAGACACTACATACTGATATACACCTGAACATCAGCAGGAGAGGACTCTTTAAAGTAGAGACACTACATACTGATATACACCTGAACATCAGCAGGAGAGGACTCTTTAAAGTAGAGACACTACATACTGATATACACCTGAACATCAGCAGGAGAGGACTTTTTAAAGTAGAGACACTACATACTGATATACACCTGAACATCAGCAGGAGAGGACTCTTTAAAGTAGAGAAACTACATACTGATATACACCTGAACATCAGCAGGAGAGGACTCTTTAAAGTAGAGACACTACATACTGATATACACCAGAACATCAGCAGGAGAGGACTCTTTAAAGTAGAGACACTACATACTGATATACACCTGAACATCAGCAGGAGAGGACTCTTTAAAGTAGAGACACTACATACTGATATACACCTGAACATCAGTAGGAGAGGACTCTTTAAAGTAGAGACACTACATACTGATACACACCTGAATATCAGCAGGAGAGGACTCTTTAAAGTAGAGACACTACATACTGATATACACCTGAACATCAGCAGGAGAGGACTCTTTAAAGTAGAGACACTACATACTGATATACACCTGAACATCAGCAGGAGAGGACTCTTTAAAGTAGAGACACTACATACTGATATACACCTGAACATCAGCAGGAGAGGACTCTTTAAAGGAGAGACACTACATACTGATATACACCTGCACATCAGCAGGAGAGGACTTTTTAAAGTAGAGACACTACATACTGATATACACCAGAACATCAGCAGGAGAGGACTCTTTAAAGTAGAGACATTACATACTGATATGAACCTGAACATCAGCAGGAGAGGACTCTTTAAAGTAGAGACACTACATACTGATATACACCTGAACATCAGCAGGAGAGGACTCTTTAAAGTAGAGACACTACATACTGATATACACCTGAATATCAGCAGGAGAGGACTCTTTAAAGTAGAGACACTACATACTGATATTAATCTGAACATCAGCAGGAGGGAACTCTTTAAAGTAGAGACACTACATACTGATATACACCTGAACATCAGCTGGAGAGGACTCTTTAAAGTAGAGACACTACATACTGATATACAGCTGAACATCAGCAGGAGAGGACTCTTTAAAGTAGAGACACTACATACTGGTATGAACCTGAACATCAGCAGGAGAGGACTCTTTAAAGTAGATACACTAGATACTGGTATACACATGAACATCAGCAGGAGAGGACTCTTTAAAGTAGAGACCCTACAAACTGATATACACCTAAACATCAGCAGGAGAGGACTCTTTAAAGTAGAGACACTACATACTGATATACACCTGAACATCAGCAGGAGAGGACTCTTTAAGGTAGAGACACTACATACTGATATACACCTGAACATCAGCAGGAGAGGACTCTTTAAAGTAGAGACACTACATACTGATATACACCTGAATATCAGCAGGAGAGGACTCTTTAAAGTAGAGACACTACATACTGATATACACCTGCACATCAGCAGGAGAGGACTCTTTAAAGTAGAGACACTACATACTGATATACACCTGGACATCAGCAGGAGAGGACTCTTTAAAGTCGAGACACTGCATACTGATATACACCTGAACATCAGCAGGAGAGGACTCTTTAAAGTAGAGACACTACATACTGATATTAACCTGAACATCAGCAGGAGAGGACTCTTTAAAGTAGAGACACTACCTACTGGTATACACCTGAACATCAGCAGGAGAGGACTCTTTAAAGTAGAGACACTACATACTGATATACACCTGAACATCAGCAGGAGAGGACTCTTTAAAATAGAGACACTACATACTGATATACACCTGAACATCAGCAGGAGAGGACTCTTTAAAGTAGAGACACTATACTGATATACACCAGAACATCAGCAGGAGAGGACTCTTTAAAGTAGAGACACTACATACTGGTATACACCTGAACATCAGCAGGAGAGGACTCTTTAAAGTAGAGACACTACATACTGATATACACCTGAACATCAGCAGGAGAGGACTCTTTAAAATAGAGACACTACATACTGATATACACCTGAACATCAGCAGGAGAGGACTCTTTAAAGTAGAGACACTATACTGATATACACCAGAACATCAGCAGGAGAGGACTCTTTAAGTAGAGACACTATACTGATATACACCAGAACATCAGCAGGAGAGGACTCTTTAAAGTAGAGACACTACATACTGATATGAACCTGAACATCAGCAGGAGAGGACTTTTTAAAGTAGAGACACTACATACTGATATACACCTGAACATCAGCAGGAGAGGACTCTTTAAAGTAGAGACACAACATACTGATATACACCTGAACATCAGCAGGAGAGGACTTTTTAAAGTAGAGACACTACATACTGATATACACCTGAACATCAGCAGGAGAGGACTCTTTAAAGTAGATAAACTACATACTGATATACATCTGAACATCAGCAGGAGAGGACTCTTTAAAGTAGAGACACTACATACTGATATACACCAGAACATCAGCAAGAGAGGACTCTTTAAAGTAGAGACACTACATACTGATATACACCTGAACATCAGCAGGAGAGGACTCTTTAAAGTAGAGACACTACATACTGATATACACCTGAACATCAGTAGGAGAGGACTCTTTAAAGTAGAGACACTACATACTGATACACACCTGCATATCAGCAGGAGAGGACTCTTTAAAGTAGATACACTACATACTGATATACACCTGAACATCAGCAGGAGAGGACTCTTTAAAGTAGAGACACTACATACTGATATACACCTGAACATCAGCAGGAGAGGACTCTTTAAAGTAGAGACACTACATACTGATATACACCTGAACATCAGCAGGAGAGGACTCTTTAAAGTAGAGACACTACATACTGATATACACCTGAACATCAGCAGGAGAGGACTCTTTAAAGTAGAGACACTACATACTGATATGAACCTGAACATCAGCAGGAGAGGACTTTTAAAGTAGAGACACTACATACTGATATACACCTGAACATCAGCAGGAGAGGACTCTTTAAAGTAGAGACACTACATACTGATATACACCTGAACATCAGCAGGAGAGGACTCTTTAAAGTAGAGACACTACATACTGATATACACCTGAACATCAGCAGGAGAGGACTTTTAAAGTAGAGACACTACATACTGATATACACCTGAACATCAGCAGGAGAGGACTCTTTAAAGTAGAGAAACTACATACTGATATACATCTGAACATCAGCAGGAGAGGACTCTTTAAAGTAGAGACACTACATACTGATATACACCAGAACATCAGCAGGAGAGGACTCTTTAAAGTAGAGGACACTACATACTGATATACACCTGAACATCAGCAGGAGAGGACTCTTTAAAGTAGAGACACTACATACTGATATACACCTGAACATCAGTAGGAGAATGACTCTTTAAAGTAGAGACACTACATACTGATACACACCTGAATATCAGCAGGAGAGGACTCTTTAAAGTAGAGACACTACATACTGATATACACCTGAACATCAGCAGGGAGAGGACTCTTTAAAGTAGAGACACTACATACTGATATACACCTGAACATCAGCAGGAGAGGACTCTTTAAAGTAGAGACACTACATACTGATATACACCTGAACATCAGCAGGAGAGGACTCTTTAAAGGAGAGACACTACATACTGATATACACCTGCACATCAGCAGGAGAGGACTTTTTAAAGTAGAGACACTACATACTGATATACACCAGAACATCAGCAGGAGAGGACTCTTTAAAGTAGAGACATTACATACTGATATGAACCTGAACATCAGCAGGAGAGGACTCTTTAAAGTAGAGACACTACATACTGATATACACCTGAACATCAGCAGGAGAGGACTCTTTAAAGTAGAGACACTACATACTGATATACACCTGAACATTATAGGGCTGCTTTAACATATTTTTCAATGATAATTTGAATAATGCTTTAATAATAGTGATTTTCTTATATACCATTGTATTATCAGTCAAAAATAATCGTTTAGTTATTTTTTTCGAAAGAGAGGGAAACTCTCTTATAATTCTATATAAAACAGGTAACACACTAAAATCATGTTAGGGCCTCTTTAATGATCCTGCTCAGAGAAAAATCCCCTTAGAAAATGACCTTAGCCTCCTTAGACCAGAATGCAAAGCAGTTCTGAGTACGCTCTGCAGCAGCTTTCTCTCAAACAGAAAACACCCTCACTCTTATCAGGATAAGTGCCACATTTGCAGAACATTCAACAAGATCCTTCTTCTATCAAAAGACACTCAAGATATGCCAGAATCTCAGACGAGAGCAGCAGAGCAAAAGTAGAGAGGAAATAGCTGGAAGTGCATTGAACATCACTTATAACCATTTCAGATGATCTGAGTGCTGATGTCCTTTAAGAGTCCTTGATATGTCCGTTATAAGTTGAGTTCCTTCAAAGTAAAACTCTGATCTTATTACACTCTGACCCAGCAGAAGCAGAGTCTATATTTGTGGGGCTTTGGCCAAAACTGGAGGTGCTGACTCTGTTGAAGCCGGGAATAGGCCTACTTGTGCTGTCGGATGATACTCACTAAATTGAGCGTGGTGTCAGCGCCTCGTCCTCTCAGCCAAAGCGCCTTACTGGGGAAGCCTGGAGCCCCGCTGAGGCTTTCATTAGGAGCTCAGAGAGCGGATGATCACAGAGGAAGAGCTACGCCTGATGGAGTGAAATCCGACGGCGTAAAACAACAACACTCACTTGGGTTTCTTAATGTGGATTAGGAGTAAATTAGAGAAATGAGATGCAGAGTAAAACATGAAAGCATAGAATCAAGGCAGAGATGGAAGAATCCTTAACTTAAGGCGAGACACCAGGCAAAAACATCGTTTTTCAAGTACTGGTCAATTTTGAGATTTTGTGCTATTTTGATTCCATAACATGTTTTCTTTCAGGCTTTTGGAAGGAAAACGTACAAAATACACATTTAAGTGTTTATTTTACTATAGTTTGTCTATTTGCGTCTGTAGATTTCTCCTAAATTCACCAAAAGTTAGCATTCTAACGTAACATAAAGTACCGCGACCGCTGTGTGCACCATGTCAACAGAGGTATCGTTGGAAAGCTCCGTCTCTCCTGCACAATCTCATCGGATCCAAATATGGTCATTTCCTTTGTATCAGCAACCAATCGTGAAAGCACAAAGGGGTCTTAAACCAAGAAACGAAATCTCATTGGCTGGTGTCAATTTCTGACAACGTGATTCGTTCAGATGCGTCACGTGGTGTGCTAAAACACTTCCTGGTTAGCTTTCAGCTAGAAATTGAAATCTCAAAATGCCAAAAGAACGGCGAAAAAAACGTTCACAGAGAAGACGACAACAATTGTCACTTGCACGAAGCAAGGTTATATACAAACAAATGACCATGAACATGAAATACCTTCACGGAGTGCGTCGATGCGCAAGCTGTCATTCAAAGAACAGGAGGGTTTAGCTAGCGCCTCACTGCAATCTTTAAAGGTCGTTTTCTCAAAATGAGTTTTTTCTCCTACTCTGAGTTCGAAATTTCAACTTCAGTAGTACGTAGAGACACCAAACCTTCCAGTTATATTCCTATCAATATTATGAAGGCTTTTACAGAAGGGTTTGTTCATATATAATTCATAGCCTGAATTATACAACATTGTATACCTAAAAACATGGCGAAAATGGATATTTTAGGGCTGTTGACAGTATTTTCTGATTTATGGAATGATAAAAAGAGATATCCAATATCCCTTCTGTAAAAGCCTTAGATACTAATATGACTACAAAATGAAACAATAATTTTGAATCTGGCTATATCCAAAGTTCAGATTTCGATTCCTGAAATGTGTTAAAATATGTGCATATTTAATGAGATAATGGATAATTTGCATATTTAAACATGCTATTTCAGAAAACTTGTAATACAAAAGACAATTGCCTTATTGTAAGTAATTAACTGGAGACATTTCTAGCTGATACCTTTAAGTTAAAAAAATTACCCTATTCACCTGGGGTGTCTCGCCTTAAAGAGGACATATTATGCTGATTTGTAGGGACACATTTTTATTTTATTTCTCGGGACTGGGGAACAAACAATAACAAGCTGCAATGTAGAGTCCTTTGTCTCTTGAATGTGCAGAAATTATGTGAAGCTGCAGTCTTCACAATGTTCCAACCTTTTTGACCAAGACGTAGCAACATGAGAGAACATACAAGTCTCAAATAGTGCTCTGATGTTGGTTTGGTGTGTCGGGGCCTTCAAAGTCCCCAAAAGATAATAAGTTGGGTATTTCAGAGTTGAGTAGAACTGGAGAAACAGAGGGAGCAGAAAAGAGCTGCAGTCTCCTCCGACAGGAAACCTTCTTCTGGATCAGTCAACTTAGGTTCTGTTTCATATTGTATTTCAGAGGAGTGAAGGGTAAGAACCTGAACATAGTTGCAGTACTTGAATGACAGTTGATTTTGTATTGTCGTACCAACTATCAGAAGTAAAGTTGATTGCTAACACATCCAATAATTGATTAAAGAGGACATGATACACATGTTCAGGTTCAATAGTATTAAGTGTCTCTACTGTGACATGTCTCCATCTTTAATGTTCAAAATGCTCTTTATTTCTCTCATACTGCCTGTGCTGCAGCACCTCTTTTCACCCTCTGTCTGAAACCAGAGCCCGGTCTGCTCTGATTGGTCATCATGTACAATGTCTTGGAGCGCTAACCAATAGAAGCAAGAGTGTTAAAAAATGATGATAGTGTGCTATGGAATTAAACAAAGGTAACGATTTCCAAGCACAATAACCTATACAACACATTACAGGAAAGAAAAACCACAACAAAGCATGATTGAGTCATGTTTCAACCAATGACAACGATAGGCTTCCAACATGTAGAGGCAGCAGGCCACCACCGATGATTGAGTCTTTGACATCGACATGAATTCATTTCACAATGAGCCATTAAGACGAGAAAACTAATTGTCCTGCTCAGGTTTATTTTATAATCTGTTAAGTGCTATTGTGCACATTTGACATCAAATGCAACATGTAGTAATGCAGCTGTGCTCTTGTTCAGAGGGTTAGGGTTAGATAAGCCAACAATGACTTTTAGAGAAAGATTTACAGAGCATAATCAGGACAATCTGATAAAAGCTGCGGGTCATTTTAGCAGCGACGTGCAGGCAGGGGAGGCAGAGCCTCACCTGTCATACTCCAATGTAACGGAAAAACAACTAAAGAAAAACTAAATAGTAATAATAATAAAATGTCTCCACTGATCTGTGTTGTAAATGTGATTTCTGTATGATTCCAATCGCTTTTTATAGTCAAAATCAGCATATTGGCCGAGCTCCGCTACAACTACATGGGAGCGATGAGGAGTGAGGCAGGGACGAGCTCTGCCTCTCGTAAGCCCACAGTAACTGGCTGGAGCGCGGGCACTAATGTAGCGCGGGCACTTATTTTGTGAGCACGCTCAAGCCAGTTACTGTGGGGTAAGGTGAGGCACAGATGAGCTCTGCCTCACCTCAGAATGCGTCACCTCACAGAAACTGTCTGGAAAGCGGGCCCTAAGCGCATGCCTGCACCATCTCACTACACCGATGTAATGTTTGTAGATCACTTTATTACATTTATCCTCGCCACCCATAGTCTCTAAATAACTTATTTCACGTATATATGATATTTAGGCCCGCTGGTCTCATCGTACGACGGCAATGAAAAAAGCACCAGGGGAGGCAGCCATAACCTCTGCCGCACTGAAGGGGGCGCACGTGAGCCCACAGGTTCTTGTTGCTACTGTTATTCTACGCAGAGACGGTAGACGCGACGCAAACAACAAACTAGACTTTTGAAACTAGAGGAAGATAAGCAGGACTTTTACAAAAATGTAATGGAGATTGTTGTCCAGAAGGATAGCATGGACTTCATCTTCAAGTCAAGGTAAGACCACAATTGTAATGAAAATGGGATCTTACTAAGAAAGAACAATCCAATATTTAGATTTTGGGTATCCTTTTGTTGAACGGTTTGTTTAAAATGAATCGAAGCATCAGACTAAAAAAGCTTTTGAAAATAACCGAACATTTCGATTAAGGTCAAAATATGATATTTGTAAATCTGACCCTGAAAGAGTCAGTGCCTCACCAGCCATGAACCTCACCAGCCATGAGCCTCACCAGCCATGAACCTGACCGCACGTCACTGCATTTTAGTCATGATGTCACCAGGAAAACTATAGCAGAGCCTCACATGCAGTGATGGAATGTAACTAAGTACATTTACTCAAGTATTGTAAGTGCAATTTTGAAGCTCTTTATTTGAGTAATTTCACTTCATCCAACTTTATAATTCTACTCCTCATAGGTAAATATTGTACTTTTACTCCACAACATTACTTTCAAATGTGTAGCTACTATTCAGAACCTTTAACAAAATGCTTTTCTGAAAATAAACTAGTGGACTAACTTTTTTCAAGGTGCAAAAAAGTAGAATTATCCAAAAGTGAATATTTTGTTATATCAAAATGTTGTTTATCTACAAGAGTTAAAATGCTACTATATATTAAATCAGACATGTATGCCATTTACCTGCACAATTACTGCTTTTACTTTTTAATACCTAAAATACATTTAGCTGATAATACCACTGTAATTTTACTTAAGTAATATTTTGAATGTATGACTTTTACTTGTAATGGAGTATTTCATCATTAATATATTGGTACATTTACTCAAATAAATAATCTGAATACTTCTTCCATTATGCTGATCTGCCTTCCTCACATCAGGGAAATGAATTCATCCTCACCAACAGGGTTAGAACGATACAAAGACACAAATAGAAAAGAACGTTTGTGTTTAAAAGTGGATGAGAACCAGAGCTGAGGGAACACGTTGAGTGTTCCTGAAGACAGGCTGTCCTCACGGGCCGTTTGGCCTCAGGCAGACACGGAGCTTTGAGAGACGCACTGTACCATTCCACTTCCCCCCCCCCCCCCTCAGTGTTAACCGCTTTGCCTGACCTTTTCACAGAAACACTTTTTGGCACAGGAGGGCTCAAGCCTTTTGACGCAATGATTACAGGAGGAACAGCTTCAATCTACAGGAGTGGTTTTCAAACGTTCACGCCCGAAGTGCAAAGGAAGGGCATTCCAAACTCTCAGGGCACTTTGTATCCATGACAAATAGCCTCTGTAACACGTGTTATCACTCTGTAAACAGCGTGTCACACTGGGGTTTCTCAGGGCAGGAATGACTTGCAGATTTGGTTGATTTGGTCGTTTCCTTGGATATCTCTTCTAGCAGTATGACTCATAGATAAATGCTGTCTTTTTCGTCTGCCTAATTGTGTTTTATTCTTGTTGTTTCATACTTTGTCTTGCTGTAGCCCAAGGACACAGTTGATATAGTTAATATTTTGCAAAGAGTTTATTTGTAAAATTGATCGGATGCTGTTTCACTTCTTGTCCAGATTGATCTGATAGGCCCTTAGCACTGTGCGTGTTATGCGTGTAGGGAGGGGTGGCCCTGCCCGTTTTAGAATGGGAGCAGATGTTCTGTTCCCACTTGAGGTCCTGGGCGATGATGGTGGCCACGAAGCGGAAGGACTCCACAGCAGTTACTGGCGAGTCACACAGAGTGATGGGGGCGGGTGGGGCTGCGTTATTCCTAAAGTCCACAACCATCTCCACTGTCTTGAAAGCATTGAGCTCCAGGTGGTTGTCCCCACATCAGGTCACCAGATGGTCCATCTCCCACCTGTAGGCAGACTCGTCCCCAACAGAGATGAGTCCGATGAGGGTGGTGTCGTCTGCGAACTTCAGTAGCTTGACAGACTGGTGACTGGAGGTGCAGCTCAATGAGATATTTGTGCTGAATTGGGTCGTTTAAGAGGGTTTTAGCTGCCTCTCTTTTCACTATTGACTGAGAGTGCCAATATGAGAGGGGGGGATGGACTTCCTGTTTCGCTCTGTGGAGCTTCTTGGTGGAATGAGGCTTTCACTCATGCCAGTCCTTTCCCTGCCCAGTGTGTCAGGGAGTGGGTGGGGGACACGACTGAAATGTGACCTGTACCATGAACAGGATCCTTATTCCCTGACAGCTCCGTCACAAGGTCTTTGGTGATTTAAGAGATGTCTCTAAGAGAGGGAAAAAGGCTTTCGATTATTTAGTGTGAGAATTGTTCAGACAGCTTTAGAGTGTGAAACTGAGCCCGAGAGACGATGTATTATGTAGCAAAATGTCAGACTAGAACAACATGACGAAGAGGCAGAAGTTGATAATGACTAAATGCATTAACTCAAATGCAATTTCAAAAATACATTGTTTTTAAACTTTCATTAGTGTTCACATATACCTCTTTCACACCAATGACCAAGGTGGGATTAGGGTTATTTGACCAGTGTCAGATAATTCAAACCAAGACAGTCAACACTGGTTAGTGTCAATTTCTTGAAGACAAGGTGTGACGAAGGTAACTTCGTCACTGTGAACTGACGGCTTCGGGCATTTTTATACAATTTATACTATTTATTGATGTAGTGTTTATTGTATTTTATTTTGAAATGTGTTCCCCTTTCCCCATGTCTGTTGTCGTTGATTGTGTGCACCTGGTGCCCTGTGTTGTCTCCTCCCCCTCACCTGTGTCCTGTTGTGCTGATTAGAGTGTGTGTATTTAGACTCTGTTTCCCTGTCTGTTGAGAGCCTGGCAGGGAGTGTGTGTGTGTGAGATCCTGGTGGCTGCAGGCTGGGCTCACGTGAACAGCAGCAGCAGGATTGAGGCTGGTGGCTGTGTGCACAGGAACAGCAAGATTGAGGCTGTGTCCTGTGCTCAAGTTTTAATAAATGCCCACACCGGGTTATATTTTTGGACGTTCTGCCTCTGCCTCCTTGCTTGGTCTTGGCCGCTCAACGGTCAGCTTCACACAAGGGAATGATTGTCATCTTCAAAATGGGCAAAAATGGTAACAGAAGTTTATGTAATAATGTGGTTTAAATCTACATAAAGCAATCGAAACTCTGTAGAAAGTATGTTGCTGCGTTACCTTGAGCTGTAAGGTAAGACAACTAATTCATTCAAGGCCCATTTAGAGAGTAGCAGGGCAGAGGACATTTAAAACAACACGAACTTGATAAAAGCCTACGTTAACATTCAGTGTCCCATACACTCAATAGTTGACCCCGCAGTTGTTCAGATGTAAATGGAGATTGATTTGCTCCCTTGCTTGTGCTCCATTAGATATTATGATGCAGGGCAGCAAGGCTGTGGGTTAAATACATGTGGTAAGCTCCAAACACACATGCTCACACAAGACACACACCCATATTTTATATTTGCTGCTTGGCTGATGCTGTCAAATAAAGTTACGGTGAATTATTGTCCCATTTTTTTACAGAAGCACTTTGGCTGTTGAAGGAACCACATTTAGAACTGTTTCTTTTATCGTTGGTCTGATTTTGGTGCTTTCATGCTTTCAAACTTTAATTGGTACCGTCTACTAGACTTGGTTCCTCATTTACCCATACATTCTTTTGTTGTGTTTTGGGAGTTGTTTTCAGTAATTGGACCTAGTTGTGTTTTGCTAATAATGAGCCTCGCTGCACAGCTAAAAAGAGTCAATTCTCCAGTTGGAACAATGAGTCTTTGGCTGTGACTGAACTCTGTGAAGCCAAGGCTGTGTCAAGTTCTGTTCATCCAAGTTTGGCCAGAAGATTTTCTCTCTTTTTATTCCTAGGTTAATCAACATAATTATTATTTTACATCTAAGTTTCCTATTAAATATGTATTGCAACAGCCATTCCCAGAGACATCACGTTTGTCATGTTCAGTCTGTCCAAACATGCGTACTTTGGTGGCAAACGATCAAGGTCACTGGGACCTACATTTCTACCTTTCGTGTGGAGGTGATATCTTAGGAACGCATTCACATAATTTCTTTCAATCTGGCACCAATGTATACTTGGACTCTAGGAAAAACTGATTCGATTTTGGTGGTCGAAGGTCAAAGATTAAGGTTACTGTGACATTACGTTCGTCCAATACTCGTGAACCAAATATCTCAGTAATGCTTTAAGAGAATTTCTTTCAAATTTGGAACAAATATATTTGGTCTTCTTGGCCTCAAGTATAAAGTCATTATATTTTGACGGTGAAAAGTCACTGATTAATGTCACTCTGATTTTTTTCTACCATAGTTCAAGAACTCATACGCTAATAACTAACATTTTTGCACAAATGTGTAGGCTAAAATTATGAAAGAATGACATTTTTGACAAACATGGATTCAAACCTCAACTTGATTGGTTTGCGGGGGCACTTAATGGCGTGGCGGTAATTATAGATTCCCTTTCCTCTTGTCTCTCACACTCACTCCCATTATCTATAATTACACATTCTCACTTTTATTATTGTTCATGCCATCTCTCCTCCAGCCTCCGACCGTCACTCCATCTCCACTCGCACTTCATGCATAATAATAGTGAGCCAGATAATCAGTGTTGTCTTGATGGCACGATCTGAATATGGATGAGAGTCTCATTATGGCTGAGGGCAGGCTGGGGGACAGATAACGATGATTACATTGAGAATGATGGACACTCGTCTGAGAATAAACCCTTAATTGAATCTGTTCAACCTGATTCTGAGGTCTGTGCATAAACTGATGTCGGTACAACAACAGGATAATGGTTTATACGACCAAGTTTAAAGGTGTATTTACTCAGGAGCTGGGTACAGAATAGGAATCTGCTTTATTCAGGACATGCATTGGGAGAAAGAAAAGGAAATTGGTGCCTTGTTGTAGAATTGATGATAGTCGCTGTGAAGGCTGTTTACTTTCTCAAAGGGGTGACTTCATCCCTGTAATGGACAAAAAAACAAACATTATCTACCCCTGTTTAGATGAGATGAAAATGTATTGATTCATTCTGGGAAATTGTAGAATAGTGTAAGTACTAGTGTGACATCTATGAGAAAGACAACGGACAAAATCAAAACAGAACACAAGCAGTAGCAGCAGGGTTGTGTAAACACGCATACCAATCTCAAGCTCCAAATGATGAATGGGTAAGAATGCAACAGTAAACACACCCTATTATGGCAAACATATAATGGACACCGAAACAAAGTGTGTGGACGCCAAAGCATTACACCCATATGTGCTATTTCTGTAACAACTCCCACTCTACTGGGCAGATTTTGAAGCAGATCTATAGGAATATGTCTGCAGGGATTTGCTCCCATTATTAAGTTATAATTAATTAGTGAAGTTGGCCACTGATGTTAGACGATAAGGTTTGGCTTAAAGTCAGCTTCCAATTTGGTTGCAAGTAACAGTAATTATCTTTAGAATCAATGAATCTGCAGATGTGTCTTTAGTAGCTCATTCTGTAGGGATTTGGCTTGGGAACGGAGGGTAGCTGGTTCAAGTCCCATAACAAACAAAGGACTTAATTCATAGTTGTGACCATACCATTTTCAAGTCAATCCCAATTTCCCAGACCAAGATGACATTTGCAAATGACTGCTTTATGATTAGTCCTTGTTTTGGCAACAGTGAAAGTGGGCGCCACTCCAACACATTTGGATTATTTGGATGAAAAAACTTTATTTTTAAAGAGGCCACATTTAGCGTTTTGGGGTTTTCCCTTTCCTGTAGTGTGTTATATAGGTTTTGTGTGCATGTAAATGGTCTGCCTGAAACGCTGCCATTGGACTCCTTTGTTACTTCCGTAACATAAGACATGACAATGTGACACTCACAATTCTTTTGGCGAGCGCTCCAACACAAGGTACGTCTTAGGCTAAGGGGCGGGACATCTCTAAGTGGTTGGCCAATGGCAATATTATGTCCTCTTTAATGAGCTGTGATTTTACAAATCTATAGAGGTGTGATTGACCCCACAACCCTGGTCCCGGCACAGGTTGGGTTCAGGTTGGTTAGGGCAAAATGGCTCTCACAACATGTCATCCCACGCAGGCACCAATGGAATTTAATCCTACAAATAGTATAATACCTATAATACTCATGAAGCCTGATCTCTATCTAACCCAAACTGTGCAGAAATACTGGTTTTAATAAACAGTAAACAAGATATGCATCGTTTAAATGTTGATTTATGATTTTAATACTAATGTTATAAATGAGACTTCGAAGTTTACAGTCCTGATTCTTTATAAGACAGGCCTTGTGTTAATAACACGGCCCTGTTGGAGTCTCTCATTTGCTTTACTTTGTCCTGATTCTGTCTCTCTTTAACCCTTTAACCTTTGCCATTTCCACAAAACCCTAATTAGTCGCACATGTTAGCATGCAAAGTAACGTCTCTACTTCTTCTTTTCTCTACCTTCCAATTGTACTCATTATATTACTCTCAAGCACTTTTCCTCTTCATGTCAACCTGCTACAAGTGTGATTCAAGAGAGCCTTTTTAACTAATTATTTCATCCGAATCTCCCGTGAACAGCATGACTATAGGCATTTGCACTTAGCTTTATTTTTCATTTTTACATAAAATACTTCCACGCACACAATCGAGAATATTCCAAACAGCACATGCACAACAACACTGGCGAGGTGGTGTTATTTATCATCATTTAATGATTTGTAGTTTTCAGTGACATTTAGTTACATTAGATTGTATTGCTTCAGTGTAACAATTTAACTGCAAGTGATTGTGCACTCAGCCGTTGTGTTTTCCCCTTATGTCGCTCTAGGCACCGCCACACACTGGTGGTCATAAACTGAAATGAGATATACCTATTTGCATTTTACATATAAGCCTGCAACATGACACAAATAAACAAGACATCCATGTGTGTGACTGCTTAGTTTCAGAGAATAAAAAGAAACAGAAAAGACAACAGTACATACCTTCCTTTGAGATATGATTGTTTCCTCTGATTTCTAATTTATGATAAACATCTCTTTGTTTTTTGATTAAACATTTTGCATGTAGTTTTTGTTTTCATAGTATGTAGAGTACGTGATGATCAGGATAATGTAATAGAAAAAGTGCAGCTACTTTAGGTAAATCTGATTACCGTGGCAGGCGGGGGGTAAAGGTGTTACTACGGCCCATTAGGAGAAAAGCACTGCATTTTCAAAAACACTAATGTGCCAAAACACATGCAAATGAAGAAACATCTTCACCAACTTGACGAAGCGTTAGCCGGTTTCATAATTGTAAGTGTTCTGTCAGTTCATTTGAAATGACTAGATTAGCTACTTTAGCTAGCTAGCTAACAGCTGATATGCAATAATATCGAATGGAATCGTGCAATAACATTATTGAAATAAGCCAATAAAACATACATTATAGGTCATTTCCATGTTTGCTTCACTTTTTAGTGTCCCCTGGTTTCCGTTGTGTTTTTAGCTTCTACCGCGTTTTGTATTTGCAGTGTTTTTTATGCATCACTTTGAGTAAATGCTGTGCATCATTTTTTAAACTGCAGTGTGTTTCTCACATACACTGTTTAATTGAAGGGTTTTGGGTCATTGCAACATGTTTGCCCCCACAGCCACCGCAATCTGATTTAATGGGAGTTTGTTGTTTCAGTAAATGTGTGTCTCTGTTGCAATATACAATAGTTACAGCTAAATTACAGTGTATTTCCTTTCACCAAAAGTAAGAAGAATTTAAACTTTGACTATATTTCTAACAGTAACTTCCTCTCAGGAAAGAAACATGTCCTCAAGTGATTCAGCTAATTTTTTCTCTGACTTTCCAACGTGTCTCAAATCACATTTTAAGTGGCCCAGGACCCATGGAAGTACGATGATAAATGATACCCTCATCTACACACTCTCTGTCTCAGACTCATATATAACCCTCTCTTAATTCCATCTGTACTCTTTCTGCCATATGACTAATTTGTTTAATTTTTAAACTCTCCTCCTTGCTTCCTGCTGGCCGCTCAATCTACTCCATCTTCGCTGTGTTATAATAATCCCCTTATTATGAATGTATTGGCTTAATCCATTTATCGCTCCAAGGGGTTTAAATTACAATGTGTGAACACCTATAGAAGGCTTTCAATTGGCTACACTGATGGCCTGTGACTTTGGGGTAGCATGGCGAGAGGCTACTCATTGCTTTTATAATGAACTTAATGACTTGGATGTCTCTACGGAGGCCTGCAAGCCAGGGAAATAATTATAAGTTAAAACAAAGTATTTTTGCAAGAGCGCTCTCCTCTCAAAACTTTTTGTATCTAGGTCAGTGAACTTATAAACAACAATAGAGCGCACTGACAAGATTTGCCAAAAATGTAAAGACATTAAATCAGCGTTTTGCAGCAGGCACAGTTCTAAAATTACCCTAACGCAAGCCATTTGAGTATTTATTCCATATCCTTGATATCACACGGCAGCTGCCTACACTAGTTGGCGCTTTGATTTCACTTGTTAGATATATGGTCAAACCAGTTTGGCACTAGTGTTAATTTCGTCAGCTATTTTTTTATTTAGTTTTAGTCTTAGTCCTGTGTAAATTTCCTTTTTAGTTTTAGTCATATTTAAGTCCACCTTCATCTTGTTTTTATTTAGTCAAGTTTAGGTCGACTTTTTTTTTCGTCATGGAAAAAAAGGTAGTTGACGAACATATTTCGTCATAGTCAACGAAATTAACACTATTTTGGCACTCTGCTTTACTAGTTAAATAAAACATTACACTAGTCACTCTTTTTCAGCAACTAGTGGCACTTTTGTCCGACTAGTTAGCACATAAGCCTAACTAATTACACCAGGAGCAGCACTATAGCACCAAAGTCCCCCAACTTGTAGCTTTTTGTTTAACTAGTGGCCCTCTGACTGTACTTAGTGACACTAAAATGCAAATGAGCAGGCGAGACCAGATTCTGATTGGTCAATGCCCCCACTGGACTTACGTTTCTGTGGTTGACCGTTACTGTGACATATCAGTATAAGCCACGGAAGATTAGTTTGTGTGATTCAATTCCCATGCATCAAGGTTATTTTCATGTAGCCTATGTAATTGTTTTTTCCTGCACAGTGTAGAGTCTTGTTGTGATGAGAGGGATACAGGTATTTCATAAAAAAAAACGTGCTCCCTGGCGAATAGCTACAGCATTTATATCACAATTTAATCGGAGCTGATCACAAGCGTTCGGGCTGTGAATAAACGACTTGTGTTTTTACTTTTAGGCTGTCTGAAGGTATGGACAGCTATCAAAGCTACTATACATCACATTAAGAACAATGTACAAATGAAAGTCGGACACAAAATATATAATTTAAATGATTTATTTAAGTTTGCAATATTTTGAACAGGCATCCACACAGTCACCTACTTTGTAATGGTTCGATACCTCCCTGTAAGCGTCACGATATCCACCTCTCACCCACAACCTCACATACGAGTACTGAATGTGCATCAAAGTGATCTTAGGAAGGCAGATATAGGCAAAAGATGAACGTAAACGACAAACGAGGCGATCGACATGGTAAATCAACAATGGGTCCTCAATGTACACGCCCCGGATTTCCTATGACGAAAAATAATAGAAATGTCGCCAGTTGTCATGACTCAAGTTATACTGCAACACCGGCACTCGAGACACAAAAGTATATGATCGTGGGACATTTTATAAGCGGTGCTCATGAAATGAATAAAGCAGAAACACTGACGGATCTTAAAATCAGGATAACGATAGATCTGTATGAAGATAAACATCCTCTCCATATTTGCCTTAGACTAATATTTACGGAAGTCACGGCGATCTCTCAAAGCTGTGATCCGAAGAGGGTTACTTCCTCTTTCAATCCATCAATAATGTCACTCTTTTATCACAATGCCCTTCTAATCCAAGCACCTTTCAAATTACAGCTAATAAAATGTGTTATAGAGGATCTATATTCCTGTCTGCAGTCCTAAGGCAACTTTCTAATTTTAAGAAAGTCTTCAATGTTCTTACCTAATTTGATATACAGTCATATGATCATAATAACAAAAATACTTTTGTTTTATATTTTTGTAAATATGGTCATATTTTAAAACAGTGTATTTAAGCTCTTAAATAAACTATTTTGGCTGGGTGGCGCTCTATAGCTTAGGGCCAATAGGAGACCTCGATGCGTTCTTTCTCCTCCTCCTCATTAGCATTCTGTGCAACTAGTGTGACTAGTGCACATTTGGGATCCACTAGTACTACTAGTGAACATTTTAAAGCCTCACTAGTTCACTAGTGGAATTTAAATGTATCTAACTAGTTAATTAGTAAAGGGCAAAGGGTTCACTAGTTAACGTGTAGACATTTTGAGCCCCACTAGTTAACTAGTAAGGTCAAAAGAGGCGTCAACTAGTTAACTAGTGAACTTTTTGTCATTACTAGTTAACTAGTGAGTTATTCTGGGTGCGACTAGTTAACTAGTGCAGACAAAGGTATGCCACTAGTTAACTAGTTGTGCTTCTTTTGTGTAACTAGTTAACATGTCAGAGCTTTTGCAGCGCACTAGTTAACTTGTAAGACTTTTAGGGTCACTAGTACGGTCAGAGGGCCACTAGTTCATCAAAAAGCTTACACGTTGGGACTTTGGCGTTACTAGTGCTGCTCCTAGCCGTCACTAGTAAGGCATATGTGGTAACTGTCGGACAAAAGTGCCACTAGTTGCTGAAAAAGAGTGACTAGTGAAATGTTTTACTTAACTAGTAAAGCAGAGTGCCCTAACTAGTTTGACCATATATCTAACAAATGAAATCAAAGAGCCAACTAGTGTAGGCCGCTGCCGTCTGATATCAAGGAAATTGAATAAATACTCAAATGGCTTGCCGTAGCCACTAGTTCATCAAAAAGCTTACAAGTTGGGGACTTTGGTGCTATAGTGCTGCTCCTGGCGTCACTAGTAAGGCTTATGTATTAACTAGTCGGACAAAAGTGCCACTAGTTGCTGAAAAAGAGTGACTAGTGTAATATTTTATTTAACTAGTAAATCAGAGTGCCAAACTGGTTTGACCATAGATCTAACAAGTGAAATCAAAGAGGCCAACTAGTGTAGGCAGCTGCCGTCTGATATCAAGGATATGGAATAAATTCTCAAATGGCTTGCCGTACTAACATGATGTTCTATTACAAACTACTTTAGCTTAAAACTCATACCCTATCACTAAAGCATTTGAACGCTGTGTTCCAATGGGAAAACTCCCATCATTTGGGAGAATATTTATAGTGTGCACTGAGTTTGATGAATGTATTGTTTATCAGACCCAATGAAACAAACAAGTGCCAGAGCACCCTGTGTTCCTTGTGCTTCACTCACAGTAGTTGGGAGGAGAACATTTTTCCAGATGGAGAGCTGACAAATATAATAGATAAAATGCCTATAGTAATTGACTTCACTGATGGAGTGGAATGTTTGTATGGGTGTTGTCTCCTTGCTCGCTAAGGTTAAGTGTTTAGTCAGCTAGTAATATTGTGGTAAACAAAGCACACTTATTAATTCATCCAGAAGATAATAAGGGAAATAGCAAGGGTTTAACAATCTTGGCCACCAACACAATTTCTAATGGCTATGTGTTATGCACGTATCTATCTTGGGCGGCTGTGGCTCAGGACGTAGAGGACTGTCCTCAACAAGTCGATGTGTCCTTGGGAAAGACACACACCCCAAATCGCTCCCGGTAACATTACCCAAGGTGTGTGAATGTAAGTTTTCCTACGGCAGGCCTCTGCCTCTGTATCAAAGTGTGAATGGGTGAATGTTAACTGGGATAAAGTGAAGCGCTTTGAGGGGGTGTGTAAAGACTGCAAAAGTATATAGCGATGCAAAAGCAGAGCAGTTTCATAGGTCATTGCACTTGAATGTTTTGCATTCCACAAGTGCTTCAGTAGTACACGGAGGAACAGCTGACCTGGAGCTGGTGAAGCGATCAATATAGTTGGAGCAATAATTCAACACCGCCCACATATGATAACTCCAAGCATGTTCAGAGTACATGATATGAGAAAAGGAATCCAGGAGAGAAAAACTCCTCCTCGCTGTTTTACGAATGCACTCACTAGTGCATTCGTAAAACAGCGAGGAGGAGTTTCTCTCCTTGAGAAGCGAATCAGATGAATAATGTAGAGTTCTGGTGGATTCACTGTTGGAAAGATTAAAGGCTTTTCACATGCCTTTCTGCTGCACTCGTGTAAATGTGCATGTTTATGTATCATCTGCATATGGGTCATGTTTAAAAAAAATATATATCCATGATGCAACTCTCTCTTTGCAGCATACACACATAATGACACACACACACACACACACACACACACACACACACACACACACACACACACACACACACACAACACACACACACCACACACACACACACACACACACACACACACACACACACACACACACACACACACACACACACACACACACACACACACACACACACACACACACACACACACACACACTCTATTTTTAGCGGTACAGTGGGATGCTCATGGATGTCTTCTGATTTTCTGCTAACTTAACATTTGATTTATCGCAGTATGCCATCTACATCAGCTCCAATCGAATCAAATAAGAAGTAGCATAATCTTGATTGTAGGAATTTTAATGGCTTACTTGGTAGAAGGAGGAAGCCACACTGTAGCAACATGTGTTACATATTTTATTATCACTTCATACTTCATATCAAAGCGACTCACTATGCAATCTATAAATGAAGTGCCATGCAAAAATGAGATCAAAACTCCATTGCTTACAAGGTCCATGGCTGTTGAAAAACAAACTCTGCTCCTATGGTGAAAGATGATGGTAACCTTGTTAGATAACATTTGATTGTCCTTTTATTTGAATACTTTATTTGACAGCTGGCTTGAAAAGTCATTTGTAACACATAATTGAGTTTACACTTAATCCCACAAACTGCACACAAAGGTTTATAGAAGCTCTATTATGCTTTTTGTGGTTTTCCCTTTCCTGTAATGCGTTCTCTAGGTTTTTCTGCATGCAAATGGTCTGCAAAGGCTAAAATCCCTGTGTTCTCTCCAGAGGGAGTTTCTAAAATTGTCAGCCAGATAACAGGAAATGTAATGCATTTTCAAATTTCCTTTAATATTTAAAGGTGTCCCTTAGTGATTGTTTTTGCAGTTCAGCCTTTGCCTGAGTTACCTGAAAGAACTGTATTAAGTTGTACATTTGCTTTCAGGACATCTTTTGCGCGGACTGCATTAATAAATTATCTTATTAGTTTTTTGCTCACGGTGTACCGCCTGCAGTGAAACACCACAGTCTACATGACAGCAGGGTACTAAAAGACTTACACTGTGCTGAAAGGAAACAAATGCACATAAATTCGATAGTTAGCATAATTATACAGTCTCATGCTGCGTTTTTGCTGCCGTTTATGGTGTGTGCAGGGCTCTGACACACACACACAAGATCAGTGTAGTGGATCGCACAGACAGCAGAGAGTTATTGGGGCTGCATTCGTTGCTGAGCATGAAAGAGTTGCGAGCCAAAACATCAATGTGATAGTCGACTTAAACCAAAGGATCAGATTGGGCTCAATAGAGGCAATACAAATCTGTAGAACAAGACCTTGATCAGCCCAAATTATTGGTGGTCAGACCAGGCGGGTTGGGTTAGGGTTAAGGGATACTCTGCGCCGTGAAAGATGGCCGCATTGTCTTTTGGCTCCTCTCCAACTTTGCCCTCTTTCGTATTTTTTCAGTGTTTATTTACTTTTTGCCGTCTGCTTTTAACATGGTTTGCACCATCCAAGCCGACCGCACCAACTGTGCTATACAATATAGCAGAGAAGAACTTCTTCACATCAGAAACTTTGTGGACAATAGCCCACAGACAGACAATGGCGATTCGCCATGGCTACCTGAGAGACACAGGAGGAAGACCAAGCGGGGGTCCCGCACCGGGCAGGTTAGACTGAGAAAACGAGGAAACCGACCCCCTCTTCCGAGTATTCTTCTGGCTAATATTCAATCGATTGAAAATAAGCTAGATGAACTCAGAAGTCGGATTGCTTTTCAACGGGACATTAAGAACTGTAACGTGTTCATTCTCACCGACTTGGCTCACCCCGCTATCCCGGACTCCGCCATTGTTTCTGACGGATTCACTATTTTTCGATAGGACCGGACTGCTAACTTGGGGGAAAGTAATGGAGGCGGTGTGTGTCTCTTGATAAATAAGAACTGGTGTACAGATGTGAGGATTACTTATTCGCACTGTTCCGCTCATTTAGAGCACCTCATGATCTCATGCCGGGCTTTTCACCTGCCGAGAGAATTTACATCTGTTGTGATCACAGCAGTGTATATTCCGCCGCTCGCCGACAATAACACGGCACTTGATCAGCTGTTTGGGATTATCAACAGTACAGAGACTTCAAGGCCAGAGGCGGCGTTCGTTGACTTTAATATCGCCAACATGAAGAAAGTTCTGCCGAAGTACTACCAACACATCAGCTGCCCGACACGCGGGGAAACATACTGGACCATGTTTATTCCCCTTTTCGACATGGATATAAGGCTCTCCCTCGCCCTCCCTTCGGCAAATCAGACCACATCTAACTGCTGCTGCTGCTGCCTGCTTACAGGCAGAAACTTAAATGGGACAGACCGATAATAAGGATAGTACAGCGATGGAGTGAGGAGTCAGACTCAGCTCTGCAGGATTGCTTTGCATCTACGGATTGGAGTGTGTTTGAGGACAACAACATCAACACACATACGGACACGGTCATCTGCTACACTGGGAAATGCATTGATGACGTGGTACCGAAGGTTTTAGTACGAACATTCCCTAATCAAAAGCCCTGGATAAACGGCGAGGTGCGTGGCAAACTGAAAGCGCGCACTCTCGCGCAAAGAGCTGGAGATTTGGACGATTACAGGAATTCTAGGTATGAACTCCGGAGAGCTATCAGCAGTGCAAAGAGACAATACAAAGTTAACCCAGACAAGGCTCCTGGACCTGATGGCATCCCTGGCCATGTTCTCAGAGTGTGTGCAGTTCAGCTGGCAGAGGTGTTCACAGACATCTTCAACAGGTCCCTGCTGCAGTCTGTAGTCCCCACATGTTTTAAACACTCCACCATCGTTCCTGTCCCCAAAAAGACAACAATCACCAGCCTCAACGACTACCGCCCAGTGGCACTCACCTCCATCATAATGAAGTGCTTTGAGAGGTTAGTCATGACCTTCATCACCTCCTCCCTCCCTGGACCCCCTGCAGTTTGCCTACAGAGCCACAGACATAATTTAATATTGGGAGGGATGAACCCCTCTTCAATGGTCACACATGCAGGGCACACAGCACACACAGTGACATTTGTTCTCTACTTTTAACCCATCCTAGTACCAGGAGTCTAGTACTAGGAGCAGTGGGCAGCTATTGCACAGCGCCGGGGAGCAATGGGAGTGAGGGGGGAAGGGGGTTGTCCGGTGCCTTGCTCAAGGGCACCACGGTAGGGCAGGAAGTGAACTGGGACCTCTCCAAGTAGCAGTCCACACTCCGCTCCAGACGACGCCATAGCCCTCACCATCCACACTGCCCTTTCACACCTGGACCAGAGGAACACATATGTGAGAATCAGTGGCGGCGCCAGAGTATTTTTGTTGGGTAATCTATGGTAGGGCTAACCCATACAGTGCTGGGGCTCAAGTCAGTATTTGCATTGTAATTACATACACGCTCCCCTTGACAGTGAAACGCCACGCGTGAGGTTTAGATTATTTCCCTGTCTCAATCCAAATTGAACTGTATGAAATAAAAAGGCACATTTGTCTTGTAGTAAATAAAAAGGGCGACCTGGAGCCAATCCTGCAATTTCCCCACAGGTGAAAGAGTTGACATGCTGAAAACCCAACCCCTGCAGTGGGGTCTGGGGGGATTCTCCCCCAGGAGATTTTTTGAAATACTAACATAAAATACACATTCTGGTACTCTCTTGAGAAGAAAAATAAATAAATCTATTACTACACGACATATTTAAAAAAATGAATGCCATTTTAGTTTTTTGTTACTTCTTTCTGAAAGCTGAACCTGCTGCTCCTCACAGAGGGAAGAGGCTGTGTGAATTATTTACATTGTGGATAAGGGTGGATAGCCCCCATTGTTCTGTGTGCCAAAATGAAAGACAGCCCACACACCTATCAATCATCAAACCGTGGGGTCTTATTTCATTACGTGTTGATTTCTATCAACACGTAATGTTGTATCGATGAATATAGAGATGTACTACGGCAGAAGTATTCTCAGTCGGGACTTCCTGCAACAACACCACGCCGTTATCTTGATTCTGATTGGCCAGAAGACATTATCAAAGATGTTCTATTGAGAAGACGATCACTACGTGACAAAGGTTTTCATAACCGTTTCTAGTCTTCGGTATTTCCAGACAAGTGGCTACTGAAATCAATCTTACTAACTGCTGTCTGTGCAAATTACTCCGCGAGTTGGCGGACTTAATTTTGCTTACTTTAACATCATTTTTTCATGGTGGGGCTAAGGTGGGGCTAAGCCATTTCTTGGTATGGCTGTAGCCTACCCGAGCCATACCCTGGCGCCGCCACTGGTGAGAATGCTGTTTATTGATTACAGTTCAGCATTCAACACCATTGTGCCCTCCAAGCTGGTCATCAAGCTCAGAGACCTCGAGCTCAACAGCGCCCTCTGTGACTGGATCCTGAACTTCCTGATGGGCAGACCCCAGGCAGTGCGGGTGGGAAACATCACATCCTCCACCCTGATCCTCAACACCGGAGCCCCTCAAGGCTGCGTGCTCAGCCCTCTCCTCTACTCCCTGTTCACACACGACTGCGTGGCCACACACAGCTCCAACACCAATTGACGTTTGCTGACGACACGTCCGTCATCGGCCAGATACAGATCTGTACGAGACAGCGTACAGAGAGGAGGTCGAAAACCTAACATCTTGGTGCCAGGATAACAACCTCCATCTCAACGTCAGCACCAAGGAGCTGATTGTGGATTACAGGAAGCAGCAGAGAGAGGGACACGTCCCATCGCCATCAATGGGACTACGGTGGAGAGAGTCAGCAGCTTCAGGTTCCTCGGTGTCCAGATCACTGAGGACCTGACATGGACTCTTCACACCACCACCATCACCAAAAAAGCTTGACAGCGGCTCTTCTTCTTCCGCAGGCTGAGGAGGTTCAACATGGACTCCAGGATACTCTGCAACTTCTACAGGTGCACCATAGAGAGTATCCTGACTGGCTGCATCACGGCCTGGTACGGCAGCTGCACCGCCCTCAATCGTAAGGCTTTACAGAGGGTGGTGAAAACTGCACAGAACATCACCAGGACGGAGCTGCCATCCATGGAGGACCTTTACTCCCAGCGCCTCAGGAAGAAATCCCTCCGGATTATAAAAGACCCCCATCACCCCAGCCACAAACTGTTCTGTCTGCTGCCGTCTGGCAGGTGTTACCGCAGCATCCGGACTAAAACCACCAGACTCAGGGACAGTTTCATCCCACAGGCAATACGACTGTTAAACACCTGAACAGTTGAAGCAAAATCTGTTAAACACCTGAACAGTTGAAACAACATCCCTAATATTCATCTGGCTGCTACTTAAAAATTATTTAAAAATTATGTATCTATTTACCTATACATCCTATTTCAATAACTTGCATATAGCCTCTCATTGCACTATTTCACTTTTTTAAAACTATTTTTCTTTTTGTATTACTATTTACTTGCACTATATTTTTGCTGTTTATCTGTGTTTTGTATTGCTCTGTTAGATTTTCATCGGCATAATCTTGAACCTTGAACCTGGACGTGCGTTCACACCGGACGCGATGCGATTATTTTGAGAGGCGCGATTACATGTAAAGTTAATGCAAAGACGTGGAAAGACGGTTAATCATTTCCGACGACGTGTGTTCAATCTTTTCAACGTGAGCAATACATTTTTAACTTGTGACACTGTCTCTACATAGAGATAAGCCCTGCCTCCGCAAGGAAACACAACGGAATGCCGCGGTAAAACTTGCACGGAGAACGTGAACGCACAGTCAGGGTTAGGTTAGGGTTAAAGCAGAATATAGGCTCCAATGGTCAGACATAGAGGTTCTGGCAGCTTCTGACTGATAGATGTTCTCTGACATGCACCCAGCCTGATGGTGTGTAATAAGCAGCTGGGTGGGCAGATGACCAGGCCAGGTGAGGTTAGTGTGTGCGACACACATGCTGTGTCTTAATTAAGGTGCATCTGTAGACCTGATGCATCATTCCAGGCTGCTCATATTGTTGTCTTGTTTGGCCCAAATTGTCTACAGACCTAACTGCCAAACAATCCTCCATGCACTTCTGTCACTTCTAATAAGATTTTGTTAGATAGACTATGTTCTTATTTATGTACCTCAGATAACCAGTTTGGCTTCAAGGCTAAGCATGGTACTGAGCTATGCATCTATGCTTTGAAGGAAATGGTGGAAACATATAGAAGACAGAATTCCACTGTTCTGATTGGTTTTATTGATGCCTCTAAGGCTTTTGACCGAGTTAAACCATCATAAACTTTTTTTTAAATTGAGACAAAGGGGTGTGCCTAACAGTATAATTAGGATCATACTGATATTTTGTACAAACTGTAAAGTCCACTGAGACAAATGTAACATTTGTGATATTGGGCTATATAATAAACATTGATTGATTGATTGATTGATTGATCCTGGCTTATTGGTATGCCAACCAGAGCATGCGGATAAAATGGGGGAATGCAGTCTCGGCGCCATTTGGTGTTAGTAAAGCCCCCTGTCACACTGTCCCGAAATTGACACCCGATGGACACACGAATATGGAATTGTGAATTTCGCACGAAGATGCCCGAACCACACACGAAGGCAACATTTACATTACATTTAAGGACATACAACTGCAATGAAAGCACCAAAAACAATTATGTTACAGTCCTATGATACTGTACTGATATCTTCAGACTTTGTTCTTTACTTTATCCGTCTTTATATGTAGAAAATATTACGTTTTCTCCGTAATGTTATTTCCATAGCAACAACAACTTCCTGTCAACTCTCCTTCAAAATAATATATTATATCCTTTTCAGTTTCACAGAACACAAATTGGGTTATTTACATAATATGTTTACATGATTTTGTTGTGCAATAAAACAACCAGATGGACACATGATAAAGGAAATGTTCAAATTCGGCTGTGATCGTAGCAACATCGGGCCATTCGTGAGGGCATCTTAAGCCATCGTATGACCGCTGGTGGAGTTTCTCAGGCTCCGGCAGCAACTTCGTGAGCGGTGCCAAAATCTTTGGCATGCCAAAAAATTGCAGAAGGACCTTGCGAAGGTTCATTTTCGTGTTGAATTCGTGTGTCAATGTTGCCCTTCGTAAGGCCATCGTGAGGGCATCTTGTTATCATCGGTGCCATCGGGCATTCGCCCCGATCAGAGTGAAGGCGAATGCCCGATGGCACCGATGATAACACGAAGATGACACGATTCGACAAGATGCCCTCACGAGTGCCTTACGAAGTTGCCGCTCACTAAGTTGCTGCCGGAGCCTGAGAAACTCCACCGGCGGTCATACGATGGCTTAAGATGCTCTCACGAATGGCCCGATGTTGTTACGATCAGAGCCGAATTTGAACATTTCCTTTATTGTGTGTCCATCGGGTGTCAATTTTGGGACAGTGTGACAGGGGCTTAATGGAGTCCGCCAGGGGGGCTCCTCTCACCAAACCTTTTAATGCTTCCATTGTTGCTCTAAGAAAGTACTCACCTGTGGTCTTTTATAGTGCTAACATCCTGATTGATGAGCCAACCAATTATGCAATCAGGTGTTTGGTCAGGTGGAACGTGTTTCTTGATCATTGGTCCATGTGTGAGGCATTTTGAATATCAGTGTTTTAAACTGCTAACACGTGGCTTTATGTCAGATTTCCTGTGTCTCACGTGGAGAAACGTGTGCAGTTGGTTTGCAAAAAGTGCCATGTTGTGATTTGCAAATTGTGTGAAAAGCTGAAAACGTGTTTGAGTTTTGGAGATTTGAGCCGATTGTTTTCTCTTTGAGTGTCGGTTAAAATAATTGTGCTTCATGTATAATTTTAGTGTGTTAGCACCCTTAAGATTTCCATCTCTTCTTCCAGTGCTTCTCTGGCTGGCTCTGTCCAATCACAAACAAGAAGTATTCTCCTGAAAGGAATACCTTTTCCGTAAAATGTGAAATATTGAAGTGTTTTGTGAAATGCTGTGGTGTTTTCTGAAATGATGTAGTGTTTTTTTAAATGTCGTTGTGTTTTATGAAATGTTGTTTTGACTTGCACTTCAGGGCCACCGTACCTTTCAATGTACAGCCTGATTTTACTGGCTTAGGTTTGCTCAGGTTCAGTGTCTCACACTGGGTTAAAGGTTTGGTCATTTCTAGTGTCATATCTTTCTATCAGTTGCTATTGGCTGGCCACACTGCACCAGGAATACTCTTACACAAAGTTAACCTGCAGATCTTTTGTTTGTATAGGTCTATATACAATATTACATTAGCCTCTGCCTGTCTTTAAGGAACCCTAGGGTGCTGTGATACTGCCTTTCTGAAAGCACTGAATCAGAATTTAGGAGAGAGGAAGAGGGTTCCACAACAAATGAGTTCTACCCGATGAAATCCCCAAAACTCACCTATCATCTCTTGCTTTCTGACAGATACTGTAGAAACAAGTCAGATGTAATTGCTGGATTTAGGAAACAACTACTGCAGCGATATTTTACAAAATCTAGCTTCTTACTTCGGTTTCTGTTGTTTTGATTGACAGTTGAGAACTTTTGACTGAGATATTAGTATTCTGCTGCGCTCGAGCTACAGTCAGTGGGTGTTGAGCAGCTCTGATAGTGGGATCTGCTCATATTCATATTTAGATCAGAGGCGCCGTCTCAGTTTTATTTGAAGTTATTCCCGAGATTGTGTGTGTGACAGCTGCTCCACACGCTGAGATAACAGAATGCCAGGGTTAAATGTTTGAAGACACATTCCACTCTTTTCTCAGGGGGTCTTAATTTCCTTCTCAGTCTTATTTCATAGCAGTTAGATCATTATGGGTTGCATATCATGTCGGAGAGCAAGTCGTGGTGGGATTGGTGTCAAAGTCGACAGGGTGATTATCTCTTCTGTCCATCTTCCTTCATAATGTTGCTTCCTCTAAAGATGTTGCTTTATTTGAAACCTATAACACATTTTTTATATAATGTTTTGAAAGTTTAACAAGATCTGTGACTGCAGTGTCTGACAAATACCAACAACAGTTTGAAACCTAGTGGGTATCCAGTGAACACACTGCTGCATAGAGCTGCAGTGATGTGATGTTTGATAAAAGGTTGAGATCTTAAATCTATACATTATAGGAACATGAGCACCATTGTTTACTTCACTTTTTTATATTTCAATAGTATAAGGGCAGATGGTATAGTCCTATAGAAGTTAAGTCACTATTTGAGGAGCTAGTTGGTGGTCTATTGTAGCTGTAACCATCCCCTGACCCATCAGATTAGATTTTATGTTATATTTTATTGATCCCAAATTAGGAAATTCACATCAGCAGACTGGGACATGCAAACGCTAGCATGTCATAATGTCTCCATACGTTTATTATCTTTGGCAAAGGTATGCTAGTCTATTCCACAATGTGTAGCTTTAATGGTATCACTGTATCCACTGAAAGTCTTTGACATTGAACACAACATTACAGCCACCAGAGAAAACTAGAAGGTCCCAGCAGACGTCCGCTAAAGCCAAGTACTGCACAGGACTGTTTTCTTAATCTGTGTCTGCTTCATGCCACCCCCTCAAACATTTTGACATGGATTCACACCCAGCATTCCACAACAGATTTCAACATGACATATTTGTATTGATTTCCATAACCATTGGTTTCAGTGATGTTTGCTTTGGTAAAACAGTGCACCGTCGGTAGACAAGTACCAGACCAGGTGGACAGTACATATCTACACAAGTCATGTGTGAATATTTCAATGTATTTTAATGTGTACTATGTAGTATGTATGTTTTTTTTTATCTTGTGTGGCACTGCAGGTCAGAGTCCAGAACACATTCTCTTATGGGGACAATAAGTTATGTTGTATCGTATTATCTCATAGTACATGGTGGGATGCATCCGAAAAAAGCCCCATAGCTAGATAAATTATTCAATTTATTGGCCAATGGCTACAATAAGAACAGTAGTTTTTCGGTTATCCTGCTACCCGACAAACAAACAGACATAAAAAACTATGAGTAAAACATAACTTTCTTGCTGGAGGTAATAACAGTCTGATGATGAATGTCCTGCTATCTTCAACTGTTTGTAATGTGATCATTACTGGGACATTCATCAAGAATAAAGCCTCTGCGTATTTGAGGATCCCTCAGGTGGAACTCTTTAAACCATTACGTCTTAATGATGTACATGTGGTCACAAAGGCACGTTTCACTTTGTGTTCATCCTGAAACCACTCCTAAATAGTTTTCAGAAGTCTGTTTGAGGATGTCATCCATCATTCTCTCAACAGCCACATTTAGACACTACATGTTCTCGAGATGGAACCCTTTGACCTCCTGAACCTGCTCTATTTCACCTGCACTTTCATCATCGATCCATCAGTTACCTTCCGTTCTGGCACCAAAGGGTCTTATGTTTAATGCAATGCTGAAAGACCATTCATCAGCAGCTATGGAGGTATCAGGTGTTCCCCGCCGTATCTCTCCTCTCCTCTCATCTGATTTGCAAATCTCTTGAAAGAAGGAAGGTGAAAAGCAGAGCTGCAGAGCGCCTTGCCAACTCTGACAGCAAGTAGGGAACAAGATGAGGGGGAACTACGACACACACGCACAACAACAAGAAAGACTTAGGAAACGGATCATCTAGAAGTCAAACCACCCACATATTTCACATATACACTGAACAAAAATATAAACGCAACACTTTTGTTTTTGCTCCCATTTTTCATGAGATGAACTCAAAGATCTAAAACATTTTCTATATACACAAAATAACCATTTCTCTCAAATATTGTTCACAAATCTGAAAAAATCTGTGATAGTGAGCACTTCTCCTTTGCCGAGATAATCCATCCCACCTCACAGGTGTGGCATATCAAGATGCTGATTAGACAGCATGATTATTGCACAGGTGTGCCTTAGGCTGGCCACAATAAAAGGCCACTCTGAAACGTGCAAACGTTTTCGGACCCCCCCAGACCCCCCCCAATAAAGCAAAACTGCACGTTTCAGAGTGGCCTTTTTGCACAAGTCAGCATGTCCAAATGTATGCTGGAATAAATATCTTGTTTTGATGACAGGAATAAAGTGGTCTCCTTTTTGTGCCATAAGATCATTCTTATTAGGAAATTGTTTAAATAGAACACTTCAAATTACATTTGCAAGCAACATTTTAAAAACATTTAAAACTGAGGTGAAGGAAGAGTTTGAACGGCGGGAGAGATGGGAGGCAAGGATGCTCCGAGTTAAAAGGAACAGGTGCATGCTGGTTTTCTAAGAAGTAGGACAACTCGCAGTGTACAAGTAAAGATGTCAATAACGCTTAATAGCTGTAGAGTGATTACAACGAATTCAATCGTCTAACGTGTGTGTGTGTGTGTGTGTGTGTGTGTGTGTGTGTGTGTGTGTGTGTGTGTGTGTGTGTGTGTGTGTGTCTAGCATCTCTGGTGGAGCTTCCACAGCTAGGTCATTTATTTCTAAGGATAGCGGCTTTCAGCTCTGGTGGCCGCATTAAAGCCGGGGGGTTCTCTGCAATAAGATGTGTTTCCTCCCAATGCTGCCTTCTGCATCAGACAGCCTTTACATATTGCCTCATTATACCTCAGAAACACAGGCATCCTTGCTTTTTGCCATCTTCCTATTGGTCCATTCTTCTTACTTTAGTCACTAATAATTGAAATCCAACACTTTTAGTCTGTCAATATAGCGTTTGCGGCCCGACAACGTTCTTAGTATTTTACAAATTAGAGTTTCAAGATGAATGTTGGCCCTGATATGAGAAAAATGCACTAAATTGGTTTTATTTTTCAATGAAAAAATGCAAAAAACACTGTTTAGGTAATGGGCACTTGTACAAATATGTATAGACACACCTGTATTAAATGATTATACGTCCATCCACACGTGAAAAAGGCCAGGAAAAGGCTAGTCACTGTGACCTTTTTACCTGTGCTGGACTATGGTGATTTGATGTATATGAATGCACCTGCCAATTGCCTGGTCAAGTTAGATGCTGCGTATCACAGCGCGCTAAGATTTGTGACAAACTGTAAAGCATTAACGCATCACTGTACCCTGTATGCAAGGGCTGGTTTGCTTTCACTAACTGTACGGAGGCTCAGTCACTGGTACATTTTTATATACAAAGCCATGTTAGGGAAACTTCCATCTTATATCTGCTCCCTGATCTCACGGAGAATTGTAAGTGGCTACTGCCTGAGATCGCATGCTGTAGTTTTATTAAATGTGCCAACTGCTAGGACTGTCTTAGGGAAGACAGCTTTTAGATGCGCAGCTCCTCTGTCTTGGAATAGTCTGCAAATTAAATGGAAACTGAACAATCTGGTGCCACTAAATGTTTTTAAAGCTCGGTTGGATGCTACTCAATCGGAAGCTGTTGGTACCTGTTTATGTGGATAATTATGTAAATGATGCTGTATGATGTCCTTTTGTTGTTCTATTTATGTTGTTATGTTTCATGTGGAACTACTTGAGCAGGTCTCCCTTGAAAAAGAGATCAATGATCTCAATGGGATTTATCTGTATAAATAAAGGTTTGAAATGAAATGAAATGAAAAGCACGTAATTCATTTCTCTCAAGGCTGAAATTAAATGAATGTGAATCTTTGTCTCCATTGGGATCTTCTCACAGATAAATGCTTATTATTCGAGGGAATAAGAGCTGAGTAATTCAGGCTATTATTTATTGATCTAACATTCTCTATTTCAGTAATGTTATTAGACCTTTCTAAGGATGAAAGCAAATCCACTTTTGATTTGATCACAGTTATTATTCTGTGTTCTCTTTGTAGGTTTCTTTTGGGTTTCTTTATCGTCAGCGCTTTCAAGTCTCTTTTTTCTCGTATTTATTTTGGATTTGGTAGTTGCTTTGGGTCTCTTTGTTGCTGTTTTGAGTCTCTTTATCGTCCACTTTTTGTAGTTTGGTTGTTTTGAGTATTTGTTGTAGTTGTTTTGAGTCCTATTGTGGTTGTTTTGTGTCTCTAAAGCTTGTATTAAGAGTCTTTATGGTCACTTTGCATCTATATGTAATCAATTTGTGTTCATTTGTATTTGTATAAGGTGTTTTTATTTTTTTGTGGTTGTTTTGTCCTTTTTAGTCCCTTTATTGTCAGCTCTTTGTAGTTGTCTTTGTGTCATTGTGGCCACTTTGAGTGTTTTTTGTCGTTTTGAATATCTTTGTAGTATTGAGTGTTTTTGCAGATATTTCATTAAAAGTCACAACAAAAAAAAGTGTTTGGCTTATTCAGTGATCCACACGTGTTCACACATATTTACAGTATACTGTAGTATGGAAACCATGCATATATGGTCTATCAAGAGCTCATTATTACTGAGGACTATATTCAATAATCCCATCATCCCTGAGCATTGAGGGTGACTGTACCAAAGGTTTCACAGTCAGGTTCTGTGGCACTGCTAGACACATGTTGTACCCTAAAGGGATTCAAGAGGTTTCAGTGCTTCCATTTCCATCACATCAGCTCTTTCCTGTCTTTCTATCTTCCGTTTCTCTCCGCTGCCTTCCCTGTTTCTCACCCGTCTCTGTTCCGCTCCCTCCTCATCACCTTTCCTCTCTCTCTGCCTTGATCTGTGTGTGTGTCTCTCTCCCGGGGTCTCACATGGCATGTCAGTATTGATCATACAGCTCAGTGCGTTGCGTTTGACTGCTCAGCTTTTCATGGAGCCAGTGTACACATAATGGTCTCCTACTGAACCCCTACAAAGAGTGTGTGGGTGTGAACAACAAAGTTGCTGCTTGCTTGAACATCGTCTCTCCTCCTCCCATTTTGTCTGGAAAACTTTGACACAAATCACACGTTTAGTCACACACACACACACACACACACACACACACACACACACACACACACACACACACACACACACACACACACACACACACACACACACACACACACACACACACACACACACACACACACACGTGTACCTGTTCATAAACACATGAACCTGCACTTCCTTTAGTGTGCCATTCACATATCCATTGTAAAGACGGTAACAATAGGTTACAGCTGATTTTTCCCCCCAGCTATTTTATCTTATACAGTGTAGCCTTGCAGCCTCACAGTATGCAATTCACACAAGACTGTTGTTATTTAATTTAATACAAGCTAACTACATTTAACCTCTTATAGGATCATTACAGCATTTGTTTAAACCACTGCTAGAGAGGATATGAACATAAACAACTGTGATGTTCTGGCAGCGTATACAGTATAGACTCAACGCTGACACACACCAGCAGGAGAGGAAACTCAAACACAACACATTGTGATCACGTACATACAGAGAAAAAAACACACACATAAACATGAATAAACAAACCCCCTTACACAAGAGCATGCCTGAACTCACATGGAGCAACAATACCCTCTGTGGTTTGTAGATATATCTGGATGTGCTTCTGCTGCCAAGTGTAAAGGTTGTTGTTGTTATTGTTGTGTGACAAGCATTCCTCTATTCAAAGGTCCCTCATTCAATAGCATGTGCCTCAGCCTTGGGAATGAGCAGCACCAATCACATATTTGTCCCGCTGGTTTTAGAACACACTTTTAAATGGAAAAGTCTGGGAGCTGGCGGAGCTTGTAATTGGCTTACAGCATCTGCAGGTCTTCGTGGGAGACAACGGAAACATCATTATACTGTAGCACAGAGCATGATCAGCTGTGCCTTTTTCTATGAGAATGAGAATAATAATTCTGAGGTCAATCTGAGAAGAAAGGACGGAAATCGACGAGGCTGTATTGTTGGGTTTGTCGGTTTTCGGGATTATCTGCGTGGGTGCTGAATCTGAGTGGTGTGGTGGAGCCAGAAGGGGTTGACCCTGAATCTCATTGGCTATCAATACAGCTTTCTTTTCATCCTCATTTCCGTAAAAATCGCTTTCTGTCTGTATTTGTTGCTGTCTCTTTTGTTCCTCTCCATCCCTCCACACATTCAGACCAGAGAGAGAGAGAGTTATATAATGAAGTCGCTGCTGTCTTGTGTGCATTAATGAGCCAACTTGTTTGCAGGGAAATATGAAAGCAGACAACTCTGATCCCTGTAGACTCTCATATCTCTACCTGCATATGGTAATGGTCTGCCTCTGCAGTGTGCAGAGGACCAACTTCAATACCAGACTGTGGGCGAAGTAGTCAAGGATGCACATTAAAAAGTAACACACAAATTGTTCATGGTAGACTCAAAATACTTAAAGAAAAAGTCGTCAGAAAATGGAATAAAGTACGATTATACACTTTGTCTATTCATTTCAGTGGTTCAAAGAACATTTAGGTCACATAAGTCGTGTTCCTATTCAAGTGTAAAGTAAATCTTTTGTAAAATCAAGAAAAGCAAAGTTGGTGCAATACAACAGTGTGGAGCAAAATAAAAAAGGATAGTTGGCTGCGACAGCTAGTTTTGTTAAGCTAGGGATAGGTAAACCATCTCAGGGAGAAAGCGAAGAAGTATAAATACATGATTCAAGTTGAATGTTGTCAAATCGTATTATTTATTTTATTATTATTATTCTATCATGTTATAAAGGCGTTACGATGAATCATTTAGCACATCAACCTCTTAAAAGGTCTGACTCAATGCTGCTGTTTGTTTACAGCTATTCTTAAACGGATAAACGGAATGCAAATACATGCAAAAAAACGATTCTATTTTTAGACAAAATAGGCAAAAGCATAAGTAATATAATGTTTTTTATAAAAAAAAACATTTAATTGTGACGAAGCAAATGCAAACATTCAGTGTGTGTTGTCGCAGCAGAGCGTGCGCCATCTTCCCTAGATATCTTTCGTATGTAACAACAAAAAAACTCTAAATACAGACATTCAACAGAAATACATACAAAACTGGTATTATGTTTAACAAAAAGTAGTCATTTTAAATCTTCCATAAATACCAAAGTGCACACGCACCAGGTGCTGGTATTGATTAATATTACCTTCAGTACAGAGTCAGAGCTAGCTCCTCTCCATGCATTCATCATCTGTCAGGGAACTCAGCATGGGATTGCATGTTTGTATTTCATTGATCACAGATTTGCATTAAATATAAATAAGGCCTCTGGAGTGAAAAACACAGAGCTGCCTGCCATGAAATGTAGGCCAGAATACAGATGGAATAAGCATGTCATATACACTTAGCTATCTCTCCTTTCTGTTGTTTGCTCGCCCCTCTCTGGGCTCCACATCAAGCTGCAGGCGACAGCTGAGAGAAACGTGGAGGTATGCGTGCTTTGAAAATGAACAATGATTTCCCATACTTCTTAAAGCTGTACAATCCGATATATATGATAATCCGTTGAGATGAGACTGGAGGTAGAGGGGAACAAATCAAACAGGGAAAGAAATGATGTTTATGTATAGGCTGGTGCACCTGTGGAGGCTGCAACAAACTTCTTACAGGAGAGAAATGGTTCCTGTTCGCAGTGCAGGCATGTAGAAGATGTGTATGCAACATCAAAATTCACAGCTAGACTGGATGCTCTTTTTCTGGCATGCGATTGCTAGTCATTACACTCAACTTGGAAATTCTTTATAATTATATTGTACATCATATAGTAGGGTTGCACCAATTTATCGTCCGATAGCACTCTTCGGACAATAAAGTGTTATGAATTTGCCATGTTGACTTCTACTCAGATGAAATTCACAAATGTTTATCTGGTCTGGCACATAATCGTTTTGCTCCGGCTAAAAGTTTTGTTGGTTATTTTCTGCCGGACTTGGACAACAGTTACCAGCAGAAGATTCAAAGGGAATGTACTCTGGCATGATGTAGTAGTGCAACAGGTGCAGCGGGAAGGATGTTTTGCTTCAAGTTAAAAGTTATGTCGTATTTACATTGGATGCAATTTGTATTCTATGCTAGCTTGCAGAACTACAAACAGCTGCCATCTGATTGGTTACACATCAAAACGTTAGCGGTAATCAAGGTCAACTTGGGTAGGTTTAGGCAACAATTTGACCTTTGAAAAAATGTGTGGATTGGGTAAAATAGCTGTGGATACGTATGGAAGTTATGAGATCAATACATCCAGTGTGGTTTCAGATGGGAAACAAACAGTGGTCTCTAGTGTAAGTGCAGTGTTTGGCTTTTCATGAACTGTGTATGGGAACAGCCTGGACTATATTACATAATATACATTTCTATCCATGGGCTTTATATTTAAATACATTTAATTCAGGTTTCATGAAAAAATGTATTAGTAAGAAGAGCTATATAATATCTGTGTTGTTGACAAGGCTTCAAAGCAGTTATTTAAAACCAAGGTTATATTACAGTGTTCCATACATTTATATGATTACATTTGTCAGAGTGTGTTATAATTATAAAATGCTTACTATTTGATGATGAATGAATGAATATAACGCATTTTCTTTCTAGCACAAAAGGTGAAATGAACCACAAAAAAAAATAGTACAAACTCTCCCCAGGATTTCACAATCAGTTCGTTCTAAATATATAAATAGTTGCAGGCTATGCAAAAGGTGCTTGATTGCAGCTGCGGTGCACGTGTTAGCTAGATTTTGTATTGATTGCAGCCTATTCTTATACTACTGCTGCTGCGTGCGTGTGATGTGTGGCTGGTGAACCTCCAGCTGGGTAGGAGTGGGTGTCTGTCAGCACAAAAGAGAGGAGAGGGGGATAGAGGGAGAACTTAGCTCTAATGAGGACTGTAATGTAAGATGTCCTATGAGACTTAATCAGCCTCTTCCTGCACCATGTGCTAACAGATACGGGCCATGTCTCAATGACGGGGTTGCCCTTCGAAGCGTGCATTCGTAGACCGCATACGTTACTTTCCGCCGAAAAAAGGCTGTCCCAATTTTAAAAAAAGACAAGACTCCTCCGAATGCGGCCCACTAATGCGGCCTTCTTTTCCGGTCCCCCCAGCAGAGTGGATTTAAAAGCAGCAGCAAGCGGAGGAATCACTAATAAATGTGAGTATTGGGTTTTAACTTACTTTAAAATAATTAACGTTACACACGTCAAACCCAAGGGGCATTCAAACGTACATTTTCGAGAAATTTGTAGAAACAAACAAGACGAACTGACACAGGACAGGGGAGAGACAGGACTATTTAAACATGAGGTGAGTGGGAACAGGTGGAAACAATCAGGGGCGGGGCTGACACTGATGATGGCACACAAGGGGAGGAAGAAACAGAAACATTTCTTTCTGAAATGAAAGACAAGAGGTAAGTAAAAAATAAACAGGAAATGGAAAACGAGACATGACAATAAACACAGAGACTGACTAGAGATGAAGAACCTAAATAAGCAGACATGAAAATGACAGACATAATACATAAACATAACTAACACATTTGACAAGACACAACATCTTGTCTCTGGCTGAGAATCTATTTAACAATGCAACTTTGATTGATTTAGCTGTGGCTGGAGGCAGGCAGTACTCTTAAGCACACATTAAACCTTAAGTGAAGCCCCGGCAGTTCATGAATATTTACTGTTAAAGAATATTTCTTCCTTACTCCTAAGTGTCAAAGAATAATTCTTCCTTACTCCTAAGATATTTAACCTATTCTGTGTGTTGACATTTACGACCAACCCTGCTTCTAATCTCCCGTAAGGAATGTGATAATGCAGTCGTATGTTGATACTACCAGGTTTTACGGCCTGACCTAGCGGGCACAAGGGGGGTTTTACGACTGTGAGAACGCTGGCTTCTAAGCACCACAGATGTGAGAGACATCTCCTGTGTCTCCAGGTGTTTACGCCCATCCCCAATATGTGGGTTTGACTCTCTGTAAACTAGTTAAAGGGTCTACCTGTTACGGTGTGCAGGAAGCAGGACCCAAATGCAGATTTAAGTGACAAAAATAATTCCTTTATTTCAAGGCTATAATATACAGAGACAGAACGGAACACTCACCGATGAAGTGGTCATTACACAAGACAACCCGACCAAGAGAGACAGAAAACCCAGAACTTAAATACACCCAGGACTAATCACATAAACACGAGACAGGTGAGGAGGGAGGAGAAAACACAGAGGCACCAGGTGAACACAATCGGGTAATCAGGGAGGGAAACAGACAGAAAGCAAACAGGCAGGAAACGGGGGTGAACACTTTACAAAATAAAACAGGAAACCCAAAGATAGAAAAAGACGAGAAAAACACCAACACAGACAGATCCTAATACTACCAAGATGCGAGGCTGATCAGATTTGCAAACCACCAGTGCAGTCAGAATCGCTGGCTGCTGTGACTTGTGATGTGAATTTCTCTGGCCGATACTTGTATTAAACATCATTGTTTGACATCAAAGCTCCAACTCTCCTCGTGTCTCTCTGAGTCCTGACTCTCCATTGCTGCAGAAGTTTCCCTTACATTTACATCATGCATTGTGAACGTCATTCTGTCATCATTTTTCTAGCAGACCCACTATATATATATCAGTAAGTAGCAAACAACAGATGCACCGTTAATAAAACGAAGAGAGAAATATGAACCCTCAGGGAACTGGCATATTTGTGGCAAAATGACATATATTCTGTATATAAATAATTATGTTAATGCTTGTATGTGCTAGATTAATGTTTTCTAATTCAAACATCATGCTCATCATCTCAAAACGTGTTAATGATAAAAGTATACACCAACAAATGAACCGACCCGCCTCCCCCTGCAGGTGTTGTGGTTTCCCAAGACAACTTTAGCCACTTGTTAATTAACAATGTATTTCATAACCTCCGCCAAGGTAGGATGAAGCTTGAGTCAAGAACCCATTCAATCTTACAATGTTTGGAATTACCATCACTTTTACTTCCATTTAACATTACAAATAATGGCATGGCTTTGGCAGAGATGCCATTCGAGTGTAGACAAAATCAGAACTTTAAAAACAAACACTCAAAATGTCAGTGTCGGGTTGTTATTTTAAACGTGACGTTTACAGTCCAGCTTTCTAAGTCTCTTTCCAAGCTGTTTGTTCTTACAAATGATTTCAAATGGCTCATGTTCTTTGGATCACAGCCCAACTCAACATTTGCACCAGCCACATAAAAGTTAACGCTAAGAGTCTAAATTGAAAGCATTGGTGGCATGTGTTGCATGTGTGCTCACTGCTCACGTTTAGTTTTTACCTCCAAGTAATTGTTATCACGCTTATTTATTCGCCTTTCTACATTCTGTTTTCTTTGTTGCAATTATCGACTTTGATTAAAGTTATATTGCCTTATTCCTAGATCAAGCCATTACCATGCTGAGTGCAACTTTGTTATAATTAGTAGAATTAATGGCAAAAGCTATAGAAAAAAGAACAACTAAGCCATAAACCATATATTTTCTTTTTCCATCAGCTGTCGCGCTTAAAAACTGGAAAGACAGTTTGTAATGTGAAAGAGCTAAATATATTATCCCTTGTTAGGTTTGTGCTTTCTGTCATTCAGCTTTAATGGGGATGAAGAGTTGTACTCACAGCGAAATGGTGTGGATGGCAGCACAGTTCAACAGGCTGCAGAGTTCATTTAGCAGCTTTCACGCCTGTTATTACGAGTGGCACTGATGCATCAGGCACTTATCTATTCATCGCTTCAACTGCAGGGATTCTGTTGATTGTGAGTAGTAACTGTTAGGGTTAGGGTTTATCACAGTTTGAATTATTGAGCTTAGCCAACAGTTATTTTTTGAAGGGTGACAGTTTGAATCATGTAACAGCAGAGATAACAAATGATTGAGGTAATTCCTTTGTTTTTCAGCCCCCACTCATGTGTGGGGGCCAGAATGATTACTAGAGATCCAGAGCTTTCTGCAATGACATAAAGTAGCCAACCATTCTAATACCACTTTACTATATTATATACAACTATTGAACGAAACACTTCTATATCAAATTAAGATCAGAATATACTATATTCTGATCTTAATTTTTGCATATGGTAATTAGTGTGCCTATTCTTTTGAACAATCAGAACTTTTGTAATCACTAATGATTAGAGCTTATTCATAATGTATATGTATTTTTATATATAAAATATATTTTTGACCCAGTCACTCAAGAAAAAACTCATAAACTAATTAATTATCTTTTTTACATTGAGCTTTGTACAGTATCCATGAACACCTGTATTGCATATATGAAAGTACAGCGCTTTCAGTGGACTTTATACTTTTGGGTCTTTACATTCAGCGGACGTCAATCTCTTGGAAGTCAATCATGAATAAAGACAACTGCTTACAGCGTTGGAGGCCGGGGCCCCATTCCTTCTTATGAAAGTTACTCAATGGCGCATGAAGCCAAAATGGACTGATTTTAAAGAGCAAAAGTACCCGAATCTGGGCGAATAGACAGTGTGCATTTGCATTTGTCTTAAGCCCCCGCCTTCAATCAACACATCACGACCTGTCTTGGCTCAGTCAAATTAGTGCAGAGGGAAAATAAGTCTGGATTCGGCTTTTAGCGCATTTTACACCTTTTAGACCCTAATGATATTAATAAATGGCTAGTCACTAGTCGTACTGGGTAGTTGATTTAGCATCAATTGTAGGTGTCTCCTGGTTTCCGTTGTGTTTTGAGCTTCTAGCAGTGCTTTCTAATTGCACCGTTTTGTTAATACAGCACTTTGTTTTTGCAGCGCTGTTTGTTAAGGCTTCAAATTGATAATTTTGTGTTTCGTCAAGTTTGTAAATGTTTTTCTAAATGCTAAGCATTTTTGTTTTTTTGTCGCATGTATTTCAATATTTGCATCCTTTCTGAAGCTGCAGCGAGTTATCCTTATGGAAATGTTTTTGGATTTCCCTGTGAAATCTATTTAAATATGAATTGGTTTAGTTAACAAATATTAAGCTATTTGTCAACTTCAAATGACGAGTTTACTTTTTGCTTTATACATGGCAGTATGCAACCTCTAACCTTCTCTATCATCATGACTGCAATTCTTGGAAGGAGGCCGATGGTTGTAAAAATAGAAAATAGAACTACTCTATTAAAGTAGCTTTTAGAAAGGTCTTGAAGTCCTTGGCTTGCCTTGTGTATAGAGACTGAATAAATGCACAATATGGCCTCTTCCATGAGCCTCTTAGGCCATGATTGAAACATCTGCTAGAACTAACTGCTGCTATTTATCTTCCACACTGCTACTTGAGTGTATTAATCACTGAAGTCTTTCGTTTTCAGTGTCAAGTGCTTGAAATGCTTATAATAGCTAACAATAGGTTCAGGGTGAATACAGAAATCAAGGTAAAAATCAATACGGAAACCCACCGTACAGGATAAAAGAGTTGTGTGTTGGTGTCATTCTGGATCACGTCCCTGAGGACCTGTGGAGGAGTTTACACAAGTATTTTCTTCTGTGAGTGCTGAAGTAGAAGAGAGGAAAGTGTGTGTCACAGCTCTTTGTGAGGTGCTGGTATTGAGTTATCTATCATATCTCCTGATCTATGTTGCACCTGAACAGTTGTATCTTTTGCACCATGGCTTCTGTCTTTCACCTGACGGTTGACCTGTTCTTAATCCAAAGGACTTTTCCCTCACGAACAATAGATCTAAACGGGGTGGGATTGAAGGATTCTGGGCTCGATCTGGTCTTTGGACTATTCATCAGCAGCTTCTCTGTCATTCCCCTTCACTTTCTGGTTATTGAGAATAATTGAAGTGTTTTGTTCAATAATGCATCATGTTCACTTTGGCCGGATATTCATCTTTCTAACAGCTGCAGTCGTATTCTGTAATGTGGGGTTTCTTGTTCTATTACAGAGAGTATTCTAAAAGGGGAAAAAAGCTCAAGTCTAATTTTGGAATAGTTGATTTAATTGACTGTATAATCTTTTAAAAGCTTATCATGGGCTTCACAAAATCCTATCCGCCTGTCCATCTACAAAACAGCTTTTCCTAACACCAATATAGACTTATTTCTGCCTTCTCTAGTGTTGCAACACAGGATTTAAGGTGCACATTAAAGTCTAATGGTTGTTATGAAATAAAGTAAAAGGTCAAAATTGGACTCACTAGCTAGGAACGTACAACCTCAACCCATCGTCACACACGGTATATTTATGGGAAAAACGTAACTGTGTGCAGTGTGCACACTCTAGAAGCGTCTGGAGTTCATCTTCAAAGAAGGCGCGTGTTTGGACAATTTGAGTTTTTTAGGTTTTGTCTTTTTATTTATCATCTTAGTTAATTTTGCTCATAATAAATGATCTTTTAATTAGGGTTGTCGAAGTTAACACGTTATTAACGCGTTAATACAACTTCCTTTTAACGCCTGCTCCGTAGTTTGAAAATAAATCTGCAAACCCCGGTAACGTTGTGAATATCAATTCAATATTCAAGATCAGAAACCAGAAACACACTACAAATGGAGAAGGAAAAGTCACTTTTGATTTGGCAAGTTCAGCCATAAAGCCCTGCCACATGGTTTTCTCAACATGTTCATGGTAATATGTACGTACTGTCAATGTGAATGAAGTTACCACTGGAGTACGTTGAGTTTAAAATATTTCAATCAGGAGAGACGTGATGTATGGAATACATGTTTATTATCGGTCACATTATATAAATGAAACATAATGATGACAATTTATAACAAGTGAATGAAAAGGTGTTTTGGCGATTAGGCCCAGGTTTTGTAGGATATCATTCGGGAAGGGAAAGAACCGTTTCCGATGAACCCCCCTGGGTCTAGACACTGGTGATGGTGATAAGTGGTTAGGTCCGGTTGGAAGGGAGAAGGTTAAGCTTGGCCCTGAGTTGGAAGCAGGAGGCGAAGGGGTGGAGGAGGGTTGCGCGTTGACACCTGGAAGACAGCTGATAGAAAAGGGGAGAGCATATATAGAGGGATTAGCAGGTGCGATGACTAGGCTTGTGATTGGAGGGAAGTGATAGGTTAGCTAAGGAGTGGCACTCCCTGTCATCTAGTGAAGGGAGCGAGTATTGCCATGACGTGCGATACGGAGTGATAGGTCTTCCTGTCTGAACTTGCGCTGAGCTTCATTTCTTGTTGGTTCACAGAAAAAAACATTTGATTGAAGGCTCTTGTAGGATTCTTGCTATTCTGAGTTTGTATCATTGATTGTGCTTAATTATTGAAAATCACTTTGGACAAAAGCAATGTTCCCTTTACTCCAGTTTGAGTGACATTTGATTGACCCTACAGTGCCCAGATACTTTCGGAAACTACAACACATTTTTGACCTCTTTTAAAATATATCTTCAGAAGGAATAATGTGCTTGGTGCTGAGTACCACAGATTGGGTAAGGAAGTCAGAATGTATTGACAAAAACTAACGCATTTTTTGTCTTTTCATGGGAACTGTTGTCAATAGGAAAAATGTAATATTTCTAATATTAAAAAAATAAAGATGATGATGATTTGACTTTGTTACCGGCTAGATGTTTGGATGCTTCTGGTGGTTCTTGTATTCATTTTTCTCTAGAGTCTGTATCCTTTCTCAACAAGCGTGGTTGGTTATTGAGAGATTGTAAGCCTACAGTAAATGCCAATACACATTCAAGCCTTTTAGAGAAATGTAGGTGTGCAGGCTCAACATGAACACCTACCTAGTGCTCTCAGCTCATTGTGGTAACTTGTAAAAGCTTTGGTTTTGTACAGTATTGATCTTGCTTGCCTTCGGACAACATATTCAACATGGTTCTCATGTGTTTTATATAAAGGAAAGCAGATTTGAATATAAATCCCTAAATCTGCTCGTCCTATTCAGTGTCAAACATAAAACAGCTTCCTTGACATATGATTGATTATAATGTGATTTTAAAATACCGGAAATGGAGATGGGATGCAATAATTCCCAATTGAGCCATCTACTAGCCCTGTGGGCCCAACTGACTGAAGTATCAGTGACAGGAGCTGCCCTCTTGACAACCTCAATAACCTGACAGCGCTCACCCACCATTCCTTCTCATGACATCTAGTCCAGGCTTTATTACCGGATTTAAGTGCCATGTAATCATCCTTGACTTTAAAATCAATTCTTCTGAAATATGGAAGGTTTACAGGATGTACAAGGACACCGGAAGGAGGCTTTTTTTCCTCTCACAAGCATGTCATGTCTCCTAGCTGACTCTTTCAGATAACATGCCTTGCATTGGACCTGGTCTATAAATAATAGCACATCAGTCTGTGAAGAAAACACATTTTCTCTGTCCCGATTGATTTTCAGGGAGTGTCTCATCAGAAAACACTTGAGGTTGTTGCTGTTGGATGTTAACATGATGTAGGGTCAGGGTTAGTAAGAGCCTTTACATCAGGTTTATTGGTAACCACAGTATATTGGTAACCATGAAATTAGGAACTGATATCTATGTACCTCAGAAGATTCCTTTGAATATATTTGGTCCAAATTTTGTTTTTATGACCAAATACCTGAAAACTAATGACATTTCCCATCCACCAAAGTTGTACTTTGTGTTTGTGATTAACTACCTACAAGCTCTGAAAATGTAATGGCTGCAGATACATTATGGAAACACAGGTAAGTACCGTAGCAACATTGCTAACCGTTTCCCTACATCATTTTAACCAAATACCTAAAATAACTAATTATATATTTCATGTCCATCAAAGTTGTACTTAGTGTTTGTGGTTAGATACCAATAAAATTCAATAATTGAGAAATGTAACACAAGCATAAACATCCACTTCCTTATGGCGCTTGGGAAGGGGGTTATTAAAGTCATTGGGAATCATTCTCCGATCACCATGACTTTCTTCACAGAGATGCCAGGGCAGCCATGCAATTGTTGATAAGATATTTCCGTCTGGAAAATAGAAACTGATGGAATGACCCTCTGACCAACAATGCTATAACAGAGCCATAACACTATAGTGGTAAAAAAACTCTCAGACACATTCAATGTACACATTGCTGTGCAAACGCACACCCTAAAAAACAGATTGCCTTTGTGAACGAAAAGGTTAGGTAGAGGCATCAAAAGTGGACGAAATGGGTGAAATCGTTTGACTCTGCCCATGACATATCTCTTTCAAGTAACCTTTACTACCAACTTAAACATGCTCAGTCAGCCACACAGCTACAAATAAAGACCAATAGTATCCTTTGTGGCTTTTCGCACTAGAAACTATAGCTAATGGTTGGCCAGAAATGCTCAACAATGGTCTGTCGGCGTCCCACATTGGACTGCTCTGCCCTTAATCCGCTGGATATTAAATCGATTGATAATAATTAAGACAGGAGAGCAGCTCAAGCTGTTTTGACATGCTTTAAATCAATAAGAAAAAGTGTTCCTGCACAGACATATTGTACGGCATCATGTTGAGTCCGGCAAAGACTTCTCAGACACCTTCTGCTTCTGACAGACCTTCCCCAAGCAAATTAAGCTGGCAGCCAATGAATTCTTAACAGCATGCCGTCCACCACTAATGGACCATTGTCACGGAGCACATCTTCATAATGGAGAATCATTTGTTTGTTTTTGTTGCTGATAAAGTGTCGTGCTGTAGTGAGGGATAAAAACATTGTACCCCAGATGAGTTTTGGGGGATTTTGTGCATGTCTGTGTATACTTCCACTGCATCAGAATTAAACAGTGTGCTTGTAAAAGGAATGTCTTCTTTGAGAAACTTAAAAAGTGTGGCACTTTAACATATTCATAAAACTTGGACTTTTTCACGTGGAGTAAACAGCATCTGCCTTGTCGACCACCTGCTTAGCTTTGCAGGAGGACTTCATTTTCTGCTAGCTTGGCCTTGGTGCAGGGGAAATGAGATATGAACCAAGGTGGCTGTCAAACAATTTTTCATTTTAATAAGGCGGAGGTGGTTCTGGTGCCCTGAGTTGCTTCTCTCTCTGCAGTGCCATAATCCTTGGGGGCAAAATTCAGTTTGAGCCAATGATTGTAGTAATGACGTAAATGCTGTACAGGCTGCCACTATGAAAAATGACTTCTGCTGCAGTATCTTCCTTTTACTGTTATTTTGTCACACAACCAATGTATGCCTTTCATTGGTCTCACCTTGTGTCCTACAAGTTTCAACAACAAACACCTTTCTAAGTTATATGAATGTCTAGTGTGTGTGAGAGAAACTCTCTGGAGGGAACTTTCAGATTTAAGTCTTTGCAGACCGTTGAAATGCACAAAAACCTATATAACACACAGCAGGAAAGGGAAAACCCTCAAAAGCCTTATAGTGCCCCTTTAACTTGAAACAAGAAGGTAAAACATCAGATTATATCAACACAACATTTCCCTTAGAAAATATCAGGGTGTAGATTTAGATTTAGTTTAATTCCCACTACTTATCTCCAAACAGAGAGGATATACTACTAAAAGTAACATGAAGGAACATCAAAATCCACAGGCCTTATAATGGAACATTACCTTTTTTATCATTAATGTTGGCTTGCTGACGGGCCCAGCTGTTTTATGTTTATCCTTTTTTTCTTCCAAGAACCCGTAACGTAACTACCTTTGCTGGAAGATACACATCATTACTGAAAGATACTGTTTATTTTAATCAACGTGAAAGAGATCTAACAGAACAGTTTTCTGCCTCTGATTTAAAATACTTCCTTGTCAAGCACTTGAATAAACCGTAGCTGAATATTGAAGCCCCTATGTATCCATGAGGCCTCTGGGTAATTTAAGAAATTCTTGAGTCTAATGCATTTCATCCTGTTCCAGAGAGCGATGTCATTTGCAAGCTTCCTATTCATTTTCCCTTTAATGAATGCATTGAGGAAGCCGGGTGGCAGGTTTTGAGTAGGAGGCACTTTACATTGGCGGCTTTACATTTGCATAAAGTAGAGGTCCAGTCTAATTAACGCAAATCTGGGAGAAGGAAAATTACTTGTGGCTTGAAACTCTTAAATCTTGTAGACGATTTTTTACTCTTCAGTTCAAAAGTTTCCATCTAGAGTTTTGATCAAAGTACATTTTCTTTCTTTCTTATATACGGTCCAGTCAACCTTGAAGAGCTGGTAACGGATATTTGAAGTCCTACCTCAAAGACGTTTTGCATTACTGCTACTGTTCTGTATTCTTGGTGTATGTCTCTCTGGATATTTTCAAGAGCTCCTTTGGGTAGCAATAATCCCAGCCATCTGTCTAGTTATGCTCTGCCGTACTGGTAGTGCTGTGTTCCTTCAGAGTAATCCTCAGCGGAACTTTAGCTAACGATCCTATCAAAAGTTTCATTACCGGCAAGCTTACCTGGGATTACACACTGCAGAGCACACCAGAGGAGTGTCGATACTGTCTGACAAGGAGGAATGACACACCGCAGAGTGGTTTCCACAACTTCTGGGCATACAATTGAGGATACTAAAGCAATTAGTTGTTCTATTTTTTCCATTGAGTGCGTGTCCTTTATTCCCTAAGAGATTTGCAAGTTTTTTCAATATTTGTTTTGGTGTCACTCTTGCTAAACGGGTGCTCATTGTGTATCCGTTGTATTTGGCCTAACACTGTCAGGGTTGTAGGGAGTCAGCCTCCATAGGGTGGTGCAGTAGTGAGTCCAAAAAACCCGGAAAATAGTTTTGACCACTTCAGGTTCCCTCATCTCCAATCAAATGTTTTTTTGAATGTGTTTGTGGTTAAAAGCCTGAAATAAGATCTGTGTTCAACACAAGCTTACAAGATTTTCACATTTTGTTCTACAACATAAAATACGTCAGTAAATTCTCCAATCGTGAATGTCCAAAGATTAGACTACTAAACGTCATCATGCCCACATGAGTCCGCCTTCAGCTTAGCGTGCAGTTTGTTTAAACTTTATAGCATTATGTTAGCTTTTTATTTCTGCAGATTGCATTCATGCTTAAAAAAATCACTAACTGGTGTTAATGTGTGGATGTGGAGATCATCCTACTGATTGGACGTGGTAAATATCATAAACATATGTCGGCCACAAAGCTTATTTTCTGCAATACACCTACATCCTATAGGGAAACCCCATTGCTTTATGTCAGGGGAGCCCTGGAGATTCAAATTTCCGGAAGCCAATATATGTTGGGCAGAGAAAGAGGGTGGACAAACTCTAGATTGAAAAACTAGGCACAACCACGCCTTCGGGGTGGAATGACTCCTGATCAACACCCCCAAAGAGCTGCCCTCTCCTGTGCCCTTTATCCAAGATAATAGACCTTGTTTGTGCCTGGTTATCCTCAATAACAGCTAATAGGCCAGTGCGAAACCAATCCCGACCCTGAACCCTTAACCCTAAAGACAAGGGAAAGAGACAAGGGGCTTTGTAATCTGTTTTTGGCTTTACAAGACCACATTTATGATCAAATTGAAGGCTCAAGTTGGTTATACTGCCCACTCGTCAATTTTCTCTGCCTATTTTGCAGCCTACAGCTATGCAGAAATGAATCTCACTTTCTTGGATAGCAGAAGTTGCCGCCTAGCGTAGTTTAAGAGAAAGACATAACATGAGTGATGCCAGAGGATTCAAGGAGCTGCATTTCTCAGACGGGAGATGAAGGCGATGTGAAGAGGCACTGATCACATCCTGTCTTATCAAGACAAGCATTCTTGCAAGGTACTTAATGACACATTTGTGTAGTGGATGACAACAGAATATAAGTGGGCAGCTGAATGTGGATCAGGGAATGAAAGCTTTAGCGCAAGTTCAATAAGGAAGACCTAACACGAGTCACTTACACGTCACTCTATGGCTCCCTTCCCCCCTCATTAAATACGAGGGCGTCACCCCTCAGCAGCCAATCGCTGCACATGCTAAATTCCTTAAATGCCTGCTCTTCCTCCCTGTCAGTTGTCATTGCAGATGATCACACGCAACCCGCCTCCACCCCTCTCGCCTCCTGTCTCCTTCAGGACAAAGCTAAACCTTCCTCCTAGACCCCGGGGATTTCATCGGAGCGGTTCTTTCCCTCCTGAATGATTATCCTGCAAACCGGGGCCTAATCGCCAAACACACATTACATTCTCCTGTTGTATTATCATGGCAATCATTTCATTCATATGACGTGTAAACAATAAATATGTAATTCTTACATCACGTCTCTCCGGTTTGAACTGTGGTTGTCACACATCTTTCCTGGAGAAAATAAGTAAAAACAACCAATTAGGGCAATTTGCTAGGAGCATTTAAGCTTAAACACAAATCGGATTCTGTGTTGCTTGAATCTATATCTTTACTGAATAAAACCATTTTATGTATGCTATTTTCTTGTGACATTTGTCAGCATGGAAACTACTTGCAGCGCTATTGGTCATGTACTGTAGTTGCCAAGCAAAACACTAACACACAAGCAACAATAGCTCTCTGAACAAGCTAGCTTGTTAGCTCAGTTTCTAATGGTAAAACATATTCTCGTGGATTCATCTTCTTATTATAGACACATGCATTTCCTAACATTTGGTCTACCTATACGCTGTAAAATGTATTATCTCTTCGATTTGCACCCGGCATCTATTGCACGTCTGTCCGTCCTGGGAGAGGGATCCCTCCTCTGTTGCTCTCCCTGAGGTTTCTCCCATTTTCCCCTTTAAACTGTGGGTTTTCTCTGGAAGTTTTTCCTTGTACGATGTGAGGGTCTAAAGGCCGCTACACACAACCTGAGACCAAAGAACGCGTACCGAAGTCGTCCCGACGTTTACGTCCGCTACGTTGCCTGCGTCGGCTACGCCGCCCGCCTACGAACACACCGCAAAGACTGTTATGGCTAGAAAGGATCCGTCTTGTGTAAAACTCTCGCGAGAGTTTGCTAGTCACGTGGCTGAATGTGTACGTTTGGCAGGCAGCCTTTCAGTTACAATCGTTAACATCAGTGGGCCACAGCAAATGATGGTGAGAAGCTAAACTAACTAACTATTAATTATGTCAATTACAGTGTGTGTGATTGTTGAAATAGGGTGTTAGCGGTCTTGCTGTTCAAAGAAGAATGACAACACTGTAGATCACCAACACTATGGTTTATTTTTTATTCACAGGCAAGTCAACGTTGTCGCAGTAAAAGTCCCAAGATAGCTCCTGGTGCAATACAATTTTCCCTTACAGTGTTTTACTATTATGTCTATGTCTCTATTGATATTGCTGCTGCATTAATGTGTATGCTGCATGTTACTGCTCTGTGTTTCCGAGCCGCTCCAATTACAACGAGAGTTACAACGAGAACGTGACGTCATATGTACACAAGACGGATCCTTTCTAGCCATAACGGTACGTCCACACAGCAGCTTTTCAAAAATCTTGAAAATCTTGGAGCTGGGCGTGTCTGAAAGCTTGGGGATTTCGCGACCAACAACCAATCACATGAATCTCCCGCCCCCGACATACAAAGCAAAAAACCCCGGTTCTTCTCCACTATTTCTTTTTTTAACATTTTGAACATTTATGAGATTAATGTTTATGGTGGTATTTTATGCTACATTCCATGCTGGCTAATGATACTGTCTATGCTTGCTAGCAACGAAGTAAACTAGCAACGAAGTAAACTGGATATAAAATCCCCAAACAAGCGAAAACCTACCAGTTTCACCCACTGTCTCTGCCACCTCCCTCCATGCCTGGTTCCTCCGGTTTGTATCCCGGTAAGTAAATAGGGACTGGTCATAAAGAACCGGGTGATTTGCTACCGCAATAACTAAGTTCTCCTCCATTTTTGTGGAATATAGAATGAACTGCGGTCTGGTTCTTCCAGCACACGGTTTGATTGGCTAGCGCTTGAACTGTCAGATTTGCATAAACGGATCTGATTGGCTGTCGCTTCCAGCTCAGTCTCAAAAGTTGAACATTGTTCAACTTTGGAATCCTGAACATCCTGGAAATCCTGGAAATCTTCGCCTCGCCCCCCACAATGCAGTTCGGCGACAAGCGAGGGAAAGTGACGTCATCCCCATTCAAAGTCAATGGGCGGAGATGCGCTGGAAGCGGTGGACAAATCGCCAAAAGCTGCTGTGTGTACGGGCCGTAACCCGCAAAGACTTCAGTTGATGAGTGGCAATAACTGTCCTTACCAGCAGGCAGCGGTAGTGTTTATTCGTCATACAAAAGAGGCAACAACCGGAAGACAGACCATACACACCGAGAGAAGAAGAACAGGCTGCGAAACAAACAACAAATAGCGTCTGGGTTCCATTTTCACTCTCTCTCGTCAATCGAAAACATGTAAACATAAAAAATAAACTCTTGCGTCCAGGTGAGATGAAAATGAAAAAGATTAACCATCTGTGTGTGCCTTCTTAATCATTTGTTTTGGTCCCTCACTTCCGCTTCGCTTCTCATGCACTGACTCGCTAAGCTGAACAGCCAATCAGAGTGATTTCTTTGTCCCGACTTTCTTTGGCCTCCCGTGGCCGATTCAACATGTTGAATCGGCCGCGGGAGGTGTGAAAATGTGCCGTAAAGCAACGACGGTGCGGGACCAAGCCCCCAGGAAGTGCGCCGGAGTCTGATGAGAATATTCGTAGTGGCCAAACGGCGGTGTCAGTACCAGATATGTTCGGGTGTATTTCCGTCGCATCCGTCATCCGTCATATCCGTCATATACTCACCTCCCTCTGCTCCCAGCGCTCTGCTGCCACACACCGGCCGTCTGCGGAACTGCAGCCGGAGGAACTCGGGACAGCTTGTTATGTGTGGGGTGCTATGGTGGGGTCCCATGTACTTGTGCACATAAATAATGTTTCTAATTATTTACAATTTAAAAAATATATATATTCTGCGTTACTTTAGCCAACACTTTTATAAGGCCACTAGATTAGATAATTACGAAATGTGTAGATAGAATACATATATTTCAGGTTGTTATTTTGTCATTATGTTTAATGTTTTATTTACCTTTTAGTATTTGTATATAGTATCTGAACTTTGGAAAGGAGTTGGGAGACACACGACACATCAAATCACATCTACAGATCAAGGCGAAGCGAATGGATGTACTCCTAGCGTGAAAACGTGTGCAAAGTCTCCGAAAATCCTAAAAATAAGCTCATATTTGAATTCCCCATAAAAAAACACATCATTCAGTAAAAACAAGGCCCCACTGATCATCTACTCTCTGAGACGATTCCATGGATGTCTGGCTTGAGTTTCGGCCACCAGGGAAAGTGGACAAAAGTGCCCGAGATCAGCCTCTTAATTTACCCAGGGCCTAGTGCTTGGCTTTGGGCATGAAAATTCAGGAAACTCCCCTGAGTATTTTATTAAATATCTGAACTTTGGAGAGGAGTTGGGGGACACACGACACATCAAATCACATCTACAGATCAAGACAAAGCTATTGGAAGTACTCCTAGCGTGTGAAAATGTTTGTGAAAAACGTGTGCAAAGTCTCCGAAAACGGAGCAGTGGCTGTGAAGCTAGCTTTGCGGCTAGCGGTTAGTTGTTATTGTTTGAAGTTGTTGCTATGGAAACAACATGACGGAGAACAAATTAATATCTTCTACATATAATAACGGACAAAGTAAAGAATGAAGTGTAGGCTATGCCTGTTTGAAGTTGTTGCTAAGGAAACAACATGACGGAGAAAAAGTATAATCTTCTACATATAATAACGGACAAAGTAAAGAATGAAGTGTCGGCTATGTTTAAATGTTCGGAATTTGACCGTGATGGCCCTCTTGAGTTGCCGTAAAATATGACGAATATGACGGACGACGGATGCGACGGAAATACACCCGAACATATCTGGTAGCCCGAACATATCTGGTACTGACAGCGGTACTACACTTCCGTTTGGTTGCTGGGCCCGGAAACACTTTTTCCCATTGACTTACATGGAGAAAGAGTGGTCTGTAACTCGTTGGATAATTTTTTTTAAATTAAATAAACAACCCAGTATGAACACTTGTATAGCCCTTATTAAAAACATTCGTTCCTCAAGTTGTAGAAATGTGCTAATAACGTTATTCTGAGAGTTATTTCCCTCGGCATTATGAACGCGCATCTAACCCACGGGACCGCGCTGCCCGGCACGTTCATGTGATGTGACGTGTTCAGCACTACATGCGTTTCTCTTTACCCATGGATGCACAATAACAACGGACCATATCGCCTTACTGCCATCCCACGGAGCTGTAATAATGGATATATTGCACATGTTTGCTGTAATTCATCATTTGTAAAATAATATACTACATGGGCTGTAGGCTATGATGTAAATCTTGTACCGTAAATGTTGTATTAAATAAAGTTAATAATATTACCGACGTAGATTAACGTTCCTGTAGCTTCTTATTGCACTTGCAATATACCATTAAAAGAGTTGAACGTAGCTGTTTGCTATTAGGCCGACTATATATTAAGTCGTCATATTTATACATATATCAATAAAGTGTCAAAGTGTCAAAGCTCTAATTAAATTAACAGTTGTATTAATTATAATTGTATATATATATATATGTATATTGCCTGTGTTGTATATGTATACACACAAATGAACAACCTTGTGTTTTTTCAAAAGTTTTACAAGTTGTATTGTAGTGTTTATTTTAGTGTTGTTTTATTCTTATCCACATTTTGATTTCAGAGCACAGGACAGGAGAATGCTGGGCACAACATCACGCTCAACAGTGAAGCTGGCAATGCTGAACAAAACCAGTTATAATATTTATTCCGCTGAAAAAGTTAAAGCTTTACGAAAATGTAATTAAAAATACATAAGCATTTCAGGTAGAAATTAGCATTTTATATAGAAATTCACAAATATAAGAAATGAAACTTAAAAGAGATGTTAACAAATGTATACCTCTGATGGCTGGCATAGTAGAACAAGGTGAACAAAATAGTGACAAAAAATGTTAATACAATTTATATAGATTAAAAGGTAATATAATATTGATTACAATTATTCTATTAAAAAATCCACCAAACATTATCAACAGGAAAGCCCTCTGAAGGCATGTTATGGTTTGAAAAAAGTTGAGGATGGGGTCCAGACAGTTCAATCAGGAGAGACTTCATTTTGTTTAAAGAACATTTATTGACACATGTCATATGATAAATGTTAAGTCTTTGGCGATTAGACCCCGATCCTGAAATCGTATATCTAAGAGGGGAAATGCAGCCGTGAGCATATAGGGAACCCCCCGGGGTCTAGACACTGGTGATAATGCTGAAGATCTGGATTTGATGAGGAGATGGGATGAAGAGGAGGTGAGATGAGGTCTTTGGATTAGCTCTCCTGGTACTGGATATGATGAAAGGAGGTGGATGGGGAGGAGGCGGGCGGCAGCATGAACACCTGGAATCATAGCTGACTGCAGGAGAGAGGAGAACCATTTAAAAAATTGTAATAATGTCAGCAAGACATGAACATATATAACCACTATCATTCAATTCTGTAATTGCAGGTTTGTTAGCATGATATTTCAAACATAAATGGCCTGTCTTAGTTTAAAGCCCACTCACCACGTCAAGGTGCAGGCCACGAGTGAGGACACAACAACGAGCACAAACAGTACATACACACGAGACAACACTTACATACATATAAATAACTTGCATATAAAATGTTTGGATAGTTATTTTAATACATTGAATACATTTAATACATTGAATACTTTGAATACATTGAATACATTTAACACATTGAATACATTTAACACATTGAATACATTTAACACATTGAATACATTTAACACATTGAATACATTGAACACTAAACTCTAAATAACTAATATACATCTCCAGTGTGGCAATATTGCTGCAAGATTTGGTATCAGATATGAAAAAATACATGTTTAGAATTTTGCGTGTCCATGTTCAGTACAGACTTGTGCCGCGTTAAGCGTACTCCAAGTAGTATGTTGAACACAGACTTGCAAACAAAATACACCAAATTGAACTTTCAGTTACAGTTGAAGGTACAAATACATCATAATGAATATTGGCTAGAAAGAAGCTTGGGATGTTGCTGTTGACATTCACATAAATCGTTCCACTGACTGTGACATACATTCAAATACAAATATAGAAGAAGATATAGAATAAATAAGTTAACTTACAACAGTCATAAGGAAAATAAAACACATACAGAGCTCATACATACAGGCCCGCCTTAACCTGCCATCAGGCCCTGGGGCTGATAGGTTTTGTAGGCCCCCTATTTAAACAACAAATCAAAGTCATTTATAGCCTCGGCAGGCTCTGTGATCGCACTTCTCCACTCTGCTCTACGCGCACCTGGTCCTCTCCTCCAGATGAGTGACGTATCGGACCTCCCTCGTGTATTTGTCTGGTTGCCGTTGGCTCCCCTCCACGTAGCAAGTCCTCGTCGTCCTCTCCATCTCCTCCAACATCCCTCCTGTCTGTTTTTCCTCTCCCGCTACTCCATCGCTATCCGAACCAGACGGCCTACTTGATTCCGAGGCCCCACGGTTGGCACCGCTACTACTCGGTACAGAACTCATCTGTCCTCCTTCCTCCTCATCCTGGCCTACAGGTTTAAAACAACCTGTAAGCTTCGGCATTTTTTGTAATAGCTGCTTGTCTCGAAACTCCTTTTCCCTCAACAATTTCCTTTCCCGAGCGCCACTCTCAAACTTTTTCTTCTCAAACTTTTTCTCCTAAACAACCTTCATCTGTCACTCAATCACTCGCAATTTGAATAAGTCACATGTGAAACATATTCTCATTCTGATTCGCTGTGAAGTGGTGCCCACTGACTGTTTCGGAGTCATCATTTTTGAGAAAAATCTCTGGAATCCATCGATCTGATTGATTAGCGGAGCAAATGATCAAAATACTAAGGAGGGAAGATATTTTCGTTTGGATTACTGGTCTGGGGGAAGCTCACGTGTGTGTGTATACGTGTGTGTTTGTGTATTTTTGCGTTTGTGTGTATTGTGTTTGTTTCCCGGGGAAAACACTCACGAGAAACACCGGCTGTTGTTATGCCTGCTGTGACGTCAAGTTACTCTGTTCTCCGCTTGTAATTATGCCGTTACAAGCTTCAAAGTTGTATTTATCATCTGAATTTGCCGAAACAAGTTTAATATTCTGAAAGCCAAGACTTTGTTTATTTGAAACCAGATGAAAACAAACTGTAACAGACCCTGCCGTGTTATCTATGATTACTATACCCCTTACATTAATAATTTCAGCCGGAGGGAGGGGGAGTGAGTGGCGAGTGAGAGCTGTCATCTTCCCTTTACAAGCTTCAAAAATGTATTTATCGTGTGATTTTGGAAATAAAAGTTTCATATTCTGAAAGCCAAGACTTTGTTTATTTAAATGTTTTTTTAAAACATCCGAAATAAAAAACTTTTTTTATAAACTTTGTTTATTTACATTTTTTTCAAAACTTTTTTATTGGCTCATGATAGGCCCCTGATCTCCGTAGGCCCCTGGGCTTCAGCCCGTGCATTAAGGCGGTCCTGCATACATATATAGATGGAAGTATAGAATAAAAAAGTTTACTTACAACAGTCATAAGGAAAATAAAACACATACAGAGCTCATACATATAGAAGGAAGTATAGAATAAAAAAGTTTACTTACAACAGTCATAAGGAAAATAAAACACATACAGAGCTCATACATATGGAAGTATAGAATAAATAAGTTAACTTACAACAGTCATAAGGAAAATAAAACACATACAGAGCTCATACATATATAGAAGGAAGTATAGAATAAAAAAGTTAACTTACAACAGTCATAAGGAAAATAAAACACATACAGAGCTCATACATATATAGAAGGAAGTATAGAATAAAAAAGTTTACTTACAACAGTCATAAGGAAAAGAAAACACATACAGAGCTCATACATATATAGAAGGAAGTATAGAATAAATAAGTTAACTTACAACAGTCATAAGGAAAATAAAACACATACAGAGCTCATACATATATAGAAGGAAGTATAGAATAAAAAAGTTTACTTACAACAGTCATAAGGAAAAGAAAACACATACAGAGCTCATACATATATAGAAGGAAGTATAGAATAGTATAGAACAGGCATCCTCAAACTACGGACTCAGGTCCGGATCCGGACCGAACCACCACTGTCTCCGGACTCCGAGCAAATTATACTTTTCATATGTATTATCTCTCTGTATTATATGTGAGACATCGCCACAACGCATTCGCAACGAGTCAAAATTCTCCGCTATGTCCACTGCAAACAGCGCTCTGCATGTCTGACTGTTCCACTGTGTTCCACCTGTGTGTGTCAACGCTTTGGTCCAATCACATTCAGCATCCAGTCAGCGTTTTTTTCCCCCAAACAATCTGCGAATCAGAGGCACAGTAGGGCGGGTCTTCGCGGAATGCGGGTGGGAAAAATGTGTGTGTCTCTTTCAACCTGTCTAAGTCAGAGCGAGAATTACAAAAAAAAATTCAGAGCGAGAGTTAACAGCTCATCTAGTTCCATCTGTACTGTAGCTAGTAGCCTAGATTCACCTACCGGGGTGGCAACTGACACCCTACAAATAGGCCTTGCCACCCCAGCTGCCACCCCAGTTGGCAGCTTTGTTTTGAAAGAAATGTTGTGGCTCATCGGACATTTATGAGAGAAAGTGTCTAATGTCCGAGTGCAAGTGAATGCAGCACAAGATGCACGTCATGTAACCCCTCCCCCGGTCCTGGCGCGAGCGTGGATATACGATTGGCGGCGATTTCATTTTGAACTGGACGGCGCAAAACGAGAAGCATTCGGACCCAAGCACTGAAGGAATGAGGTATTTGCGGTCTACACTGACAGAGAAGAGCCTGTCAGTTTGGCTGTACTCAGCATTGAATCAAAACGCACTAAAGCTGTTGATCTTAATACGTTTGTGAGGCGTTTTGCTGAACAAAATGGTAATCGCCGCATTCAGCTGTAATAGACATGTCAACTTGATGCTCTGCTCATGGATGAGCATACACAACTATTAAGATGATGACCTTACGTGTGTAAATATATTTTTTTCTTTGAGGGGGTCTGCCCCCAAAAAACTGTTTTAAGTCAGTGCATTTCCTTAGCTGTGGGTGAGTCCACTGACACCACTGACAATGCTCAGCTGCTGGTGTTTGTGAGTTTTTATGATGAGGCAAAGGGGGAGTTTGTTGAAGATGTGTTGGGCCTGACGAACCTCAGTGGACACACAAGGGGGCAAGACATTTATAAAGCAATAATGGGAATGCTGAATGAAAGAGGGTGCAGCTGCCTTTATTCATAACTGTGCAGCTCTTACACTGGGACTCTGAGGGGTCAAGCACAGACACAACAACAATGAAAACTGCTGCATACAGATTATTTTTGTTTTTGCAACCTTGTGTTAAGAATCTTGTTGCAATTGTTTAAAAGTTTGAATGACCGTAATAAACGGACCTTTGTCTTATTGAAACATTTATTTTGGACCTTTAAGATTTGTATTTGAGTACCCCTGGTATAGAATGTGGATTCCCGCCACAGGAGATGTTGGAAAGAGAGGCTGAATTTAGCGCAGCCCAGATCTAAATATCCCGCGCCCCTCCCCCTTCACACGCGGTCACGTTCAGTGTTCACTGTCACGTCACTGAGGCTTAAGAGACAACGCTTTATACAGAGAGTCTATGCTAACAACCGACAACAGTTTGCTCCAAAAGGTAAGAGACGAAAACATATTTATTTTCTAACCTGCCTCCTTAATGTCTGTATGTAATGTAACATGTTCTCATATAAAAGAGTAAAATAAGCCAAACCACTCATCAGCAACCGCTACTGTGGCTAAGCTAATGTTGGGTGTTTGCACAGTAATTTTCCATACTTTTCATAGTTAACCAAAATGCTAGAAATGTATGCATGCCAGCAGTTCTGCAATGTTAACTCTATGCATTAGCTAACTTTCTAGAAACAGACTTTGCATTTATAATTCGTTTTATATATATATATTTGTATTTAAAATCTATAAATGTGAGATGAAAAAACTAAAAATGACATCTTTTTCACAACTAATTTCCAATGCAATGTCCCTACCATTGTAAACGACGATGCATACAGAATCTTCAAGAACACATATTATTTTAAAGAGGCGTGAAGAGCTAATCATTTGTACTTTATTTATAGATGGCAGAAATAGCCGGATCGTCATCCAGAGAGGAAATCCTGAAGGAAAGTGGGCCTCCCGCCATACTTGGACAAGGTGCTGTATAGTTTTTATAAGAATTTTTATTCATTTTGTTTCAGTAATTTTTTTGATTGCATATATACCCCTTACTTTCATATGGCAAAAACAAATATATTGTACCTTATTTTTACATCTGATAAGTGAAATCAGTTGATTGTGACCTTATCACAAAAAGTCAGTGACTTGATACATCCTGCTTCGTAATAATGCATGAAATCGTCATGCATTATTTAATGTAATATTAATATATAATCTTTATAAATCATGATTCTATATACAAGTATAGAGTTATATGTAATATACTATACAAATTAAACTTGTGTAGTCTTACAAATATGATGAAAATGATATGACAACTCAGGCTACATGTACCGCCTTTTTCTAAAAGATGATCACCAGTAAACACTTTTTTCCTTTTTCAATATATTTTATTCTATCTAGGTCCCAATGTGTGGATAATAGGGAGCAGCTACGTTAGACGTGGGTAAGAAAGAGCCAGACACACCATGGGAAGCAACCTGGGTCTCAATTGCCGTGTGTGGTGGTTTGGCAAGGGTGGTCTGAGGTGGAGGAACCTTCTTCCCTTTTTCTATCAGTCCTTGAGAGGAAGAACAGTCCCGGATGTCTTGCTCATCCACTGTGGCGGCAACGACCTTGGCAACATCAAAGGTGTGGAGCTTGTCACAGCGATGAAGCAGGACCTGCTTTCCCTCAGTGACAACTTCTCAGAGATGAAGATAATTCTATCTTCTATCAATGAGAGATGTCACTGGAGGAAAGCCAATCCGGGAAAGCTGAACAAGGCCAGAATGTGGGTGAACAGAGAGATGGGTAAATGTGTTAGTGGTTTGGGTAGAGTGTAAGGCATCCTTGCATTAAGTTTGACTGCCCTGGCATATTTCTAAGAGATGGAGTTAATTTCACCAATTTGGGAAATGATATGTTTTTAAGTAACCTTAAACAGTCCCTTGAGGCTACAATCTAAAGTGGTTCTGCATTTTGGATTCTAGCCTCAACAGGATATGTATATTTAACAAGAATAACTTTTACATTTGACAGGGCAGTCCTCCTTGTAAGGATGCTTGCTCACACTATTTTTTTTTAAATGTGTAATTTAATTAAATTGTTCACTCACATTCTGTGTTCTTCCCCTCTCTTAAACTTTAGTCCCCTTGTCTTTTTCTCTCTTTCCTTCACTCATCTTAGTCCCCTTGTCTTTTTCTCTCTTTCCCTCACTCATCTTAGTCCCCCTGTTTTGTTTCTCTCTTTCCCTCACTCATCTTCCCCAGCCTCACCAGCCTCACCCAGCTGTGGTGTGTCTGTTCTCTTTCTTCTCCATTTTGGATGCTGCCCAGGAGGAAGCGCAACCACTTCAAGACACTGGTATGGACCTACGTGCTGACGACACAATGTCAGGATTATTATGTCATGTCACGTGTCTATGTCTAGGTGTGGGTGTTTTTCCGTTCTCCTTGTCATGTTTTCCTCCCTGTATATTGTCTGGTCTCTTTTCCCTGTGTTTTCATGTCTGTTGTTAGTTTCCTGGTGTGTCTAATTTCCTGATTGTTTTCACCTGTCACTCCTTGTGTGTCTCCTGTGCTCATCAGTGTCAGCCCCGCCCCTGATTGTTCCCACCTGTGTCTAGTTACCCTGTGTTTAAATTCCCCTGTCTCCCAGTGTTCAGTGTCAGTTCGTATTGTCTCTTGCCATGGTCAGGTCTATGCTCTTTTATGCTCAAGAATAGTTTTGTTCCTCACTACGTGAGCGATTTTCCTTTTGGTCTCATTTTTTGTCATCTCATCCTGAGATTAGTTAGTGACCTTTTTTTGTTCATCGTGTTTTCTTGGAAAAATAAAGTATCTTACCAATACTTTACCTCTGTCTCCCTATCTGCAATTGGGTCTAACATCCTAAGTGCCTGAGATCGTAACAGACAACCGTCATCGGCCAGATCACAGACGGCGACGAGACGGAGTACAGAGAGGAGGTCGAAAACCTGACATCTTGGTGCCAGGATAACAACCTCCATCTCAACGTCAGCAAAACCAAGGAGCTGATTGTGGATTGCAGGAAGCAGCAAAGAGAGGGACACGCCCCCTATCGCCATCAATGGGACTACGGTAGAGAGAGTCAGCAGCTTCAGGTTCCTCAGTGTCCATCACAGACACGGCTGCATCACGGCCTGTTACGGCAGCTGCACCGCCCTCAATCGTAAGGCTTTCCAAAGGGTGGTGAAAACTGCACAGAACATCACCAGGGCGGAGCTGCCATCCATGGAGGACCTTTACTCCCAGCGGCTCAGGAAGAAAGCCCTCAGTTTATGTTTATTTTTATTTTAGAAATGTTTTGGCACATTTGTTCCAATTCTGCTAATGGTATATTGCAGGATATTTAAGTCTCCCATTTACTTTTTAAATTAATAATAGTATGTTCATCTTGATGTTTAACTTGTAATATTGTAATCATCTTAGTTAGAAATGCTGTTTCCACCCCATCCTCTGCTGCTGAATGATTTTATATATTGTTACTTAAAGTGCTTGTCTTTGATATTATAATGATTACACCAGAAAGTCACTCTTTGTGAGATTTATTTGTTCACATTTTTCCCAGCCACAAGATGATGTTCATTCATTGGAGGCCTCAAAGCTGGGTGAAGGTATTGATGCACGGATCAATGCAATCCTTTACAACAGCATTCCACTATGGTTGGGGATGTCTGTAAAAAAAGGAGAAATAATCTTAAACCAAATAAGTGTCGCAATATAGGGAAACAAACTGACAAAAACATCAATTGGATCAGAATACATTTACATTGTTACAGCAGAAAAGAGCCAAAGACAGCCTAATGTTACTTAAAGTATGCATACAAAAAGTATTAAAGATTAAAAACAAGAAATTATAATTAAAAACAAATACACCTTTCACAAAATACACATCCTGTAAGTTTGGAGGATTTAGCAGCCTGGTATATTACACAGTTTTAGCGGCATATATATATATATATATACACATGGTTGGTATTTAACAACAAGGGGTGTTGTACTGTGATATTGGTATTTATGGGAACATTTTACACCTTTCCTTCAAGTATTATACGTTTTAGTTACTTGTGGGCTACTTAACATGAATAATAGTGCTGGGGGGAAACGATTATTTTGAAAACGATTAATCGGGCGATTATTTGATCGATTAGTCGACTAATCTAACGATTATTTTTCTGTTGTTCAATTCATAAAAAACGTAATGTAAAAAAAAAATGTTTCACGATACTGTGTCTCAGGGGATCTTAATATTTAAGAACCTATTAATGTGTTATACCAGATTAACGGAAATAATCTCAGCTAACTGACGATACAAACCATGTTTACCAAAACAAAACACAAGTCTCATAAGAAGCATCTAAATGACCCCTGAGCGAAAAATGCTAACGGACATTGGCACAGAACTCAAGATAAAAGTACCCTTATTACTTATCGTAGCTGCACATACAAGATATCCGATTAAAGCTGAGACTCCACAGATTATGTAGGTATATAGTATCATCACTGAGTGATCCGGACTCGCGACAGGGGAAGCAAATACAGTCATCACAACACGTACCTTCACAGAGCTTCTCGGGAGATCGTCTCACCACCGTAATCTGATCAAAAGACGTGTTCAATGGCAATAAAATGAGAAAAAACGCGGCTGAATCGGTTAATCCATAGGTTTTTAACGTCTATGTATAAAAAAATGATTGAATTTATAATCCATAATTCCATTTTATGTAAAAATCGGAGAGCAAATGCTAGCTGCTAATGGTAGCCACCACAGCTAGCTGCTGCTTCTGCTAGGCTATGCAGCAGTCTCAGTGAGATATACATATATAAATATCTTTGCGTTTTGGACTAACTTTAAAATATTCCCATGCTTTTGAAGACCTAGGGCGAGATGTTTTCGTTTGGGGGCTTCGTGCGCAATCCTGTGAGGAGGATGTGGTAGCCGTTTCAGTCTCCATTGTGTTTGAAGTGCGATTGCGAACTGCTTGTTGCTTTGGGTGACCCACGTGTGTGTAGCGACGCGTCGACGCGGAAATATGTCGTCGACGATATTTTGAAGTCGACGCGTCGACAACACTAATGAATAATCACAGTTACTATCCTTTTACTCCATCACATTTAAAAAAGAAATAGGCTATTATTTTAACTCCACCACAGTAATCCATCGTCAGCTTTACTTGTTAGATAAAGTTTTAACTCACAATTGATCATAACAGGCTTCAACATATACATTTTTATATATTACCAAGTGGTTTCATGTACAACCCACACAAGTATCATGCTAAATTAAGCTCTGTTGCTTGGATATCACTAGATCCTGATGTCAGCGTAATATAAAAGTACATAACGATTGATGTGTAAGTTAGCATCATTTACTAGCTAGCCGCTAGCTGCTAACTGCCGCCTCGTTAATATAAATCCAGTACCATGCTGTCATGAACGCGCGGTGCTGTTACGTGTACGCAAATTCACGTGCTTAATGTGAACGAGCCTTTTGGGCGGCGTGGTTAAAGTTGCGCATGCGCTATGAGCGCACATACGGGTACTTCTCAGGCATGCCGGGTAATCTGTGACGTTTCGCTCTCTCAAAAGTTGGGCCATTTTGTCATCATGCGCTATTGAGCAACTCTCATAGGAATGAATGAGGCCCCGCCTCCCACGCTGTATCCAGTTCTTATTATACATCCATGTCCACCACTCACAAAAAGTTCAGACCGAGCCAAAGCTATTACAAACGCCAAATATCCTTATGTTGCCATGTTAGCAAAGCGCTATCTGACTGTATCTGCTACCTCCGTCCCTAGCGAGAGGGTGTTCTCCACAGCAGGAGACATTGTTAGTGCCAGCAGATCTGCCCTTTCGGCAAGCAATGTGGACAAGTTCATTTTTCTTTAAAAAAAACATGAAAATACAATGACAAGCAAGTCATTATGTCAAACTGGCTGCTTAGGTACTAGTACAGTACAGTTCAAATACAGATTATTTCAGTTCATCGAAATGCTGCACCTTAATGTTTATTTTATTTTATATTTATTTGAGTGAATATTCACAGTTTAATAATAATTAAAAACCCAAAACTAATAGTTTATGTTTTGTGATAATTTTTTCTGCTGTACCGAAAACGTACCGAACCGAACCGTGACCTAAAAATTGAGGTACGTACCGAACCGAAATGTTTGTGAACCGTTACACCCCTAACAAACTGTGAAGTCCACTGAGATCAAATGTAACATTTGTGATATTGGGCTATATAAATAAACATTGATTCTTTCAGTTTATTCGAAAAAAATATATTCATTACTTCAACACTTTAAAAAACAAGTCTTTGTGAAGCAGTTCCTCATCAGTACAGAGGAGGAGTAGATAATAGGACAACACAGCTTTTACGCGACAATAGCTTTCTCCATCAAGGGTAAATGCTGTTAAACTATTGGTAAATGGTACAAATCATAGTAGATCAAAGCTTGAATTGACTTGGATACTTAATCTGAAATGATTTTAATAATTGTTTTCAACCTCTGGAAACAAAATTAACTAATCATGAAGATAATTGATTTAACTGTAAAATGTGAAAGCACATATTATTTGACTCTTGCTTCACATCGCTATAAGCCTTTTGTCACGGACTGTTTATTAGGTAGAAAGTCATTCCATAATTTAAACTGCTTGCAACAGGGTCTGTTTATTATACAGAATGAAGTTGCTCTGGGAGCTCAGGTACACACAGGCAATTGTGAGCAGCCTCTGGGAAATCATGAAGTGAAAGACCATTTAGAAATAATTATGTAAGAAAATATGTTGTCCAATTGAAATTAGTAGAGGACTGGGAACTGTGGCATTTTCAACAAATACAATTCCATTTCTCATCCTTGTAGATGTATCCCTGTATGATACAGGCAGCACAGAAGCAGATATCTATTGATTATTTTCAAATGCACACACTATAGGGGTATTTGAATTTATATTAGTGAATATGTAGCATTTTTGCAGTTTTTATTAAGGTGAACTGACCGATTAAAATGAACATCGTTTATTGGACACACTCATATTGTGGAGAATGTAGTATGTTTTGTAATCTGGTTTTGTTCTATTGCCTGGGAGAACTTAACAAACATTGGTATTAATCAGTGAGATATTTATTCACATTGGCATTGTTTGTTTTGTAGTCAATGGAGGGAGGCCGGGTTGACACTCGTATAATGACGGGTAACAATGTAATTTTGTCACTTTGTTTGAAATGCGTGAAGCGAAACATGCTGCCGTGGCTCGCCCTGTCGCCACCCTCATCATCCAACTGAGCCCCGCGACACATCTGCAGACAGCTCTGGGATAGATCAGAGAAATAAGAGCGTGTGTGTGTCTGTATCAGAGAGAGCGAACGTGACTGATTATGTAGTGTGTGAGGGAGAGAGTGTGTGTTGCTGATGTGGCTCGTGATGTGCGTCACAGCTGGCTCTCTGCTGTATCTCATCGTCTGAAATACTGTACACACATAAACACACACTTTTCTTATTGACATTAATTCATCTGCTGTCATTCGTCAGACTCTTACTCAACCGTTAAAGCAGAATGAAACTCCATCCCAACAACTATTGGAGAACAAGCCACATACAGTTTTTTTAGAACACATTTAAAGGGATGGTTAGTTCTCAGCTCTTCAAAACATAAAATAATCAATTGCATTAAAGTGTCATCTGTCTTTCTGTACTGCTTTTCGTTTACATTTATGACAATTACATTTTGGACAGACTTTGATGTAAACTGCCATTTAACTGATTGTCCGGAGGCACACAAACGCAATGTTGTGATTGTTGTTGAATATCAAATTGATTAAAGGGGCCCTATTATACGTTGTAGGATTGTGTTATATAGGTTTTTGTGCATCATAATGGTCTGCAAAAGTTAAAATCCCAAAGTTCTCTCTCCCCCCCTGCCTGAAACGCCTCCATTGGTCTCCTTTGTTTACTTGAGTAGCACAGTGACATCACTATGTAACCCTATATTGACTAGCATTTCATTACTTTGTAAGTTAAGGCTCAGGGGCAGGACATTTCTGACAAATCTCTTATAGGTTGTCACAGCAGCCTGAAAATGAGCATAAGATGTTCTTTTTAAAAGACAATTTACTCAAAATACATGAAATCCTTCAACACTGATTTGGCAGCTACAATGCACCCATGGCAAAGTATTATAAACATATCCTCGCATTGTCTCTGCAAATGTTCAGCTTGAAAATAACAAGCTGTTCTCATACTGTTGCTGAATACACCAGGAGATGGTTTGCTCTGCTTTGTACAAGGCTCCCAAATTCAAACAGCGGTTAACAAACAGAGGAACTCATTAGAGTTGCTCCTAATCATTTCTACAGAGGCCTTACAGGAAATGTGATTAGAGCGGCATGCCGAGGGAAGTAGCAAATGCAAAGTGTGTAGACAGAGAGACAGCGGAGAGAAAGGAGCGGCACTGATGAATATCTATCTTAATAGTTTAGAAAATATGAATGACAACAAGAAGTTTCTCTTGTTAAAAAGCAGAAATATATTTTAAGCTTAAAACCAAAATGTGTAGTAGCAGCAAACAAAGGAAAATATAGGAATAGTCCAGTGCCTATAAATGTTTGTGTGGACATTTTGCCTTCTAGTTATTGAAAAGCCTCAGAGAGAAATCAGGAAGGAAAAACATGACAGGCAGAAAATGGCCCTGAGTCAGATTTAAACCCAGGCCCCTTTAGAAAAATTGCAGCCTTTGAAAATGGGCCACAGGCTCTACAAACATGAGGTACCGTGGTGACCCAGATTTGATTATTCGATCATTATTGACGCCACAAAAATTAGAAATAAAGCTACCTGTTAAGCACCATTTGTAGGGTATAAGTATCCATGCAGGAGAAGAAAGCTTTTCTCTCACCATCATTGTCTCAACAAGCGAGGTCTAAGTGCCTTATTCAAGGGCAAATCACATGTTGTTCCAATTGGAGTACTCCAGTAAGTTCCTACTTGGTACAAATATAACTGATTGTGCGTTATGACATTCATGTAGCTCCTTTCTTGTCCTTGCGACCACTAACTTTTAATGTTCACCCATTAACACACATCCATACAGCTGCAGGGGCTGGATGGCTTTATCCGCAGAGACATGGCTGCCAGATATCAATGTTAACCAGTTTCCCTGTACACCAAGTGCTTTATCACTTGTTAGCGGATCAATGGCTGCTGCTGATGCTTACATTTTAATATCAATTGCTTGCTAAATCAAAGAAAACAAAGTTATTATTTTTGCCCTAAGTGAACCTGCTGTGTTCAAGACAACATTTTCCCAAAGCACTGTAGTTTTTCTTTAGAGATTATAGTGTGTGGCAGTTTTCCATTCACTGTGCTCTGACTGTTTTTCGTCTCTTGTCACCCAGCCTTTGTTTTATCCATTCCCATTCTGCCTGTGTCTGCAAAAAAGTTTAAGAAACATAGATTATATGTTGTTCCCCTTGGGTGTCTTTTTTTTGTGTGCTCAACTTCAATAGATAAGGTTTTTAGAGGGTTAAGGAAAATTCAAGTGCACATGCGCTATGTGTTCAATTTTTTACCTCCCGTCAGTACATTTTTGGCTTGCATAGGGATTAATCCTATTAATGTGCCATACCAACTTAACGGGAAGAAACTCAGCTAACTGATGATACGAACCATTTTTTTACAGAAACAAAACAAGAGTCTCACAAGAAGCGTCTAAATGAGCCCTGAGAGAAAAAATGCCAACACACTTAGCACAGAACTCTAGGTATAAATACCCTTATTACATATCAGATCTGCACAAACAAGATCCGATCGATTAGCAAGCTGAGATTCCACAGATTGTAGGGGTATAAGTATCATCACTGAGCGATCTGAACTCGCGACAGGGGAAGCAAACACAGACATCACAACACTGAGCTTTACGGAGCAAAAACGGGACATTGTCTCACCTTAGCTGTTGTTCTGATCAAAAGTTGTGTTCAATGACATTACAACGATAAAAACGCGGCTGAAGATTAATCCAATGTGTCTGTGTCACTTTGAAATTATTACTGATAATCCATCGTCATATTTATGACAAAAACTAAGTTTTCATATATAGCTATTATCAGCGCCATATAGAGAGAAGAGTTACGACAGCGGAGGACCAAAATGCTTGATCGTCACGTGGTTCAGGGAGACTCAATAGTTCCCCGGAAGTTCGTGGTGGGACATTTGAATGCATGATTACCGGAGAATATGTAGTGAATAAAGGTTTTGATTTGCAATATTTATACAACATATCGATGTGTATGTAGTTACATCAATATTTGAAAAAGTTAAATGAGCTAATATTTGAGGATTAAGATAAAATAAGAAGTACTTTATTGATACCAATTTGGGAAATGTTTGCTTTGCAGCAGCAAAAGACAAGGCATTGTACATAAGACAGTTAAAAGACTAGAATTAAACAATCGAAAATGTAAACATCTCAAATAGAAATAAAATAGCAGAAAATATACATAGTGTGAACAGCTATCTTACCTGTTAACATATACATGTTAGGCTAACGTTGCCTTGGTTAAAGAGCCTGTTGCTGTTGTTTATTGCTTTGAATAGTTTAAAACAAATATTATCTTCTTAAACTTGAATGGTAGTCAGGAGCATCACTTCTTAATGTTTGATATATTTAGAGGGAGGGAAGGAAGATTTCAAAATTCAGATTAGATTAGTTTCTACAATTCATGGTGGTTTCAGTAATCCCCTGGTAATTGAGGACATAAGTAATCTAAATGAGTAATGTCTTCTTTATGACTTTCAGAAAGGACAGGAGACCGACAGGTGCCTATCAATGATTGTCAACTGACAGTCAATAAATGGAATTCAATAAACATTGAATAGCATGCATTCAGTTTGTCTGTGCCTTTTCCTCCGTGTTGTCCTGGCATATAGTCTCCTCCATGGTTTGCTGTGCTGCCTGGGGATGCTCCAATCGCTCAGAGAAAGGAGTACACATGTAAAGTTTCCTCACTGACACAGAGAGGAGGAAAGAAGGTCTGGCTCAAGTCAGGAGCAATTTAACTATCACAAAAGACAACAACAGCAACAACATATGTGAGGTAATCATATTTTTCACAAAACGAAGACCACACCATTGGGAAGCTTAATGTCTGTTTAATCAAAAATAAGGAACAGGGAGAGGCTTGCAAAGCTCTGGGAGTTGAGACTCAGGTGCAGGGTGAGGGTCTCATTGCAGGTCTTCAGGCTCCATTGAATCCCCCTGGGGTTCTTGTGCTGAGAGAGGGAGACAGGAGAAAGGGTTAGATACATCTAGCAACCTATAGGATGGGAAATTGCTGACCTATTTTAAACCTACCTTGTGTTTTCACTCTCACTTAAGTCCCTCTCCCTTTGCCATCAATCCAAAATCAGCTGAGCTGCAACATAATACAGACAGGTAATAATCAACAGAATCACAAAGACATAATATGACTCTGCTAAAAACACTCACCCATAAGTTATGTTTTTGTTTACTGTTTAGAAGTCTCAAATATCCACTCTAAATCCATATCAATAGTGATGTATCACAAAAATAGCTCTCTTCCTTATTATTGTGTAACGTTAACTATTATACTAGCTTGAACTCCAAGATGGATATCCTCATTTCACCACCTCCACCCACTACAATCACACGCCCCAATGTTATATTTAACTAATATGTAACTCCCTCCACCCCGGATAAAAGCACGTTAAGAAGCCCCTTTTCTCTAATTCCACAACGTTGGAGGAAATAACATTAGGAGAACGGATTAATAGGCTGTTCATGGTTAACGTGTGTTGCTAACTTTATCCGGCATTCTAGCCTAATCTGTTATCTGTAAACTTTAAATATACTGATTGAAGGGATAATCCACTAACATCCTTTAATACACATGTGTAGTTAATTTGATTCAGATGTTCTGATAATATCCGCAATATAAATCTTTAAACGTCTTCTTACCTTCAAAAGTCCATCACGAAAGGTCTATTATGCTGCAACCATAGACTGCTAGCCGCAGATCCTCTCAATAGTTCCCCGGAAGTTAGCTTGCCGCTAACTTCCGGGGAACTATTGAGAGGCTCCACGATCCGCCATTGCTGTAAAAAACTGGTCCATTGGAGTGAACGGAGATGTCGTAACTCTTACTATTATATGGCTCTGGCTATTATGATAGCTACGAGAGTGCTTCCGGTTTTAGGCATTCTGGCTTTCTGTTTTTTAAATGATTACATGTCTCTTATTTAGCACATAATATGATCCTATCCGTGACATATGGATCTTAACAGATATCCGCTATATCAGATACCTCTACTGTAGATCTATCAGCTGCTTATTTCACGAGTTCCAGTGTGGCAGCTTTTTAATTTGCGGTAGGGGCGTCCGAAATTAGGTGCTACATCTGTATCATGCAAAATGCACTTTTGTATTTCTTTTATACATAAATATGTGTCCCCGTTGTGTCGGGGAACTCACGCTAGCGTCAGAAAATAAAACCCTTTCTCTTTTCCTCCATACCCAAATCTTTTAAAAACGGGGGTACAACGAGCGGATACAGATTTGCTGCCGATATGACGTAATTTTGGATGGTGGACCCACAGAAAGTTGTTATCAGAAACAATGCCTGACGTTTTTTGGACGTAATCTCATCTTTCTTTACATTAGCAAGCCTCGCTAACACTCAGAGCTAACCTGTACTGGAGAGCACAGTGTTTAAAAAGCAGGAAATAAAAAAAGGAACTCACCTTGTGATAAACCCGCAAGAGAAAAAGCATTTGAACTCCATACTTTTTCAGAAATAATCCTTGATGTGGTTTAGAACAGGATGGCCTTTTATCACAGCAGAATTTAACTTTATCTCCGGTAGAATTCTGATCAGGCATTAGCTCCGCCTCCTCCTCTTTTTATTTTTTTCAAGCTAAGGACCCTTATCTCTTAACAGGATATTAGCAGTGTTGGGACTAACGCGTTACTGTAACGCAGGTTTTTTTGGCAGTAACTAGTACTCTAACGCATTACTTTTTTTATTCAGTAACTCAGTTACCGTTACTACATGGTGCGTTACTCCGTTACTGCATTAGTTTTTTTATATAGTCAACAGCCAGGCGAACAGAGATGAGAACTGTACTTAAGTACAGTACTTGAGTAAATGTACTTTGATACTTCCTGTGTCACATGCGGAGACGCGCTGTGGGCGTGTTTGTGTTGTTTACTAACAAGACTATCATGGCGGCGGCGGAGCTCAAGTCTAGTTTCTCCACCTGGAGATATTCTCACTATTTCACTTTTGTCGAGCACAAAGAAAAGAACGTTTCTGTTAAATGTAAGTTGTGTCTTGGCGGGTCAAAGATCCTATCTACTGCCCAAACCAATAATTCAAATCTCTTAACACATCTGCAAAAACAACATGCTGGGACGAAGCTAGTAGCTAAGACCACAGAGACTCAGCCGACGCCACTCCACCTCCACCTAAGCAATAGCGGCTGGATTTTAACCGAGGGACTGCTAGCCAGGGAAAAGTCGATAAAGCCATTGCACGGTATGTTGTAGAACACATGCAAGGCTATTGCTACAGTGGAGTTACCCGCTTTCAGGGAGCTAGTTAGCATGATAGCATGTCCGGGCGGCACACGGCATATGGGACGGAACACTTTTTCCAACTACCTGGAGAAAGAATATACAAAAATGGAAAGCCAGCTAATATCGATGCAATCCAGATTGCATAAGGCATGTCAAGTTGATCAATACATTGTATTATTCTCCAATGCAATTACAGTACTGAAATGAAGGCTATAAGGGCATTAATGGGAGCCCTTTTTGTAAGTAACTAAAAAGTTACTTTTCACAGTAACGCATTACTTTGTGGTGTAAGTAATCAATAAAGTAACTGAGTTACTTTTGAAATGAAGTAACTAGTGATGGGAACTAGTTACTGGTTTTCAGTAACTAGCACAACACTGGATATGAGGAATGTCTAAAATGCATGATCTGTTTGTATTTTGAGCAAAACACATCATATACATGTTTTTATATATATATCTGAGACCCATAATATATGCCTTAAAATAGCATGATAGGTACACTTTAAGTCAATAAATTACAACACCCCAAGCACAATTCATTAATTTCACTGACACACAGCAGTAATTAAAGCAACCTTTCCCAGCTAGCATCTGTGTCTCTTGTCAAAACCTGATACTCTACCCAGTCATGCTCTGAACTACGATTAGACATTTTTACCGGGCTTCAAATCAAAAGCCAAATTCCTGAGTGCCTGAATTCCTCAACCACAGTTTGAGGTGCAGAGGACATGAGCTCACTGCTGCCAGCTCCCCACATAACAAGAGCAGTAAAAAGCTCAATGAGCCCTGTAATTAAAATGTTGAATCCGTGCCTTGGTGGCATTGTGAGCATGTTAGTAGTGCAGCAGGTGCAATGCTGTCATAGGAATCATTTATTTCAAGGGGCCACTTAAAGCAATGGTTGGCAATTCATTTTAGGAGCATTTGTGTTATATGTGTTGAGCCTCTCTTTTCATCCCGACAGCAATCAATAAATCAAAATCCCAGAATAAAAAAAGCAATACAAAAATCAGATATCTGTCAGAAGCACTGTAATAAGCCTTTGTCTTTCTGCAAGAACTGGCAAACCTTCCTGTCTATCTATATTCCTGTTTACCTGTGCCCACTTTGCTTGTGCACTCATTGTATGTTTCCGAAGTCTCCACAATGTGTACATTTTTTGCTTACATTTTTGTGATAATGTCACTTTTCTTTTTTGTATTTCAATGAGACAACACGTAGTTTGATATGGTTCAGTGGCGGCTGGTGTATCTTTCTCTGGGCTCTACCAACATGTAAGCAAACGTATACAAACTCAAAACATGTCATATACGCAGGGCTAGCTCAAAGGCACACAGGTAGTCAGCCCAGCCTTCTTGCTAAACCAGCTCCTTGAAAAAGACACATATACTGCCTTCCTCTGTCCTTAACTCCTGCCTATGTCAGGGTTAACAGGTTTGAGCTCTTTTACTTTCAGCGTTCCCTCCAGTGTCCTCCTCTCAAAGGGTGTTTCTTTAAATCAGGGGTGGGGAACATTTTTCCTCTCAAGGGCCATTTCAATTTTTTCAACATCCTCCGAGGGCCGCACAAATTATTGACCTCTGCTTAAAAATCACAGCCCATTCATTTCGCATTTCTTTCATGCTGTGCAAAGAAAAAGCAACCTCTTAATCCAGATATCTCACCATGACTCGCGCATGCATGCACGTGCACGGTGTGGCATGACCACCAAACAGAAAGATATGGACACAAGATGTGTGCAAATGTATTTAGTTTCCTATCCATGTGGACATGATTTAAGTGGGGGGGACCTAACCTCCTCTAGGGGGGTCCAGGGGGGCATGCTCCCCCGGGAAGATTTGTTTTTAAATGTTGAAGTTAAAAGCATCAATCTGGTGCACGTTGAGAGCAACATGAAGAGATCTATGGATACATCTCTCATCTCCCAGATGAAACAGAACTGTAAGCAGATTTACTTTTTCTTTATGGATATTTTACAAATCACTCCCCTTTCAAACTGTATTCTTGTTTTTTAATAACAACTTTGTTTTACTGTCATATAGTATTTTATACCTGTTTACTTTATTCTCTTATTTTTTGATAACTATAATGATCATATAAAGATGTGCCTTTACCTCACTGGTTGTGGAAAAAGCTTCTTATATTCATTAGCATAGCTAGCTAACCAGATGCTAATAACAACAAAGTTATGATCAGTATGACAGATGAACAGATCGCCACTGGGCATTCGACTAAGACACAGCCACGCAAAAACTGCAGCATGTGTACGGACCGGTACGGATTTATAGGTACTGCCATTTTTTGAAGTGCCGGAGCGGCGTTCTGGTGCTCTCCGTCACGTGATGACACGTTAGGCTCGTGTTGTGTTCAAGGACCATGACCGTTGCCAGGAAAAACAGGCACTCGCTTGTTTAATTATTTTGCGGTCTAGATTTCTTTAATTTTTTTTCTTTTTTGCGTGTGTTTATAAATTACCTCGAGGGCCATACCAAATGGTCTCGCGGGCCGTATACGGCCCGGGGGCCGGAGGTTCCCCACCCCTGCTTTAAATGATTAAACATCATTTTCCTTCTCCATATTCGCTATCTAGTTTTGTTTACACTCCGCCTCCGTCTAACTCTCTCTCATTCAAACGTCAATCACTCACTCTGGCGCTGCTGCTGCCCCCTAGTTGTTGGCGGGGTAAACGGCTGCTTTGGGTGCAGTTTGGTGTGCCCCGAGCTGCTCCTATCTGTTGCATTGAAGAGCTGCTCCTATCACTTGCATTGAAGAGGTGCGGACTGCGCATGCACCACTTATAACGAGAGTCAATGGCCAAAGATTTCTGCAGGAAACACGTGACTTATCAGTAACTTTAGACATCGTAAAACATTTTTACGATATCAAACTTCCAGCTGGAGTGGCGAGGACATGGAGGCTGGTGACGGGAACACGGCGGTTGGAGAATGGTCATGGAGTACAAGAAAATAAACACGTTAGATGCTAAAACGTCACAGTAGGAGAAAATAGCTATAAACGCTAAGTAGCCTTGAAGTTATACCACTGTGGTTGTACAACGATCTGGCGGAGAATGGTTGGGGAGCCTCGGTTGATATGCTGTTGTTAATGGCTTGATGGGAAGCAGGTGTGTAGTCGTGGAGGGTGCACAGCTGATTGCAGCAGGAGAGTGGAGGTTGAGCCGGGAGCCAGGAGCCAGGAGGGACAGCCACCACGCCCACACAAACAAACACAGAGAGAGGAGAAAAAACAAACAAACAAACAAACAAACAAACACAAAGGAGGCGGCTGGAGCAGTTCAGCCACCACAAAGGCAAGTCTGTAAGTGCCTTAACATCACCGTGAAAACATATTGCTACATGGAGCTCTATTTTTGTGAATCCAACAGCACGGCACAGATTACACTAAAGTGTGTCCTGGCTAATGTGTCGGGGTTGTGCAAATGCATTTTTGGTAATTTCATGGCAGGCTCGCCTAAAGCAGTTGGATCCCTTGGATCAGCAAAAATACATTTTCAAATGTCATACCTGGGTATTTAGAAGCTGTGACAAAAGTTTCAATCACATTTGTACTTGTATTCACTATAAACACAGAGCTGTTTCTCACCACAGCCTATTGTATCTTGAGCATGGATGTAGAAAGAGAACTGGATTCAGTGCTGGAGGTGGGGCTTCGTTCATTCCTATAAAAGCTGCTCTGTTGAGAAGGGCCATTCAAGTGTTCGTGCTGGCAACTTTATCCATGTAAAAAAAGAGTATCCAGTAATTTACAGATGTCTCTTTTTCAATGTAATATTTCAAAAGTCTTATTTGGCCCAATGACATCACATACTGACCAAGTACTTCACAAGGTTGTGTCAAGAATACAACAAATGTATTGAAAACCAAGCAAATATGGATTTAATTGTTACAAATGTCTTAAACTATTGTAGAATAACTTGCAGTTTTGGTTGAATGTGCCCCAGCTTCCGTTAGTGTATAACAAGTTTTTCAAAGCCCTGCCTGGCTTTGTTTTGGACTGACCTGTATTTTACGGCCTTTGCTAACTTATTAACAATTTAACACTGGCATCTAGCTTTTGTAGTGTGCGTTGAGCATGTAACTGTGAGCATTTCTGTTTAAATCAAGTAGAATAAGCAGATATAAAACACCATTATAACAGTGTTGTGTAAAATATGAATAATTATTTGATTGAATAAAAGGCAGCCAAAAACAGAAAATACTTCAGCCTTGATTTAAGAACCCTAGATACTGCCAAGGTCGAATTCTACACCCATTTAAGTTCATTCCAATGTTTCATTCCACTGCCTGCTGAAACAAACGTCAACATAATTATTTGTACTATAGAGTACTCTCTCCTGGGTTTATGTCGGGCCGGTGCAGAAAACTCTCAGTTCATTTCCTGCTTCTATTCAACCTGGGAAATCTACCAAGCCTGTAGAGTACGAGTAAAAAAGATAGATAGATATTTCCAGTGTGTTTCCTCTATCTATTTCTGTCAAGTCCTCACGGTGCATGCTGGGAAAAATAGACTCAACACTTGAACTGTTGCCGCAGGTCCGTGTTCTCTCCATTAACACAGCCAACTGAAAGGAACCTCCGGTGTCAATTTGAACTCAGTGCGCTGAACCGGTGTGTTTTGTGCAGCTGTTATATTTGCTTCTTTCTTCACAATAGGCCAATTTATTTCAAGCCAATAATACTCTATTTTTTCCTTTCTCAAGCTGTTCTTCAGATGGAGGTTTTGCCAGGGCTATTGATTTAGCCTTAGCCCCACTTAAGAGACCATTGTATATACCTTTACTATTGACCGCTCTGTATGTGCAGCCTACCATTTGGATGTAGACCAGTCATTTTGCGTCACCCTGATTTAAGATTGATTTTACAGTTTTGTTAATCTGCAAGAAATGATGTCATAAAAACGAGCAGTAAGAATCCACCATGTTCGTAAGTCAAAACATTTTTGTTTATTTTCCCCGTAATTGGGATCCGCTTCAAATGTATGCTGCAGAAAGACACACAAATAAAAAGAGAAGTAAAATAAACCAGGAACATAAAAATAGAAAGGATAAAAGAAGAAAGGAAAGAAAGCATTAAAGGACTGGGACATGAACAAAAGAAGGCCTGACTCCTTTCATCTGTCTGTCCCTGTGAGAACAATTGATTGTTGACACTCCTGAATACACGCCCATTTCTCAAGATGGCTGCAGGCAGTTCTGGCGCAGTGGCAGCAATCTATCTCTGTATGATTGTCCGAAATCTCAAACCTCTGTGTAGCTACACCACTCATCTTGCCCCCATGGTACTGTAAAACAACATGTTGAGGAAACATCATTATCTGCACCAGCAACATCGCTGAATAGCAAGCACTTCGGCCATGGTCGGCATATTATCTACAGTTCATTCATCTGGCACTCCTGGCAGACTCTCTCAAACAAAAAAAAGGGTCTAAAACGAAAAGAGGAGAATATTGGGCTATTGGCTCTGCTGTGTCTCTTGCTCTCGGGAGATATCCACCCGTGTCCCGTAGGGGGATTCATCCACAGAAAACACACTGGACGCTGCACTAGGTCAGAAACCAGAGGAGACTGTGAAGTCCACCGCAGACGGACCACTTTTGGACAAAATGTACTCTCCGTTAAAGGCAGCTCACTCTGGAATAGCCTCCCAACTGAGATACGGGATTGTCCCACTTTGAACAGTTTTAAAGGTCAACTAAAAGAATGGTTGAGAAACAAAAAAATAAAGAAACAAACCTGTCATCACCGCTAAATGCACTTTAACACAGGGGTATCTCCTCTTGCACTTTATGTAGCTCTTTTATCTTCTCCTGTACTTTATATAGCTGCTACCTTGTTGCCATGTGGTTAATGCTTGTCTGCTGCTGATACATTTGGCTATGTATAAATAAATGTCATGTTCTTAAATGTTGTATGTGAGGGACTACGGGTGGAAATGAGCTCAAAGCTAAAATCCGGCATGATTACGTTTTAAAGCATTATTTGTTTTAAATGTTCATCAATGTGCACTGTCCCTCTTCAAATAAATGATTACATGAAATGAAAATGATTATCCGAAAGGTAACACCCCAGCTCTAATCCACTCTACCTATACACTATGAAGGGCTCAACATATTTTCTCTGTGTATATGAAGTGTCCTTATTGTCTTGCACTCCTGGCACAGCTGTGGTTAGACTGTAATTTCAGCAAAACTCTGACGGAAAACAAAAATGTTTTTGACTGTGAGACAGGCACTTGGTGTGCATCCCAATTCTAATATTGTCAGTGCTAACTAGGTTATGACAACAGTGGCTGTGTTGTTGCTTTCTGTGGCTTTATATAAAAATAACCCTAAACCTGAGCTTCCTTTAACAAAAAAGTTAGTTTCTGTGCCTTTTTATTTTTTAAATCAAACAAAAATCATACAATCACTCTATAGGCATTTACTTTGACCTTCCTTTAATATAAATTAAGAGTTTTCGCAAGCCTTAATTTATATACGTAACTTTAGAACGAGGACCATTTACGTAAGTGCCAGGGGGAATTGTCTGGGGTTCAATTCCCACCTGGTACCTTTGTTGCATACCCCTTCTCTCTATGTAGTTTCCATCATCTTCTATGTTGAATAAAGGAGGTAATGGGAACATGTTGTGCAGCTTCTCAGCAAACCTAAGGAAAAAACATTTTAATTATTTAAATGTTGTTTATTTCAACACGACTCATTTGGAGATGTCACATTTCAACTTACAATAGTCAAACACGTTGAAATGAATACCTTTTTGTTTATCCTAGGTTAGGTCCTACCTGTTATATTAAACCTGTTAACCTATACAGATTGGTCTTAATTTTAACATACATTATTGAGGGATCTAGTAGAAACTAGTTTTAATGCATTTTATGAACAAGCCTACTTTAAATTATTGAACAAAAAGTATAAACAAAGTAATTTCAAGTTCAACTTTTCAGATTTTCACCTGTACACATATGAGTGCAGTAAGTCTATTGTTGTCAGTAGCCTTCAGGCTTATTCATTCAGGACTCGTCTGTCCTCATTGATACAGTGACACATATAGTGCATGGTGACTATAGTTACCAGCAGGCAGAGGGATTTATTGATCCAGTATCGAGTGTTCATTAGGAAGAGTGAAGTGCCCTTTTAAGGTCACTGTGGGAGATTGCCTCTGTCAGAACAGCAGAGTAAGAGCTGTCAGGTCAGGAACATTGGATAACTTTGTCCCTGCTTTGTGGTTCTAGGGAGGAAAAGTACTTTGGATTTGCGATAAAGGCAGATGTATGTATAGTTTTTGAATTGCAGATTCATCTTGAGTGAATTTATAAATGAGGACTACCTCTAAAAATGTACCCCTGAAACAATAACGCTTTTAACCTACCTCTAACAATTGCCTAGTCCACTGTTAGAGGAAATCAGAAAAGTGTTGCCAATCCAAGTATTGATTTGTGAAAACCATCCCATTGAAAGATCTTCCAAATGGCAAAGATGAGATGGAATACCTCTGTGTGGGAAACCCAGCTATTCTGTTGCTCATTATTAGTGACCATGCTGAGGCTGCGGGAAGGAGTGTGGTCGTGGATAATGTCTGTGAGGTAGGAGGGGGCCTGGTTGTTGAGTGCTTAGTGCATTAGGAGAAAGATTTAAAAATGTATTTGTTGACACATAGGGAGCAAATGGAAGTTCTGCAGGCAGGGTTGATGTGCATGGTCAGCAGAGTTCTGGATGTACTGAAGGTTATTGAGTTTAGATGATGTACCATACAGGATGCTGTTGCAGTAGTTCAGTCTGGATGAGATGAAGGCATGGATAAGGGTTTCGGCAGCAAAGATGGAGAGTGATGGGTGGATGTTATGTTTTGCTATGTGGTTTAAATGGGTTTCAAAGGTGTGGTTGCTGTATACAGTGACTCCAAGGTTGTGGATGTGTGGGGAGGGAGACAGAGTGGAGTAATCAAAGTTGCTATTGTTTTTGGTGAGGGATTTGGGACCAATGTCAGATTTGTCACAGTTTAGTTTGAGGAAGTCGCATTGCATTCAAGTTTTGTCCAAGTTGTGTATTACTTAGAGGGATCCCCAGCCCTTGCAGTCAACATATCGATATGTTCTTGGTAGGGGTGTAACGGTTCACAGAAGTCACGGTTCGGTTCATACCTCGGTTTGGGGGTCACGGTTCGGTACGGGTTCGGTACGGGTTCGGTACAACAAGGAAAAGCAAAAAAAAGTCCCAAATGCATAATTTCTTTTTGCTGTTATTTATTTTTAACAGTAGTGCACGTTTTGCTATGAAAATAAGGAACTCTAACATTTGGAATCATTAACTGTATTACACAGTTAAAAACAAACCACAAACAGTAACACATACACTCAGATGGCCATATTATTTATAATGGCTGATGTCAAACAAAAAGGTTAAATAAGCTGTACAACTAAAAAGAATGTCTTAAAATAAATAATAAGAAAATAAAATCTGTACCTTTAGGAGCAATGTCTAACTTGTGTAATTAACTTGAGTGTGTGAGGCCATTATGCCTAAATAAAGGTACTCAAGCTTCACTCTATTTTCAAGTTGTTCTTCAAAAAGATGAGTTTGTCTACGTTGTCAGTAGTGAGGGCAGATCTGTTGGCGGTAACTATGTCACCTGCCGTCGAGAAAACCCTCTCGCTGGGGACTGAGACTGACTCGGATGTGATTGAGCATGTTTGACGTGTTACCACCAGCATACCGCACCGCTGTCGAACAACGCCGACACACCGTCCTCGTCCGATCCACAACTCGTAAGTCGCTTTGGATAAAAGCGTCAGCTAAATGCAATGTAATGTAATGTAATAACTCGCATCCCATCATTGTTGTAGTCCACAGGGAACCCGAAATGTTCCCACACAGCTGATTTAAAAGAAGCAGGTGGGTCTTCTAGCTTCTGTGTGTTGTGTGAACTCGCCATAGCTCGGCTACTAAATGTTCTTCTTCATATATTGTGTTCGTTTTGTTTTGTTTTGTTCTTGTTCTTCATTTGTTATTTACGGGCGGCTGGCTTTTAGGCGCAATACCCCCCCCTGGATTATATATAGTGTAATACTGCCCTGAGTGACAGACTTTTTTCCCACTCGTAAAAAAAAGGCGTATTCGCCGTGTGACTGCATGTGCCGAACCGTGACGGTACGGGACGAATACGGATACCGTTACACCCCTAGTTCTTGGGCAAGATACCTAACCCCAAGTTGCTCCCCATGGCATGGCCAGTGCAGCGTGTCCTCCTACAAAAAACGACCATATAGGCCGATTGTTCATGCCCTTATTACGACCCAGACACGTTTTAAAGTGTATGTTGTTTCTTACACAACCACTAGAGGTGCTCTAGTGGTCGTGTAAGAAACAACATGCTCCCGGCCCGTTCATTGCAAACGCTCCAGAGGGACTTTTATTCACAAATAACCCTCTCTGGAAAATCCTAAATTGTGGAATAGTTTGGCCATTAAAATGCTTTTTGATTCGATTTCTGGCGAGAAGTATGTATTTTACTCTTAGAATCCACGTCCAGTCGATGTGTAGGATCTATAGTTTGATAGATATTACGAAGATGATTTGAGGTCTCGCCAGGATAACGTGTATGCAGCTTCCATGTAAAGTTAGCGTGGGTGAAAACTGTTTTTCGGGTCTCGAAGTTTTCATAATAACACCTGATATATTCCCCTCACTGTCAAATGATTACACAGTGATATCTGCATGACTCATCCACTAAAAAACATCAGTTTATCCTTGTTAATTACACAATATTGATTGGTTTAAATTGTGTACAATGCTTTTGTGTTTTTAACCTTCGATTCAGAGAAACAAATAGTTTTTTCGGAGTTTAGGATGGCCGAAGACACTACACTACCCAGAATCCCCAGCTATCGTTTGGGACTACAACATCCGCCTTGCTTTACAAACCCCGTGATTAGTCATCAAGCCTGATAGGATAAACTGATGTTTTTTAGTTGATGAGTACTGCAGATATCACTGTTCAATCATTTGATCATTGGTTTTATTATGAAAACGTTGAGACCGGAAATACTGTTTTCAACCCGTAACTTTACATGGAGGCTGCCGCATACCACAAATCATCTTCGTAATATCTATCAAACTATAGATCCTACATATCGACTGGACGTGGATTCTAAAAGTACAATATACACTTCTCGCTAGAAATCTAATCAAAAAGCGTTTTAATGGCCAAACTATCCTACAATTTAGGATTGACAGAGGGTTATTTGTGAATAAACGACCATCTGTAACGTTTGCATTCAACGGGAACACTAGAGGGCGAAAACTTTAAAACGTAATTATAGGACGTATTAAGCGCTTGAACAAACGACATTTTTGGTCGTAATGAGGGCCCGAACAATCGGCCCATTTGGTCGTATGAGTTGGAGGACTTGTTGGGCCAGTGGCGTGTGAGTTTGTGTGAATGTTAGTGTGCCTGGACAGGTGGCATCTTTTGTGGCAGCCTCTGTATGCATGTGTGTGTGAATGGTAAATGCTGACACTGTTAGTGCTTAAGGAATTTTGAAGACTGGAAAATGGTGTTATACATGCAGACCATTTACACGCACATGCTCACACACTTCCAAACCAATGTTGCACCTTTGAGAAAGATGCAGGATGTCAGCCCTGGTCTGTTCTAAACATTTTGAATCAAAGTGCGAATCCTTCCGAATTGCACTGCCTCTAAAGGACTTTCCAGCTTCAGGATTTTAAATTTGCCGTATTAGCAAAACAAAAATGGTTGCTGGTGAATCTAATCCAGGCAGCAGTAATAGCTATAACTTTTCATTCAAAGCTTAGCAAAGATTATAAGTATATGTATTTATTTTCAAATAATAATAATATTCTAAATCCAGTCTTAGCCTGGATTTGAAAATATTATTATATAAGCACTAGGGATGCACGATATTGGTTTTTTGAAACCGATACCGATACCGATAACTTCCTGCTTCTCAAGACCGATACCGATACCGATAACCGATAATAATATAATATATATATATATTAAATGTACCTGTAGTTTTTGCACACCTGGTGGTAAAAAAAAAGACTAGTAGTGAGCAAATGACATGAGCATTACTACTATGAACAAAACAAAGCCAAGAACAGTTTTGACTCTCGTCAAGTGCCATCATTTCTATGATGAAGTTAGAGATCGTTTTAGCCCTGGGGTCGTCTCTGGCAAACTTCTTGCCTTTTTCAAAAGCCTCGTCGATAGGTAAAAGCCCCGGTGCCTTTGCAGCTGGCTTTGGATTCGCCGCTAGTTTAGCAGCGCAGGCGTCTTCGTACGCTTTTAACACACCATCGTAGCGATGGCGATGTTTCAGGTGACTAATCAGGTTGGAAGTATTATAGCTCGTTGCCTTTTTCCCTCCTCGTGGAACTTCTGCATTGCATTTGTTAATACAAATAGCAAGCGAACTATCTAACTCTGAAACTTTGAAATAGTCCCATACTACCGACGACATGTTTATTTACTGTCCTGGCTTCACGGCCGCACACCATTTACGTCACAGCCAGGCATGAGTTAGGGAGCGCTGGATTTGTGAAAAACTCCCCTCTTCCTAAACCACTAATACCACAGTACTGGCAAAACGGGAGGAGCCGAGTGAAAAACAAGCGCCCCTCATCCCAATCCACCCACACCGCAGTATTTTTTTCTTTTTTTTTACCCAAAAAAATATATTGTATATTATCGGGGCTATTAATACTGTTATCGGGTTTATCGGGCCGATAATTATCGTGCACCACTAATAAGCACCCTTTTAACTTAATACAACTTAAGAGGCTAACAGGTGGCCAATAAACAAATGTTCCCAAAGTTAGCAAATCCCCTATAAAAAAAATGTAGCTTTTAAAAAAAACTAAATGAGCTATTCAACTTTAAAAAGGGTTACTCAGAGTAAATACAACTCAAGTTCTGCAGGGAACATGGCCACCCCTCTTGATGTCTTTACATTAAGCTGGTCTGAGAGCACTGCATTATGGGGGCAGAAAAACAAATAGTGAACATTTTAAGAAAGCAGAGTAAAGGGCTTAAGGATGAAATATTTGTAAGTAGTTAGGTTTAATACATTTTTGCCCCCACCTTTTTGGATAATTTCTGGAGCAAATTATTTTCCAAGAAAATACACTAAAATGTATCCTATACAATTATGATTGTGTGTTGGAAACATTAAAGTAACATTTACATGTTATCATAAAAACAATCTTAGTTTTTCCACAGTTACCCTAACAGAGGATGCAATACAAGAGCAGGACAATGAAAACAGAGGAGGATACAAGTATAAAAGTATATAAAGATTTGCAAGGCATAAGAGAGGGTGAGAAGGGATGGATGAGGTCAATTAAACCGAAATTGAAAAAACAAAATGATGAAAGTGACAGTGAGATGACACAGAGAGTGATGAAAGACGCCGTGCTTTAGAGGAAACAAAGCAGCAGGCAAGATTTGTACATCAAAGTTACAAAAGAGAAGTACAAAATACGCAGCATAACTTATGTGTAATAAGGTCCATTAATGCTTCTGTCATTGAATTTGCACTTGTTGTTTTTGATTATTTGTATGATCATTACAGGATGCATATTTTGTCCAGAAACCTCATTATTGTGTCACTTAGCTCGAGGTAGGGGTCTGGCTCTGAGTGCTGACAGAGTTTGTCCACAAAGGACCAACCTGCCAAACAGCCACCCTATAATAACAGGCTGTAGGTTACGCTGTGGTTGCCATGGAGTCTCCAGGGGTGACGGGCAGAGAATAGATCATGGTTTTTGTAATTAGAGAAGATTGCGCATGGTTTTGTCCACAGCTGGGCAAAAAAAAAAACAAGCTCTCATGCAAACACAAAAAAACACCGCTCACAGTGATGGTGAGAGGCTGCGGGTCACAGGTAACAGAGTGGGAGGAAAGGGAGTGTCAAACATCAGCAGGGAGATATACAACAGAACAGATTGGTGGATAGTTATCATCATGGCAAACAGACTGTATTTCTTGGTTTAGATTTGGTTTAATGAGTGGTTGCAATGAAGTCAGGTTCTTAATACAAAACATCAAAAACAAAGCTATCATCTGCATACACAGACACTTACCCCAACCCTAAAGCTGCCTTCATGATGTGTCATTTGCTCTTTGCTCACCCCAAAGTAGGACGCAGAGCCTTCCGGTGAAAACAGCCAGTTAAGTTTTGTTTCTGGTTACCACCCTCGCTAGCTTGTGCTGTTTAGCACAGCTATCACCTGATTGGTTGCCAGTCAAAAAGACAGCAGCAATCGAGGTCAAAGTTCAAGTCTTTTGAACTTTGGGCAACACTCGGCTACAATTACACACTGTGCAAAGCGCCGAATCAGGCAGCACCGCTCTCCTTAGAAACACAACAGCCGCTTTACCAGTTACAGCTTAACCCCTCAGAACAATACACAAGCCCTGAAGGTAAAAAGGAAACATTCTGCGGATCTATTCCTGTGTTTATGACTTAAGAACAAGAGTTCTCGGCATGATTAAATAATTATTGACAGATACAGGGAGCAGGCATAACTTTATTTCTGTTTGCATTTGGTTCATTTGCGGTCTTCAATATGTTATCAAAGAGGTGATGTTGTGACCAATCTTCTTGTATTTATGTCCAATTTCTGAATCTACAGTTTATCACCTTCAACTTTATTGGGTTAACTAAATAAATAACAGCAGCATATGTATCATATCATTTCCAATTGATTCTATTACATGAGCAGATTTTCAAGTGGATATTGACTCAGGTATGCTTTGATTATGCTGTATCGGCTCTGTGATCAATTGTGAACTGTGTATAATGTGAGTAAAGGTCCAAATGTCTTGGGTCGTTTAGTTCAATATATATTCCTTTTTCACCTTGTTAATATTTATTGAGCAGAGAAGCAATATTTTTTAAACTGGCTTTTTCCAGATTATATTTGGATATCTTTTCATGTTATATGGAACAAACATTTTTGGAATATGCTAAATCATTGAACATGACTTCTGGGCATTTTTTTCTGCATTTAATCTCAATGAAAATAGGTTGTCCTTGTGTATTACAATTCTTATCACACTGCTGTGACAAAGGAGCTGTTGGAAGTGTAAAAGTAAAAAGTAAAATCAACAGACGGTTTGACAGGTACTTTCTTTGTGCTGTTTTTAAATTGGTTCACGCACAACACACATCATACATGGGAAATAATTTGCTCTATTATAGACACCTTCTGATGCAAATCTATACACATTAGAGATGGCAAATCCGGATCATTTTATGGACTTGGAGTCTTCTGCGTCAATCATTGAAGAGATCCGGATCATACGAGTCATTTGAGTCATTTGAGTCATATGAGTCAGCATGACCAAGACCGTAGAAATCCTACCGGTGAAACCGAAAAGTTGTTGCATTTAACCAGCATATTAAACTAACGTTACATTAACCTCCGCTACACAGTGTCTTTTGCTTTAATAAAACATGTGTGTGTGTGTGCATTTTAAAAAATAAGTGTTTTGCATTATATGTATATAGTTATTTTAATATGTTCCTGTACTTAAGCTAATTTTGCACAATTGTGTTTTCATTTAATAATAATAATAATAATAATAATAATAATAATAATAATAATAATTGTATAATTACATTTTATATATTCTAACTGTTTTGCAATTTTCTATCATTTGTTTCTTTTTGTGTGCCATGTTCAAAATAAACGAGTTTCCAAGTAAGATCCTTATTGGAAATGCAGATATTATTACAGGAGACTGTTGCACAACATGACCATTTTGTTAGAAGTCTACACTGAAACTTAATTTAGAGCCGGAAAAATCGCGGGATCCGTGAATCCAGGTCAATGATCGAGAGAGACCAGTAGCCTACGAGGACTCAGAGCCGTAACATAGAGCACACACACACACACACACACACACACACACACACACACACACACACACACACACACACACACACACACACACACACACACACACACACACACACACACACACACACACACACACACACACACACACACACACACACACACACACACACACACACACACACACACACACACACACACACACACACACACGGTGTGCAGTGGCCTTGAATGCAAAACGTTTATAATTGTCACTCCAGCTCTCTGGCAGCCATTATATTCCACTGCGTCATTAAGTGGACATTTATAAGATCGTCATTACAATTTGAAATAACTTCCTATTGTTCAAATTAAAGTGTCACTCATTTTAGGCCTGGAGTCCAAATGATGAATACAAGTTTGGTGAAAGCCATTAAGAGAAAGTCCCTCACACTATTCAGGATACGAAAAAGTTGCCACCACCATTTGGCATTTACTATTCCGTTGTACTCCTAGCTAACACAATTACCTTGTCCATTATAAGCCAGTGATCTTATGTTGGTCATGATGAGAGGGAGGGTTTCTCTGGACCAAGCTCTCCTCATTCGTCTCTTCTGTTTACCCTGCATCCTTTGTGTACTTCTTTAGATTTCAGTGGGGATAGCCGTTAGGGGGCCGATATTCCGCATTTGACCGATTATCGGTATCGGCCTTTTTAAAAAAAATCAAATTGCCGATAAAACTTTGGCTCTGATGCGGCCGTTTCTCTGGCTGCAGTCACCACTCTGTGTACACGAGCAATGTCCCGCCCACAGCGCTATCTGATAGGCTATTACTGAAGATTTTCCGGGCGGGAGCCAGCCAGAGAGGCGGGACCTTCTCAGATTACAGGCAGGTGCGAAAGAACGCAGACACAGACTGAAGCAAGCAGCAGCGCTGAGCGGCAGAGCCATACATGTGTTAAACCAAAGTTCAATAAACATCCCTATCCCCTATGCTGAAGTTTCAAAAACACCACGATCTTATGATCCAATTCTATCAGTTTCCCAGTTACACAGGGACGCGGGAAGTCAGTCAGAGTTGGGGGTGCGTGCAGCGTCTCGCAGCGGAGTAACTGGTGCGGAGGGGGGGGGGGGGGGGGGGGGGGGGGGATTGTTCCGACCACCATGCTAGCCTGCTTACATTTAGTCGGCATCAAATAATCTAATCGTTTCCACACTGGTGAAAATACAAATGAGGCTAAATGGAGAGGCATATAATGTATGTTGAGCAGTGCTGGAATTGGGCCGGTACTCACCGGTACGCAGTACCGGCACTTCTGGTTCTGACCCATGGAGTACCGGCACTTCTTGCTCAGTACCGGCATGCTGGCGGTACTCCGGTACTCATGCACCGTGCCAGTACTCAACACTCTCCCGCCGTTCTTATTATACATCCATATACAGTGCTTGAATTGGAATGAAAAAGGTGCCAGTACTCTAAAATCAGCAACTTTTTCAAGTCAATTTTATATATACAGCCCACAAACAAGAATTTGGCTACTATCATGCTGGTGGGTTTGTCTCTTTACTACTGTATATTTTAGAAAGGTTCACTGTACTTAACATTTTTTATGATAGGCAGCGGATATGGCTAAAGCTCAGTAAGGTCAATATTAACTGAAAATATAGCAATCAAAGTCTAGATCTTCTGCTGAAGACACATGAAGCAGAGACCTTTCAGGTGAGAGCCCCTCTGGTGGTGTTCAACATTAATGACAAGGAAACAAAGCTCTGGTCAGAAGCATTTTTTATAAAAAGCTTTAACAAAATTAAGTATTTGTGTACATTTTGAATGCAATCTAACTTTCCAACTCAGAAAACGAAAAAGTGCCAAAAGTCTTCTCACATGGCTGAGCTGCTTTGCAATATACTTCACCACTGAAGAATACAAATATGTATAAAGTAAACTATGATGCAATCTAACTTTCCAACTCAGAAAAATTATAAAGAGCATGAACAAAGAACATGTAAAAACAAATGCAAAATTTGCACAATCTAAAATGAGAAACTGTAACTGCAAGTAACAAAGTCTGAGCCATGGTAAAGAGTTACATTGAACACCAAGCTGATCAGATAACTCCCTGGTTGGTCTGAAGTCCTTCTATCTCCAGGATCTGTACAAATCGGCACATTATGCCAAAAGTCTTCTCACTGGGTGAGCTGCTTTGCAATATACTTCACATTGTTAGAAAAGGCTCCAGAAGGCCTTGGGGACATCAGTATCAGGGGCTGGAGCTGGACAGGCTCTTTCATCAGCACTTCTCCTTCCCTTTGCCAGCCAGGACCTCACATACTGTTCCGGATTGAACTGTCCTAGTGATGGTCCATTACATTTAATGAAAACCAGGCTGGACAGTCGGCTGACAGAGAGAGCATTCCTTTTTGCAGTAAGGATATCGTTCATGCAGCTGAATGCCCGCTCACACTCACTAGTGGAGACAGCGATGGTTCGGACTGCTTTCAGTAGAGGCTCCATGGCAGCAGGTGTACGGGATGCCCTGGTTTCCTTGTATTCGCGAAAGCCCTGAACAGTCTCTCTTCTGTCCACTTTCAGCACTTCGCACAAACGTAGCACCTCTACGTCCCCATACTGTACGTCTAACTCCTCTTCAGGCCAACTTCCAGGATGGATAACTTTCATGTCCTGGATTAGCTGATTGTCCCGGGCCTCCCGGCCATGTAATGGGATTTCTCTTATGCTGACATGAGAGAAGGTTGTGGAAGTCATTCTGTGTCTCAGATTCTCTACCATACTGCGGAAAAACTGACCTGCATGAATCTGTACAAGCCTGCCATTCTCACGCAGGGCAACACCCTTGAAGGACTTCTCAGCTAGAGCTGTATGAACTGTAGTCATGTGTTGGCCAGGCATGGTGACCATGGATTCAAAAACTCATATTTCTCGAGTTAAGAGCCTATCTGCTGTAGGCAGTGTCATCTCTCTTTTTTGGAGTTGCCGAGAGAGGTCGCTGAGCTCTGTGAGCGCATCGTACATCAGTCCCAGATTGCTGACAAACGTTGCAGATGTGAGCACATCATCCAGGCCCTTGTACTTTGCTCTGTCTCTGGAATCCCTGCTCGTGTCGTTTGCAGCATTTGTGAAGTGATCATGAAGCACTCGGTAGTTTTCCCAGACTGCTCTGACGCTCCTTTCACTTGAAGCCACCCAGCGGATGGACAAAACACGCCCTATCACCAGGAGACGCTGTCCGACTGCTTGCGCACACTGCGCTAACTGCCTCTGATTTTTGGGGGAGGCATGGAACAAGGAATAGAGTTTGTCAAAAAAGATCTGGAAATGATTGAGCCCTGAGACCTCCTTGACCACATCCCCAACTGCCAGCTCTAGACGATGATTGGAGCAGTGCCACACAAACAGGCTTGGGAATTTACTACACAACTGGGTAGCAACGCCTGTTCTCTTCCCTAGCATGACTGAAACCCCATCACATGCAAAAGAAACGAAACACTGACCTAAAAAGTCCTGTTAAAATCTCTTCCAAGACACTCCATTAACGCCTTTGTGATGTCATCAGCCGTTGTTCCATCCAACTCGATCAGCTCCCAAAACAACGTTTCGGGCTCAGCATCAGCTAATGCTGAGCGTAGACACACAACAAGCACCGTTTTACCACTAATAGTGGTAGATTCATCGACCAAAACACAGAGTTTTCTTTGGTTTTCTGTAATGTCTTTTGCCATTGTTTTTCTTCAGCTCATGAGCTATGTGGTCGATGATTTCGCCACAGGTTTTATTGGAGTGCAAAACCCTGCCCACGTTCAGCCCATTCAGTTTCTGAACATTCAAATCAATTGGCATGTCTGTGAATGGCCGGCTATGTTTGCCAATTTTATATGCCGTTCGAAAAACTCTGATAGTGGTGTCTAATTCAGATGTATGCATAGACTGCACTTGATGTTGAATAGTTTCACGTGAAGCAGATGTAAGGATGTCAGCAGCTTTTACATGGGCTTGTGATTCTTTATGTTCTTTGATTTTTTTTATATATATGGATGTATAATAAGAACGGCGGGAGAGTGTTGAGTACTGGCACGGTGCATGAGTACCGGAGTACCGCCAGCATGCCGGTACTGAGCAAGAAGTGCCGGTACTCCATGGGTCAGAACCAGAAGTGCCGGTACTGCGTACCGGTGAGTACCGGCCCAATTCCAGCACTGTCCATATATATATATACATCCGCCCGGTACTCAGTAGATGCGTCATGAGGTGCCGAACGGACATTCTCATCGCTCTAACGGCTGGAGTTTCACAGCGGCTGTCAGCTGTTTACTCCTGTCATTCAAACAGAACGTGCTGGAGAGGGGGCGGGGCTTATCTTCTCCATGTAAATACTGTGGTGGAAACGACTATGTCAAAATTAACCTATTTGACCGTGATTTAATAGTAATACACGTTTCAAAATAATAATAATAATAATGCCGAAGTAACAACATACTGAAAACTGTTAGTAAAACCATGTTTTAATGCTTTACAATTTACATACCTAGATGCACGTGTGTTGTGTTTATGCAGTGCAACTCCCACCCAGTGGGTGGCTATGTAGAGTGATAGAACAGAGCAGGCACGCCCCGGAGAGAAGGAAAGCAAGTCACGTCACAAATTAGCATTTCTAAAATGTTAGCGTGGATTAATAAAAGTGCACAAAAGACAGCGGTTGTCGCCGGAAGAAACTTCAAATACAGAGAATGCTGTGCCTGTGTTGGAAATTGTGTCTGATGGGGAGCTTTCTTTGGTTGATCCTCCTGCTCCAAGTTCTAGTGCATTAGCATTAGCACTAGCTCCGCCGCCTCCTCCAGAGCCTCTAAAGTTAGCTGCTGCTGGCGCAACTGCCACCACCAACACCGGGCAAAGCGATGCACCTGACTGCTGGACAACGGACCAGGTGCAATATTTTTGCAAGACCAATGCATGGCTCCTTCTTAAAGATAAGAAGCTAGGATGTCGGATATGCAGAGATGTCAAATCTTTGGGAATACACACTGGACAAGGACTGAAACTGTCAACTGAATGGGGTGAGTGTGCAGTGTCTCATTTCGGTGTTGACAAGGGCAAACAACAAGCTAGCCTGAGAAAAAAAAATCAAAGAACATAAAGAATCACAAGCCCATGTAAAAGCTGCTGACATCCTTACATCTGCTTCACGTGAAACTATTCAACATCAAGTGCAGTCTATGCATACATCTGAATTAGACACCACTATCAGAGTTTTTCGAACGGCATATACAATTGGCAAACATAGCCGGCCATTCACAGACATGCCAATTGATTTGAATGTTCAGAAACTGAATGGGCTGAACGTGGGCAGGGTTTTGCACTCCAATAAAACCTGTGGCGAAATCATCGACCACATAGCTCATGAGCTGAAGAAAAAAATGGCAAAAGACATTACAGAAAACCAAAGAAAACTCTGTGTTTTGGTCGATGAATCTACCACTATTAGTGGTAAAACGGTGCTTGTTGTGTGTCTACGCTCAGCATTAGCTGATGCTGAGCCCGAAACGTTGTTTTGGGAGCTGATCGAGTTGGATGGAACAACGGCTGATGACATCACAAAGGCGTTAATGGAGTGTCTTGGAAGAGATTTTAACAGGACTTTTTAGGTCAGTGTTTCGTTTCTTTTGCATGTGATGGGGCTTCAGTCATGCTAGGGAAGAGAACAGGCGTTGCTACCCAGTTGTGTAGTAAATTCCCAAGCCTGTTTGTGTGGCACTGCTCCAATCATCGTCTAGAGCTGGCAGTTGGGGATGTGGTCAAGGAGGTCTCAGGGCTCAATCATTTCCAGATCTTTTTTGACAAACTCTATTCCTTGTTCCATGCCTCCCCCAAAAATCAGAGGCAGTTAGCGCAGTGTGCGCAAGCAGTCGGACAGCGTCTCCTGGTGATAGGGCGTGTTTTTTGCTGGGTGGCTTCAAGTGAAAGGAGCGTCAGAGCAGTCTGGGAAAACTACCGAGTGCTTCATGATCACTTCACAAATGCTGCAAACGACACGAGCAGGGATTCCAGAGACAGAGCAAAGTACAAGGGCCTGGATGATGTGCTCACATCTGCAACGTTTGTCAGCAATCTGGGACTGATGTACGATGCGCTCACAGAGCTCAGCGACCTCTCTCGGCAACTCCAAAAAAGAGAGATGACACTGCCTACAGCAGATAGGCTCTTAACTCGAGAAATACGAGTTTTTGAATCCATGGTCACCATGCCTGGCCCACACATGACTACAGTTCATACAGCTCTAGCTGAGAAGTCCTTCAAGGGTGTTGCCCTGCGTGAGAATGGCAGGCTTGTACAGATTCATGCAGGTCAGTTTTTCCGCAGTATGGTAGAGAATCTGAGACACAGAATGACTTCCACAACCTTCTCTCATGTCAGCACAAGAGAAATCCCATTACATGGCCGGGAGGCCCGGGACAATCAGCTAATCCAGGACATGAAAGTTATCCATCCTGGAAGTTGGCCTGAAGAGGAGTTAGACGTACAGTATGGGGACGTAGAGGTGCTACGTTTGTGCGAAGTGCTGAAAGTGGACAGAAGAGAGACTGTTCAGGGCTTTCGCGAATACAAGGAAACCAGGGCATCCCGTACACCTGCTGCCATGGAGCCTCTACTGAAAGCAGTCCGAACCATCGCTGTCTCCACTAGTGAGTGTGAGCGGGCATTCAGCTGCATGAACGATATCCTTACTGCAAAAAGGAATGCTCTCTCTGTCAGCCGACTGTCCAGCCTGGTTTTCATTAAATGTAATGGACCATCACTAGGACAGTTCAATCCGGAACAGTATGTGAGGTCCTGGCTGGCAAAGGGAAGGAGAAGTGCTGATGAAAGAGCCTGTCCAGCTCCAGCCCCTGATACTGATGTCCCCAAGGCCTTCTGGAGCCTTTTCTAACAATGTGAAGTATATTGCAAAGCAGCTCACCCAGTGAGAAGACTTTTGGCATAATGTGCCAATTTGTACAGATCCTGGAGATAGAAGGACTTCAGACCAACCAGGGAGTTATCTGATCAGCTTGGTGTTCAATGTAACTCTTTACCATGGCTCAGACTTTGTTACTTGCAGTTACAGTTTCTCATTTTAGATTGTGCAAATTTTGCATTTGTTTTTACATGTTCTTTGTTCATGCTCTTTATAATTTTTCTGAGTTGGAAAGTTAGATTGCATCATAGTTTACTTTATACATATTTGTATTCTTCAGTGGTGAAGTATATTGCAAAGCAGCTCAGCCATGTGAGAAGACTTTTGGCACTTTTTCGTTTTCTGAGTTGGAAAGTTAGATTGCATTCAAAATGTACACAAATACTTAATTTTGTTAAAGCTTTTTATAAAAAATGCTTCTGACCAGAGCTTTGTTTCCTTGTCATTAATGTTGAACACCACCAGAGGGGCTCTCACCTGAAAGGTCTCTGCTTCATGTGTCTTCAGCAGAAGATCTAGACTTTGATTGCTATATTTTCAGTTAATATTGACCTTACTGAGCTTTAGCCATATCCGCTGCCTATCATAAAAAATGTTAAGTACAGTGAACCTTTCTAAAATATACAGTAGTAAAGAGACAAACCCACCAGCATGATAGTAGCCAAATTCTTGTTTGTGGGCTGTATATATAAAATTGACTTGAAAAAGTTGCTGATTTTAGAGTACTGGCACCTTTTTCATTCCAATTCAAGCACTGATGTTGAGTGAAAAGCTACCTCAATTCATATCTCATTACAGCACCAGACATGTACATTGTGCTAAGTGTGGCTCTTTGGAATCAGCACTAGATCCCTGGTGATTCGTATTTGGTCTCACAAGCCAAGGACTTTATGCAAATTCCTTCCATTATTTCCTGGCCCTGCCTCCGCACATGATGCATTGCGACATGGATTTTTGAGATGAGATGAGCTTTGTCATTTATTTTATATACAACAGCAGAATTGCACTGAGCTGCTAACTATAACACTTGTGTTGAGCTGCAATCCGAGTGACACATTTATTATTGCTTTATTCTTCACAGTTTAAGTCACAGCTTTGGGGATGTGTCATTTGTCTGGAGGACTGAGAAGCTCCCCCTCTCCCTCCCCTCTCCTCTCCTCTTGATTCCTCCTCTCCTCACGTCCTGTATCTTCTCCTCTTTCCTCACTGTCCTTCCAACCCTCCCAGCTGGAACACTGTGTTTACTTACTCAGCACTTCCTCATCTCCCTTTCTTTTGCTTCTCTCTATGTTCTAATGACACTGCAGTAGTTGTGGATGTTCGCTGTGTCCTTGTGGTAAGTTATTCAAGGGTTATCTCAAGGTTTCTCAGCCCTGGGCATAAATATTTCAGGTTGTTTGGATGTGAACTGATGAGACAGATAGCAGACTTGACAGCTATACCAGAAAGGCTGCGATGCATGACTTTCTCTGGGTGTTTGAAGAGGTGTTATTCCTTAATTCACCCCACATTAACCTGCGAGAGAGCAAATGTCTATTGACTGCATGGTTGCACCAAGACAGTTTATTATAATAAGCTCCTTAAAGTGTTAATTTTTCTCTCTGGCTTGTGTCTGTGCAGATGGAAAGGTGTACGCGTTGGGAGGAATGGGAGCCGACACAACGCCACAGGCTCTGGTGAGGGTCTATGAGGCGGAGAAGGACCAATGGCAGCCCATGACTTCCATGCCCACGCCGCGGTACGGAGCCACGCCCTTCGTAAGAGGAAACAAAATCTACATGATGGGTAGGAAACAATTTCTAATCTAATTGTTCTCCTTTTTAGTTCATAATTTTATAATATATAAAATATAATTACTTTATTTACCAATACTCTCTGTTTCGCAAGTGGTTCCATGAATTGGCTTCAACATTATGTGAAATAATCCAATCACAATCATCATATTTTGATTTGTAAATTTGCAGATAAATACTCTGCTAAATATAAAACGTGTGAGATAACCACATGTAGGTAGTTGTTGCGTTGGATCAACTATTGGATTGCCATAAAATGTGCAAATACGACATTTATTACCCAAGAGGATTAATTATTCTTTCGTGAACTGGAGTTTATTGTCTGGCGAAACAACACAAGGTAAACATTTGTCGTTAAACATTCTCAACAACTGTTAAATAGATTGCGATAAACATGTTAACAATTTATTTGTTTATACAGCACCAACATCAGATCAAAATGTACATTTCTCAATTCAGAATAACATAAGCCTTGGTTATACTTTGTCTGATGCTAATGAGCAAATGTTGCATGCTAACACACTATACTAAGATGGTAAACATGGTCAACATAATATAGTTACTACTCTAGCATAGACACTTAAGTATTTTTTTTCTAAATGACATACTTAAAGGAGACCTATCATGCAAAATGCACATTTGTACGTCTTTTATACATGAATATGTGTCCCCGGTGTGTCAGGGAACTCACCAAGTGTCAGAAAACACAACCCTCTCTCTTTTCCTCCATACCCAAATCTCTAAAACGGGGCTGGAACGAATCTGATACAGACTGATACAGATTTGAAATTGTTCTGACGTCAGAAACGGGGGAGCTCCGCCTATATGGGCAACTCTCCACCTATCAGGGGAATGAGAGGTTGCCATGGCATGGTAACAGCATGATAAACAGCATGGTAACAGCATGGTAACAGCATGGTAACATGACGCTCGTGCCACGCCCCCCTCCTTTGCAGGGGGGCGTGGTCAGCTGCAGCTCATTTGCCACAGAATCAACCCCTGCAAAAACAGGGCTGGAATAGAGCAAATAGAGCGAAATGAGGCATGGCTAAAATGCATGATCTGTTTGGTATTTGTAAAAAAAAAACTTCACAGACATGTTTTGTATAGGTTGGCCCTACAATATATTATTCAAATATAGCATGATAGGTCCACTTTAAGTAAGTTACGACTTTTTACACTGATTCAGTTTTTCATTTAATCCCTTTAGCGACTTGTATTGCAACAATGCCATATGCATTTAGTACTTTTATAACATGCATTTTAGTGTAGGGAAAGTCATGGCTTCTCTTTTTTACCTACAGATATAAACCAAATAGCTTACCTCGTTGCCATTGGGAGCATTGTGTTAATGGGAAGAAACTCAGCTACCTGACGATATGAACAGTTTTTACCGAAACAAAACACAAGTCTAACGCCAAGCCTCTGAATTAGCACTAAGCGAAAGAGTGCTAACGCACTTAACACATAACTCACGGTAGAATATTTTATTTTTTATCGGATCTGCACAAACTATATATCATATGAAAGCTGAGATTCCACAGATTCCAATGGTATAAATATCATCACTGTTCAACCAAAAAGGCAAGCAAAGACAACACACAACTTCACTTTACGGGGCCAAAAAGGCAAATACGTCTTACCGTTGCTGTTTTCTGATCAAAAGTTGTGTTCAAGGGCATTACAACGCATACAAACGTGGCTGAAGGTTAATCCAATGTCTCTGTGTCACTTTGAAATGATTACTGATAATCCATCATTATATTTATGTCAATAAACAGAGTTTTCATATAGTGTATGAGAGCTGTAACCCAGCTTCCGGTTTTGGGCATGCTGGCTGCGCATCACTCTCATTCACCAATGGTAATGTTTAGATGGATATAGGAACCCCCCCTCGATTCTATTGGCTATATCAGTTAAAAAGAGATGTCAATCATCAAAATCGACCCATGGGTTCCAGAGATATGGCAAATCCACCCAATTGGTCCCAGAGGTGGTTTTTTCCCCCCTAAATCTCTCTAAAAAGGTCAAAAAGGTTTTGCATCAATCTTGATACAGGGTACTTATTATATGTTATAGTTTGGATTCCTTAATCTTTTTGTCTACTATCCCATCATTCAAGGGTGGTTTTCACTATAAGTAATGGATTTTTCTTTAGACGGAAACTATAATTTTTTGTTTTACTATGTTCAATCTGAATTTACTTTAAAATAAAAACATCTATATTGATTCTGACTGTTCTAAATCCAACTCACAGGTTTATCATTACTTTGAGAAAAAAGATTATTAATTTACCCCTTTTAGAAGTGAAGATATAGTAATTTGTTCTGGGCATGTCATTTTCGAGCCTGAGGCCTGAAAAACAGGCTCAGGGCTTAACAGGTTAAGGAGGCATTTGCATTTGGTTGAGATTGGGTTGGAGTAACGACCCTTACACACGGCGGCATGCGTTGCCGCTTGGCGGTGGGCGTGTCTTGAGCTTGGGGAGTTTACGCGAGCAACGCGACCAACAACCAATCACATGAATCTCTCCTGTCAATTGCATAAAAGGTTTTACATGTCACACTTTATATGATGAACATTTATGACATTAATGCCTATGGTGCTATTTTGCGCAATATTCCATAATGGCTAAATACTGTCTATGCCTGCTAGCTGTCCATTCAAACGAAGTACACTGGATATAAACTCCCCAAACAGGCGAAAACCTACCAGTTCTCATTCATAACACTCCGTTCGATGTCTCACTATGGGATGCGCCTCAACGCGTATGCAAACAGAAGCATCAATCTCATTACGCCAATCCTGATTGGCTGGTGATCTTGACGTCTACGTCAGGGAATCCTCCCACCCTTTAAGTAGCTTGCTCTACGTCGCAGCGTCATTCAAACACCTCTTCTCGCTTCAGAGCACATCTCGAATATCAGTAGCCGGGCTAGCTTAACGGTCCACAGACTGAACCCAAGCTAACATTCGGTCGACGGGCGCTTGCCGGTTACTTTTTTGCTTTGCAGAATAATTGAACAAATATTAACACACTAGTTAATATTGTAATCTGCCCCGCCGTTTTTTCTTTCGGGGGGGTATATACGAAGGTCGACCTGTGAGGGGGTCTCTGGAGCAGAGACCTCTGGAGCAGAGACCTCCAACGGTCACACATAAATTATCTGGAGCTTTTAGCGGTGTTCCTCACCCTGAAACGCTTTCTGCCTTTTCTCAGAGGACATCATGTCCTCGTGAGGACAGACAACACGACCACAATATCGTATATAAACCGCCAAGGGGGTTTGCGTTCTCTCCAGTTACACATGCTGGCACGCAAACTGATCTTATGGAGCTGCGGACGTCTCCTCTCTCTGAGAGCGACGCACGTACCTGGAGTGATGAACCTCGGGGCAGATCTGCTGTCCAGAGGTGCACCACTATATGCAGACTGGACTCTACATCCAATAATTTTGAGTCAGCTGTGGGTGCGTTACGGCCGGGCCGCGGTGGATCTGTTCGCATCAAAAGAAAACGCTCAATGTCAGCTGTTCTTTTCAATGCACGATTTAAACGCACCGTTAGGCGTGGACACGCTCGCGCACGTTTTGCCTCCGGTCCTTCTGTACGCGTTCCCACCCCTGGCTCTGATACCCCCAACTCTGGCCAGAGTGAGAGAACAACGCCACACACTGATCCTAATAGCTCCACACTGGCCTGCAATGTACTGGCTGGCGGAGATATATCAGCTGCTGTGCGGGCAGCCGTGGCAGCTCCCGCTACGCAGGGACATACTGTCTCAGGCGGGGGGATGATTTTTCACCCACACCCAGAGCGCTTGGCACTATGGGCCTGGCCCGTGAGTGGTATAACCTGAATACAGTGGGACTCTTTTCAATGTCCTGTCGGGGTGATTCTATCCTTTCTACAGGACCTGATTGATAAACACAGAGCTTTCTCTACGATCAAAGTGTACCTGGCTGCTATTGCTGCATGCCATGTGGGCTTTGAGGGAAAGACGGCTAGCCAACATCCCTTGGTCTGCCGTTTTATGAAAGGGGCTCGCAGGCTCCTCCCTGTTTCCAGGTCACTGGTGCCCTTATGGGACTTGGCAGTGGTTTTAGATGGGCTCACTCGACCTCCATTTGAACCCCTGGAAGAAGCTGACATGAAACACCTGTCACTGAAGACAGTGTTGTTACTGGCACAAACTGGCATCTGCCAAGCGAGTCAGTGACATTCATGCGCTCTCTGTACATCCTTCATGCACTCAGTTTGCCCCGGGACAAACGAGAGTGTTGCTGAAGCCCAACCCTGCCTTTGCACCAAAGGTGGTTGGCTCATGTACCCCCATTGACATTGAGGCATTTCCTACGCCACTGTGTTCCTCTGAGGAATAGCGGCCGAATTAGCTGTGCCCAGTCCGTGCTTTACACACCTATATGGACAGGTCAAAAGAGTTTCGATGCAATGACCAACTCTTTGTATCCTGGGCTAACCCTCATAAGGGCAAGCCCGTTACCAGGCAACGGCTCTCCCACTGGATTGTGGAAGCGATTGCTCTGGCTTATACGAGTCAGGGTTTGCAGGCACCAATGGGCCTGCGTGCTCATTCTACTCGTGGACTGGCTACATCCTGGGCTTTGTTCAAGGGTGTTTCCATCCAAGACATTTGTGCAGCAGCGAGCTGGTCCTCACCGCTCACTTGTGTCCACTTTTACAGGCTAGATGTCTCTGCTCCAAGTGTGGCCCGCGCAGTGCTGGGCCCCGTGTTGAGACACGGTTCTACCTGTTAAGTTCTGGTTGTTTTGGTGATTTTCGAGATAAACATGTCTAGCAATACGGGAGTTTAAATATCCCATAGTGAGACATCGAACGGAGTGTTATGAATGAGAACTATAGGTTACTTACGTAACCCCAGTTCTCAGAGTAACATGAAGTGAGATGTCTCACCAGACGGCCCTTCTTGCTAAGGCGAAGCGAGAAGAGGTGCTTATTTTTGAATGACGCTGCGACGTAGCGCAAGCTACTTAAAGGGTGGGTGGATTCCCTGACGTAGACGTCAAGATCACCAGCCAATCAGGATTGGCATAATGAGATTGATGCTTCTGTTTGCATACGCGTTGTCCCATAGTGAGACATCTCAATTCATGTTACTCTGAGAACTGGGGTTACTTAAGTAACCTATAGTTTTACCCACTGTCTCTGCCACCTCCCTCCATGCCTGGCTTCTCCGGTTTGTATCCCGGTAGGTGAACAGGGACTGATCATAAAGCACCGGGTGATTCCCTACCACTACGATTATTTTCTTCTCCATTTTGTGGCATATGAGGAAATGAACTGCGGTCTGGCTCTCCCAGCATACACGCGGTTTGATTGGCTAGCGCTTGTACTGGCAGATTTGCATAAACGGGATTTGATTGGCTGACACCTCCGTCGAGGCTTCAAAAGTAGAACATTGCTCTACTTTTGCAGCGAGCACCGCTGTTGTTAGCACTGTTATGCGATATGCAAGATTGTTAGTGGCGCTCGCAAGGCTTGCCACTTCCATTTTGGCCCGGCCACTGTGGTGGAATATCTTTTATAATATTGGTCAAAAGATATTAAGTTTACTTTTAAATATTTTATTTAGCACTCTGCAGAGTGGATCCAAGCTGTGGCAAATAAGGTCTGTTCTGCAATGATGACATGGGCAAAGAGTCGCCTTTCTTTATACATTTTCATGTGCTATAAAACAAAAAAGAAACATCCTTCTTCGCTAAAGATCTGCAACACGCAGCCTTCTTCTTTTCTTGGCCATCTGCCTCCTATTAAGGTGTGATCCCACAAGTAAACAAGGTCCTTTTGCACATACACAGTTTATTTTGTCTTTTGCTTAAAAGTTGAATCCCTATAAAGTCAGAGGAGAGAATGATAGTAGTATTTTTCCCAAATACACAACTACAGTGCCTGTACCAGGAGAAATCAGAGGTAAAATGTCACATGTGCAGGCAATACTGACCAGACTCCTTTCACGAAATGGAACAATAGTGTATTTATCTGTTTCGTAACTTCAATTTGTTGTAAACTTGGCCCCTGGGTTTCCACCGAGTTTCATTAAAATCAGGCAATAAGTTTACCCGTAATGCTGCTGACAAACAGTTACAGACACACCGAGCTGAAAAGAGAACCTCCTTGGCGGAGATAATGGAATTAACAAATCTCACAGCCCTGTTGGCTGTTCTTACAGCAATCTTGGGAGCCACTACTCCATTCCTACTTATATCTTTCTCCTCATTCTTACACACACACAAGGTCTCTCTTTCAGGGAGGCAGAGTTCAGGTAAGGAGTCCGCAGGAATAGAGACGCGTGCTGTAACTTTCTCAAGGACATCGATTGCTGATGTAATTCTTCAGTCCTCAGGTTCTGGTGATGTGGGACCAGTTTCAAACGATAGGCTACTCTCAGTGCTTATTGAGTAGATACAAAAGAAAGTAGCAGCAGGATCTCTATCCCTCTGTTTTACTATGTTGCTCTCATGCAGCACACATGCCTTCTGAACCGAGGGATGTGTGTTCTGTTTTTTAACATAAGCCTTTCAGCACTGTGACTACTGTATCTGCCTGATGGTTTTAGAGCTGTGAAAGGAACTGATGGAAAAACAAAAATGTGTCTTCAGCGCTGACGAGTGTTGCTACAATCAGAAGGACAGTGTTGGAGTTAAAAGCTGATATGTGGAAGAGAAAAGGGGATTTGTGCACAGTGCAGATCCTGTGTTTTGCTTTCCAGTCATTTTTCATCCGTGATTAGAGGTCACATTTGTTCTCATTGTGTCTCTTTGGGGGACTGTCATTGCTCATTGACACTTGGTCAACATTTCACAGCACCGCTGAGAGAGAAATTGGAATCACACAAGGCAGGGTATGATCATTTCATTTCACCGCGGAAGCATTTTGCAAAGCGATGAATTCATTTCACGTCATGCTACCAGCAACAACACAATCCAAATTCATCACAAAGTTGCTGTAACATTGTGAAGGCAGGAGCTTTCCATATCAGTGGGTTTTTTTTCTCCCACGCTCCACCGGAGGGGTTGAATACATCTTTGCATATGTGCAGTGGCTCAGCACGGAAAAAACAGACTTAATTCAATTTGGGAACACAGTCTTATTTTATATATAAATAAATACAAATAAAGTAGTTTGAATAAGCCTCATTTTCACCAGATGCCATATTAAAATGTTGGTCGTACATGATTACAACCAGGCACATTTTTTCAGCAATGGATTCCGATGTATCCACTATATCTGTTATGTCTATTCAGTTCATATAAGTAGAGATGATTTTCAGGTAGTTAAGAATGAATAATTCTGAAATATATGAAACACTTCCATGCAAGTTATAACTTAGACCAGGGGTGTCCAATAGGTTGATATCGGCAATTAAAATCTCTCCGGTCATATTGTCCAGTGTATTTTTGTTGTTGCCATAAGCACAATTGAAAGTCTATTCAAAATAGACAAGTCGGCACCAGCCATGGATGCCCAAAGTGTGCAACGAGAGGCCTACAGCGGCATAGTGCCTCAGGAGCGCACCAGGACGACGCGTCGGATCGTTTTTGTTTAGGAAAGATTATATTTCTAATTCAGGTGCCGTACTCATGCCGCCTTTTTACTCAAATCCCCTCGATGTACACACGCCTATTGTTCAGTGCAACTAGGGCGCCACGGCGGTGCGCTGAGTAAAACACACATCACAACACACATCTCCACAAAGACAGATGGAACATTATTTAACACGAAGAAATTATATCGATAAGATAATGAAATTGCTTTGTTGAAAAAGTTTGAATACATTAAACCCTTTTTTACTATTAACTGTTTATAGTCTCTCGTACATGTCCACATTGTTTAGTTATACAACAGCAATTGAACCAACAAAAAAAAGTTGGAAGCTGCTCTGATGCGCCCTGGGGACCGAACGTTAACTTGTTTGTTTGTTTGTAGCCTTTATTTAACCAGGTGAAAGCCCCTTGAGATCAAAAGATCTCTTTTTCAAGGGTGACCTGCTTACTTACTTTGCTGTTGTGCCGATTCTGGCTGGAGAGAGTTAATTGACAGCGATTACATGCTTTGGGTTATGCAGGCTGTAATTTCTCAATAATAGTTTCAATAAATGATTAATCTACACGCCTTGATGATGTCTCCGGACGATGCACCCCTGGCTGACACTATTCAGTTAATTTATAAATAAATATATCTGCCATTTTTTTAAACAGGTAGATCATTTCGACCTGGTCATTTTAAGAGTAGTTCACAAGTGGAAAAAGTGTGTTGTGATTTCGTGCATGTAAATGGTCTGTGACTGTGAATGGACTCTCAAAGAAAAAGCTCAATATATCAATATATCGAGTCCCATACAGATATTTGGTTCTTAAAGTTTGACTTTGGGCGCACTTCAGCTAAACCTTTGACACTTTTGACACTTTTGATTTAAGACCTGTCAAGTCTTTGGGAGATTCTAGTTATTTTTTTCTGATAACTTCGTATATTCAAATGAATGTGTTCATCACAAAAACGAAAAGAAAAATGTAACAAAAAACAGATCGCGTTTAAAATAATCATTAATTATTTCCTGATATTATATTGCAAAGATTTGAACAATCCCTGGTAAGTGCAAAGGAGATACATGTTTGCATGGTGAGTTTAATCACTTTTGATCCTATTATACAAAGTTAAAAGTGATGTGCTACTTGAGAAGATTAGGATACCTTACAAATGGTTGCTGCTTCCTCAGCTGCTGTTCTAGTTGGGCATGCATGGCAGTGGCTGCCTTAAATCCCCTCTGATTTAAATTATGTGTTTCCAGGCAGAAGCAGACTCATCCAGTTTTACAATGGTTTTATATTCAGCGCACAAGTGTAGCAGAAAGCGGCAGTCAACAAGTCAATGCTGATAACAGATTATTCTGTGTAACAAAATGAAGTGCATATAAATACACAAACACCACTCCTTTTTATTTATGGACTTGAATGAGGTAATGTGGAATAGATGAATGTATCACCACTCTTCAGCAGCTGCACAGACAGATAAGGAATTACAAAATGGATAAATGACCTCACTTCCTCTCTCTTCCGCGCTTCTTACTTCTGAAGCTTGTGCCAGTAAGCAGCTGATAAATCAGAAACGGTCACTGTATATAGCTGCAAGTATCTTTAAGGAGTCATTGTATCTGCAATGTCAGTCTTTTATACAGTAAGACAGCAGATATATAACTATAGGAAGAAGCAATAGATCCTGTTGTTGGCCACTTTTGTAGAGATAGTGGTGGCTGCTATAAAAATCCATCAGGATTCAAGCAACCGCAACAAATCAAATGGAGATTTATACCACTTGTAACGGAGATAGCTACCTGGTTCTGTTTAGGGGAAGATAGTGAGAGGGGAGTAATGCCCATTAATATTTAACTCTGCCCTTTTCAGAAACGAAAGTGAAATATCTTCAAGAAAGCTCTTGATATTCTCGTGGTATATCTAGCAGAAGATGCCATTTTGATTTGTATGCTGCATGTTTGGTATTGTATTGTGTTATAGTGTGTTGCATTTAATTAGTGCATCGTTAGTGCAAAAGTGTCAATGTGACACTTTAAAAACAAGATTAAAGTCCAACTATCCAGAAAACTTAAAACGGACTTAGAAGTAGGTGATCATCTTTGGCACAAAGATATACAGAGGAAAATAATGTTATCTCATTAACTTAAACAATACAAAAGGGGGCCTAAAACTGAACCCTGAGGCCCACTGAAATGTGCACATATCTTTGTGTACAATCCCAGCCTTTCAGTGAAGCTAGACAATAGGCAGTTTCCCAAACATCAAGGATGAAAGATGATCACATTATCATTCAAACTCTGTGAACTATACCATCAAGATTGAACAGAGAATATACATATGGCATATTAAATATATATATTTCAGTGTGGGTTGTTAATGCCTCGCTATACCAAACATGTTATAATCAACAGATCTCTCTCTGACTCTGATGCCTCCCACTCAGTTCAACTCTTTGACTCGCAGCTGCTATCGATCTTGCCGGTTGCCAGAACCTGGAAGATGGTTGAAATCCACATGGATATATCTTCTTTTTCTTTATTTTTATATATAATCTTTTATAACTTTTGAACTCTCTATGATGTAAATGTATACACATCTTAATCTGAACTCACGACACCTAAGCGTTTGACTTTAATCTCAGAATTCTGAGAAAACTTTTTCTGACTTATTCTCTGAATGTTTTTTTACAAAATGTTGACTTCTCTCACAACTCTTGGACTTTCTCCTCAGAATTCTGACTTTTTTTTGTCAGTGCTCAATAAAAAAGTTCACTTTTGGTCAGATCGTAATAAAACCCCCTAACATGTTGCTTTAATCCTCTGTTTTTTCCTTGGGGTCTAAGGACAGAGGGTGTCATACTGTATGCTGTACACACTGTAAAGCCATGAGACACATGTGTAACTTGTGATATTGCACTTTTTAAAGACATTGGATTGGTGCATTGACCCTGATTCTGGACCTCCTTCAGGTGGCCGTCAGGGGAAGATGCCGGTGACGGCGCTGGAGGCCTTTGACCTGGAGATGAAGAGTTGGACACGTTACCCCTGCATCCCCAGCCGGAGGGCCTTTTCCTGCTGCGCCACCAATGAGCGCAGTTTCTTCAGCCTGGGGGGCCTCCAGCAACCGGGGCCACACAACTTCTACTCTAGACCTCACTTTGTCAGTACCATGGAGGAGTATGATCTGGATCAGGGTAGGTGTACACCCAAATACTACTTTTTAAGGAAGCACATTGGACATAAAACTGACTGTGTTAGGTCACATAACTTTTGTATTTACTCAGATTTGGTTTCTGATTGCATTTTGTACAGGTAACTAGTCATTGTTATTAAAGTATCCCCTCCAACTCTGTTCATGATTTATTTTCAGAGATTCTGAAAAATATGTTTATTCCTTCTTAAAGGAATGCTCCACTCATTAGATAATTAATCAAAATGTCAGTATTTAGTGAAACATTATGTTTAAACCATACCCTGAAGAAATCAGCGATATTCCCCGGTAAATAATAATTTTATAGCTCTTTTTTATCAAAACCTGTATATTCCATCAGGCCGCTGCCATTTTGCCCATTTTCAGTAGTCACGTGATGGTCGTGACGTCATCCATGCGTTCACTTTGTAAACACCATATACAGTCTATGGTAAACACACGAAAACATGGCGAAGTTTTGAGCAATATGAAGAGATTGGATGGGGGAATTCAGCCATACAGGTTCGAGCCTACTTAGTACTACTTAGTAGATACAATGATTTTGATTACTAGATATGTATGCATGTAGTACCACCCTTGCTAGCGATTCCATCTCTAGTTTAGCATACTCAGCCTCTTTGTCCCTGGCCCTAGAACCACGATTTTATGGGGCCGGAAAAACTGGGGGGAAATACCCACTAGCCGGTACTACGCTATATGGAAAGGCCACCAAAAACTGGCCTGGCCTGGACGATAAAGGACGTTTAAACGGGGCTACCCGCTGCAATGGAAACGTGCCATTATTCTTACTCCGAGCACTACTTCTGGTCCTCCGTCGCTTCACACTTGCAGAGGGCGATTTCTCAACTGGCCGAACTGGTGTCCTGGTCGGTGATGACACCAGAAAGACCGATGGTACTGCATCTCCATTAAGTAATGGTTGTTCAATAAATCCCATGTTATGTTTTATCATACTCTCAGAGTAGTCGTCCGGAAACTTGAAATGTTCGCTGCATACATGCCTGTGGATCTTTCGGTTCGGGCCGGCCACATTTCGCTAGCCACTGCCTCCGAACGTACTTCCTACGCTTACCTTTTGGCAACAGATAGAACCGAGCATTCTGTGGATTGTTCCTATCAGAATTGTGGCAATGTTTCACGATACAATGAGGCATATTTGAAGAGAGTAACTACAGTAAATAACATGAACATCAACGTGTCCTCGAAACCAAACGCATGGTTTACGTCACGTCCGGTAAAATGGCGCCGCCCACAGTGTTGATGTTATTTCGGTAATTAATCAGTTTAAAATCACTGATAATGTCATCGGATTAAAAAAAAAAAAAGAGAGACTGGCAGAGACTGGTCTGTTTTATCGGATGATAATTTTTTTTAAATGAGCATACCATTCCTTTAATGTGTTATTTTGGAAACACGAGGAGAGAGAAGCTGCTTTGAATTCAGCCAGAAATAATTGTTGGTTGGGTTTATAACAATGCACGCAGTTCCAGCCTGGAGCACTTTGCATGGAGTGAGAACATGATCTGTGCTGTGCTCATAATCCACCTAAATGCAGGAAGATTATGCATGAGATGAGTCAGAACATATCAAAGCTGATGGTCATGCTGATAGAAAGAGTTCTTTTTTGATGCTCTAGATTTCTGACCAGTCATAAAAGGTGACTGAACAAATGCATTAATGCAATGTGGGCAATGCCTCCCCTGATTTAGATGCACCATTAGTTGTTATCTACATATTTGAATGTAGATTTGACTTTAAGTCTGAGTTTGGTTGCACTCTGAAAGTTAAGCAGCCAAAACGATATAAATCATTACCTTGGAAAAAGGATGATTTGTGCTTTGAATAGATACCGTAATAATAATAACATTTGCAGCAAATTGCATTTTAAGCAGCATTAAACAGAACACAGATCCTCCATAATAAGATGTAATTATGTCTGTTAACAAGAAAAAGATGAGTTTCTGCAGCTCTATGAAACGTTTTAAGAAAAATTGAAAATAATTGTGTCCTGCTTTGCATTTTTTTAATACATTTGAGTTGATTGTTTTGGTTGGCATTTCTGTCACAAGTATGCTATTGGCTAAAGAGTGAATTGACAAAGAGGCCTAGTGATGGTGGAAGAGGTCAACTTTGGCAGTCTAAACACGCGTTATATTTATGCATACAAAAATATTTCTGTACAAAGTACACATGGCAAATCAGCCCTACGCTGATGTTTCCGTTATGTTTTTATGGTCAGAGCACTGCGCTCAGAGTTCAAATGATTTCAACTTTGACCTAGTTTACCTCGACCAACTAATCAGATGAAAGCTGTTACATCATGTGAATGCAGCTTAACCTTAGCGCTTAATCTGTCTCTAATTTATCGCTACTTTTGCACCTAAAACATGATAAATAACTTCTCATTTTCCTTAATCCCCTCTGATAACATTTATAAAAACTAGCAGAGCAGCACGATTAAAATATTATCCCCATTCTAGTTAGCATAGGGCTAAACCACAAGTTATCCGGAAGTCTCTGGTGCAAATGCTCAAAGTAGCACGCAACATTACAATTACCAACAAGAAGTGTCATATAAACTGTACAAACTGTATCAACCCTCACACCCCCCATTCTGTCCTGATCCAAAGTACATTTTTAATGAATTAATCTTTTATTTAGCCAGTAGGGTCACATTGATATGCAAGATGTGTTCTACACATACTGTATATGCCATACCAGTGATTTCCATAACCCATCCCACCTGAGTCAAGGACTATGTAAATCGGCAACATGTTTATTCATGCTACATATTATAAACCATAATTAACCTTCTGGTTTCTTTAGGGTTCTGTCCTCAGTAGAATATGCTTCAAACTCTTAAGAGACCATAATTATTATTGTTAAATATGTATCATCATACTTATGAAATCAATCAACATAAAAAAAACATCTAGTGGTAACCTTTTCCTCGTCCAGCCCTAATAGAAACACTTCTGCTGTTCCCATTGAATGTTTATTGAAATACATGTGTGATGGAAATTCCAAAAGAACAAATATACAAGCTTAAACCAAAGATGTGTTATTTAATAAAGAGTTATAGCATTTAACAGAATCAAAATCCAACCAGAGAAGCAAGTGTATATACTTAAATGAGACTTAATAATACATTTACTACAACAACATGCTTGGTTGAAGATGGCGACAGATAATGGCATGCAGTAAGACAATGTAAGAAACTCAGGGCTGGCCGCTCTGCTGGAGCTTTTATTACTGAAGTGCCTGTGGTCAAGCTTTCAGCAGCTACATATACAGGATAGACCTACTGTGTGATGATACAAGAGGGTGCACTGACTCACTGTCATAACTGCAAATATGTATGCAGCAGCTGCAGACGCTACAGGTATGCTAACACTGCAGGTGCACTGCAGGTATGTTAATTAGTTAATTAGAGAGGTATAGAGAGAACTCTGTTTCCTGTTGAAACCATATGTTACACATATGTTCTGAACATAATCTTAAAGAAACAAGCTCTGTTATGAATACAAAATAGTACTATACATTTGAAACTGGCCTACAGCAAAATACCGTATCGGAGTGAACACAGGGGCTTGCAATTTAGCTTACATGACTGACACATAGTCAAATTGTAGCTTCATAGACGGAATTCAGTCCCACAGAGCCTAAATACTGTTTGATTCAGTCCGTCCTGTCTCAAATTATCCTCAGAAACAGTGATGAGTCATAGTCCTATAGATAGATATACAAATCAATGGCCTTTGTTCAAAGCTCTGTGCAATGAGTCGTGATTCGATTTACAGAAAGCAAACAGAATTGGCACTTGAAGAAAAACAAAGGAAGCTCAGATTATCAGAGTCGGATAGGGGTAATCCATTCGATCATTTTCTGAGGCTTTTGTGTGATTTTAAATTGGTTTCAGAGCAAAATGTGTAGGAGAAGATTTGTTATGATGTTTGATGATTGAGTGGGCTTCTATCTGCAGCACAATATTAAAACCAATATTTGTAAATATACAGAAAGGATTGGCAATTTTTTTTTATCACTCTTATGATTCACCGATGATGCAATGACTTGCCTGGCTTTTACTTTAAAAATTAAACATTCATAGTTTTGTCTGAAATGCAATTTTATTATTTGGAGTTTGTAACAAGGTTCAAGGTTCTTTATTAGTCAAACGAACATAGCTACAGTGTAGTTATGCAGATGAAAATCTTGTGTCACAGGCTTCTCCAACAGAGCAACACAAAACACAGATAAACAGAAAAAATATAGTGCAAGTAAATAGTAATTACAAAAAAAATCGTTTTAAAAAAGTGAAATAGTGCAATAAGAGTTGCAAGTTATTGAAATAGGATGTATAGGTAAATAGATAAATCATTTAAAAAAATGTTTTAAGTAGCAGCCAGATGAATATTGTGGATGTTGTTTCAACTGTTCAGGTGTTTAACAGTCGTATTGCCTGTGGGATGAAACTGTCCCTGAGTCTGGTGGTTTTAGTCCGGATGCTGCGGTATCGCCTGCCAGACGGCAGCAGACAGAACAGTTTGTGGTTGGGGTGATGGGGGTCTTTTATAATCCTGAGGGATTTCTTCCTGAGCCGCTGGGGGTAAAGTTCCTCCATGGATGGCAGCTCCGTCCTGGTGATGTTCTGTGCAGTTTTCACCACCCTCTGTAAAGCCTTACGTTTGAGGGCGGTGCAGCTGCCGTACCAGGCCGTGATGCAGCCAGTCAGGATACTCTCTATGGTGTAACTGTAGAAGGTCAGGATCCTCTCTATGGTGCACCTGTAGGTCAGGATGCTCTCTATGGAGCACCTGTAGAAGGTCAGGATGCTCTCTATGGAGCACCTGTAGAAGGTCAGGATCCTCTCTATGGTGCACCTGTAGAAGCTCAGGATGCTCTCTATGGTGCACCTGTAGAAGGTCAGGATCCTCTCTATGGTGCACCTGTAGAAGGTCAGGATGCTCTCTATGGTGCACCTGTAGAAGGTCAGGATGCTCTCTATGGAGCACCTGTAGAAGGTCAGGATCCTCTCTATGGTGCACCTGTAGAAGGTCAGGATCCTCTCTATGGTGCACCTGTAGAAGGTCAGGATCCTCTCTATGGTGCACCTGTAGAAGGTCAGGATCCTCTCTATGGTGCACCTGTAGAAATTGCAGAGTATCCTGGAGTCCATGTTGAACCTCCTCAGCCTGCGGAGGAAGAACCGCTGTCAAGCTTTTTTGATGGTGGTGGTGTGAAGAGTCCATGTCAGGTCCTCAGTGATGTGGACAGCGAGGAACCTGAAGCTGCTGACTCTCTCCACATAGTCCCTTTGATGGTGATGGGGGCGTGTCCCTCTCCCTGCTGCTTCCAGTAATCCACAATCAGCTCCTTTGTTTTGCTGACGTTGAGATGGAGGTTGTTATCCTGGCACCAAGATGTCAGGTTTTCGAACCTCCTCTCTGTACGCCGTCTCGTCGCCGTCGGTGATCTGACCGATGACGGTCGTGTCGTCAGCAAACTTCACGATGGTGTTGGAACTGTGTGTTGCCACGCAGTCGTGAGTGAACAGGGAGTAGAGGAGAGGGCTGAGCACGCAGCCTTGAGGGGCTCCGTGTTGAGGATCAGGGTGGAGGATGTGATGTTTCCCACCCGCACTGCCTGGGGTCTGCCCGTCAGGAAGTTCAGGATCCAGTCACAGAGGGCGCTGTTGAGCTTGAGGTCTCTGAGCTTGATGACCAGCTTGGAGGGCACAATGGTATTGAATGCTGAACTGTAATCAACGAAGAGCATTCTCACATATGTGTTTCTCTGGTCCAGGTGTGAGAGGGCAGTGTGGATGGTGAGGGCTATGGCGTCGTCTGTGGACCTGTTTGCTCTGTAGGCAAACTGCAGGGGTCCAGAGCAACACACTCTCACTCAATAATCGTCCAGGAGCGACGTTTGGTCAGGGTCCCGTGGCGTGCAGTTGTGACGCTCCTAGGCTCCTTCAGCGTCATAAAGGGACGCAAATAGCTTTCAACTGATTGCAATGTATTCCCATCTGCGGCGGGATTTGGCGCTCATGGAAGCACGGCATTCGTTTGTGTCGGCTGCCCTTAAAGGCAATGTGAGCGTCCATTCCCATTGGATAATGGAGAATTGTACACCCGGAAGTAAGTATTCCCCTTACTGTCGATTGATTTTACAGTGATATCTGCACTACTCATCGACTAAAAAACACCAGATTATCCTTGTTAATTACACAACATTGATTGGTTTAAATTGTGTGCAATGCTTTTGTATTTTTCGCCTTCGATTCGGAGAAACAAATATTTTTGCGGAGTAAAGGATGGCAGAAGACACTACACTACCCAGAATCCCCAGCTATCGTTTAGGACTACACCATGTGCTCTGTTTGACAAACCCCGTGATAGTCCTCAAGCTCTGTGATTAGAGAGTGTGCTCCGAGGGTTACGCCGAGCGTCGAACAGAACTTGAAATGGGATGGAACCACGGCAGACTGTCCAAAACTGGATTTGAACGGCTCCACCGCGTCCCCCCCTCCCCCACCCCGTCCCCAGAACTACACAGGCTGGGTATTGTGTTTCGCAACATGTTCTCTGTCTATGGCACGTCTCTACTGGGAGTTGTAGTTTTAAAAGACGTTTTCGTATTTCCCATAATAAGAAGTTGCCAGTATTAAACTGTGTACATCCCTGGAGGTTTAGGGGATAGGAAACACTCAAATTTAAAACATATAATTAATACATGGGTGAAAATTGCTTGTGCCCATAATGGGCAGCATTAATATATATATACCCACATGCCAGCTAAGGTCAGAAGAGCTTTATTTAACAGCTGGTCTTATGTTTGTGACCCCTGTTGTTAATTGATAACATTACATCACATTACATTAATTGATAAGCCTGAAACATGCACTTGTCAAGGTTCAGAGGCACATTTTGCAAATATGGCAGTAGCCATCGATCAGCTTAAGATAAGATATACTTTATTGATCCCAAGTTGGAAACATTTGCGTTACATCAACATGTGTAACAGTTGTAAATATGCAGTGGTGTTTATTTGTAAATCATTTAGTATAATCACACAAATTCTGTGTTTTATATTTAACAATTCTGTGTTCTTTATTTATTGATTGTTCAATACCTGACAAGGCCGGAGATGAAATATCTACATACATCTTATAAGAGTATAATACATATGTATAATATCAGTTAAAATAAGTGCTTCAACATAGTTAACATTGCTGGAGGTATACACACATATTGATAGATGTCTTGTAATGCACTATTGAGGAACCTGCGACCCAAGTATTTCATTCAATGCATAACTACACCATAGTTGTGTATATGATATGTCAATAAACCTTAAAAAATCTTGAAATCTTGAAAGGGATGTGCAAAATAGTCATTATATACAGTCTTTAATTAACTATTAGTAGAGAATAACGAGTAATGAATATACTTTATAGGGATCCTATTAATATCTAATAATTAGGGATGCAAGATATTGGTTTTTTGAAACCAATACCGATACCGATAACTTCCTGCTTCTCAAGACCAATACCGATACCCGATAATAATATAATATATATATATATTAAATGTACCTGTAGTTTTTGCACACCTGGTGGTAAAAAAAAGACTAGTAGTGAGCAAATGACATGAGCATTACTACTATGAACAAAACAAACCCTGGGGTCGTCTCTGGCAAACTTCTTGCCTTTTTCAAAAGCCTCGTCGATAGGTAAAAGTCCCGGTGCCTTTGCAGCTGGCTTTGGATTCGCCGCTAGTTTAGCAGCGCAGGCGTCTTCGTACGCTTTTAACAAACCATCTTAGCGATGGCGATGTTTCAGGTGACTAATCAGGTTGGAAGTATTATAGCTCGTTGCCTTTTTCCCTCCTCGTGGAACTTCTGCATTGCATTTGTTAATACAAATAGCAAGCGAACTATCTAACTCTGAAACTTTGAAATAGTCCCATACTACCGACGACATGTTTGTTTACTGTCCTGGCTTCACGGCCGCACATCATTTACGTCACAGCCAGGCATGAGTTAGGGAGCGCTGGATTTGTGAAAAACTCCCCTCTTCCTAAACCACTAATACCACAGTAGGCCTACTAGCAAACCGGGAGGAGCTGAGTGAAAAACAAGCGCCCCTCATCCCAATCCACCCACACCGCAGTATTTTTTCTTTATTTTCCCAAAAATATATTGTATATTATCGGGGCTATTAATACTTTTATCGGGATGACGTCATAATTCCTAATATCGGACCGATAATTATCGTGCACCACTACTAATAATACAAATAATGAAATTCAATAACAGGAGGTGATGAAGGTTTTGACTAACCGCTCAAAGCACTTCATTATGATGGAGGGGAGTGCCACTGGGTGGTAGTCGTTGAGGCTGGTGATTTTTGTCTTTCCTCACTCCATCGCTGTACTATCCTTGTTATCGGTCTGTCCCATAAGTTTCTGCCTGTAAGCAGCAGCAGCAGCAGTGAGATGTGGTCTGATTTGCCGAAGGGAGGGCGAGGGAGAGCCTTATATCCATGTCGAAAATGGGAATAAACATGGTCCAGTATGTTTCCCCCGCGTGTCGGGCAGCTGATGTGTTGGTAGTACTTCGGCAGAACTTTCTTCATGTTGGCGGTATTAAAGGCCCCAGCCACAACGAACCTGGCCGTGAAGTCTCCGTACTGTCGATAATCCCAAACAGCTGATCAAGTGCAGTGTTATTGTCGACGAGCGGCGGAATATACACTGCTGTAATCACAACAGATGTGAATTCTCTCGGCAGGTGAAAAGCCTGGCATGTGATCATGAGGTGTTCTAAATGAGCGGAACAGTGCGAAGAAATAATCCTCACATCTGTGCACCAGTTCTTATTTATCAAGAGACACACACCGCCTCCCTTGCTTTTACCCGAGTTAACTGTCCGGTCCTGTCGAAAAATAGTGAATCCGTCAGGAACAATGGCGGAGTCCGGGATAGCGGGGTTGATCCAAGTCTCGGTGAGAATGAACACGTTACAGTTCTTAATGTCCCGTTGAAAAGCAATCCGACTTCTGAGTTCATCTAGCTTATTTTCAATCGATTGAATATTAGCCAGAAGAATACTCGGAAGAGGGGGTCGGTTTCCTCGTTTTCTCATTCTGACCAGCAGCCCGGTGCGGGTCCCCCGCTTGGTCTTCCTCCTGTGTCTCTCAGGTAGCCATGGCGAATCTCCATTGTTTGTCGGTGGGCTATTGTCCACAACGTTTCTGATGTGAAGAAGTTCCTCTCTGCTATATTGTATAGCACAGTTGGTGCGGTCGGCTTGCATGTTGCAAACCATGTTAAAAGCAGACGGCAAAAAGTAAATAAACACTGAAAAAATACGAAAGAGGGCAAAGTTGGAGAGGAGCCAAAAGACAATGCGGCCATCTTTCACGGCGCAGAGTAAACAATGATATCTTCCACACGCACAGTTAGGGTTTTGAGTCACACCAAAACTGGCCCTCAAATAGCCAAATATAGCCTAGAGTGAAGTTGTACTGGGTAGTAATGTTAGAAATTAAAATCAATGTTTTATGGCATAATGTACCTTAAACATACCGTCAGTTGAAATGCTATTTTATTCTGGAAAAAACCGGAAGTTCTCAATACCAAGCTTTTATTCTGAAAATCCTTCATGACGACATCCGGGACTACCGTCCATTAGTATCATTAAAGTGGCTATTGACGCCGTTAATATGTATTACATATAAAGTTATGAAAGAGATAAGAAGGAGAAAAGGCATGTGGAAGTAAGCAATGAATGTAAAATGTCGAAATCCTCTGTTTAACGCGATATCGGACACAGAAGAACGAGGGGGGAAGTCCCCTACGTCACTACAGCTCACAGAGAGGAGGAGCGAACAGCCAGCAAGCGGGAAAGACGAAGGCCCATTCCCAAACCGCCCCCTACACCCTACCCCTACACCCTACCCCTCCGTTTGCGCGTTCACGCGGAGGGTCCGCCATATTGAGGGCTGTTCCAAAGCAACGAGTGTGGAGCGGTGTGGAGGGGGAGTGGGCTATCAAGCCCTCAAACAGCGAGGGTGCAGCGGTGCTGACTTGAGACCGGTCTCTACCTGACCGGAGTCACGCTGTGTGTGTCCGTCAGGAAACACGCTGTTTACAAGTAGTTCCAGCAAACATCCACTGATAAACTGCGATGTTAACAACCTCATGATAACCTCATATGTTTTTAACTTAGGATCATACCTGTGTTTAGTCTAGAAAAAGGTAAATGTGTGCATTTTATTATAAAGTTGTGTACATTTACAGACTGTTGCAAAAACTAAGAAGCTTATAAACATCAGGTTTAAAACTAAAAGAGCTTTGAAACACAATGAAAGATGTTTGGAGTTTTATTTGAGTTATTCATTTAAACTTTTTGTTTACGAGATGCTGATTTGAAACCGTTGTTACATACAGTTACGGCATTTCCTGTTTCTGCCGGAGAGAGGGGAGGCCGTCCCAAAGCTTGCTGCTGTATTTACTCCCTCCATCTGACAGGAGGGAGCCTCGTTGAGCTGCGAGTGTGGCTACGGACGGAGTTCACTCCGTCACGGAGGGGTAGGGTCGAGGGAGTGGTTTGGGATTGGGCCGAAGGCTTGTGAGCTCTCTTCTGCATGGCCGGCACCTGGGAGAGGAAGCTGCAGCCTTTCTCTCCTGACTGAACAATATCCTGTTTCTAACATTACCGCGCTTTTTATTAATTAAAGTACCAATTTTGAACCTTCTCAGAGACTCCATTTAGTCTCCTTTTTAAGCTTCTCTCCTGGACGCGAGAAAAACGATCACGGTTTACAATCACCAAACTATAGTGACCATGACAACTAGTTAAACATAGGCAGCATGCTTTTGGCAGAGAAGTATACTCAGTCTAATATATTTAAGGGGCCTCCATTTGACTACTTTGTTTGCTTCCGGAACATAATGACATCACTACGTCATACGCACTTTTTGCTAGCGCTTCGACACATTATATGTGATTTGCTAAGGGGTCCTTACATGCTCATCATTTACCCAACATTTTCTTTTGGTTAATTTTCATATGAAAATAAATAATATCATGGAACCCATTACCCGACTTTGTGTAACTCCCAAACCAAATTATTATGTACGTCCCTGTCCCATCGATCCATAGCAGGCTCAATTCTGTGGAAATAAAGAGTTTAGGTTTTTCTGGCCTTTGTCTCACTCTTTATTGCAAACATGACTCTGAGACTCTAATGCAGCTTGTTAAAGGGGGATGATAAGATATGATACAAATTATGCTTTAACGGCTCATTGCTGGTCGAATGGATCCAAAAGTCCATAAGGTGGCTGTTTGTGTGTGAGTGTGGATAGATGTAGAAACTGATCTGTTTCAGTGTATACAGATATAGGGATTATTTGGTTTCTCACTCATGAAAAGACCCCCCCCCCCTTTGGGTGTACAGTAATTTTTGTATGGCATGTCTATGTACAATCAAGCGAGATAACCTCGATTAACAATACATCCATTGAAAACCTGCTGTGCCTGTTGGCTTGCGATAGAACATTTGATTCATTGTTTTGCTTCTCTAGATCCTCTCACTCAGGTGTAATCTGTTTGGGGCCAGAATGTGGGAGTGTTGACATTTTATGTACAGAACATCTGTATGAGTTACTCATTTGCCTGCCTTGCTGGTGTTGCTCGAGTTTAATTTCAGTTGCTCACTCTTTCATCTCCCCTCTTTCTCAGAGGAGTGAGGGGTACCTGGCTTGGTGGTGGTGCTGTGATTGGCACATATATTTAAGTCATGGAAGCAGATATACAAGCGTTCCATTAAAGCAACAATAACAGTTGCAATATGATTTCCTCCTGAGGCCTCCAACCAGAGGTTGCGCTAGACTTTTTCACTCAACGGGGGGCGGGGCGCACGCTCGTGAACTGTTAGCGCCGTGTTACAGTATGCATGCCCACTGCACCTCGTGGGAGTGTGCACAGCGTAAAGCCAAAACTCACAGACGTTTCAATGATTTGTACGGCAAAGTTGGGTTTGGAAACGGTATCATTTCCTTTTTGGCAGGCATGCATAACACCGGAGCCTCGCTGCGGGGAAACTTTGGCGCTGTTCCGAGTTTGTTCTAATCCATCAAAATGACGGACTGCTTTCAGATTTTTCCGTCATTTTGAAAAAAAATATTCGGTTAACGCACAACACAGCGCCTCCCAGTAAGACCCTGCTAAAGCCAGATGCAGATTGAACAGAATAGAGAGGTGCATTGATATTGTGTTTTTGCAGAACCACCAGGAAGTTAGCTCTGCAAGGGCTCCCTTGACAAAAAGCAATGGGATTTTTCCATTGAATTAATAGAAAACTAAATATGTGCCAAACACACATTTTGTTCAGCAGGATAATCCTCACATTTTAACACAGTTTTATCACTTTTGAAACATAAATTCAACGTCAGAATAAAAAAGGCTAACTTTAGGCTATAAACCAACTATGGCTAGGTCAAGTGGCTGCGCATCACCACCGCTACGCTAATGGCGGCTAATGTTCTTTGTGATGACGTTTATTGGTTTCAGTGAGTCACTTCTTAGCAAACACCATTTTCAAGACACATATACGCTTCAGACAAGTGTGGTTTTTACTGACATGTGTATGTCATATGTCAAAAGCTTTTGTTAACCACAGATCGTGTTGCATGCTTCTAACCAAAAACACGTAAAAAACAAATGTTGACTTTGGGATGAGGGAACCGGATGTAGTGAAATGCTGACTCTTATGCTGGTTTTAGGACTGCACCACCAAAAAGACAGAGAACATGAGAATAAGTTGATATAGATTCATACAGTTTTGATTTAGTGTAACATTGGAATGTCTGGTCCAGTCTACAGAGAGGACAATCATACACGAATGTAAACGACAGCTGTTTTGTGATTATCTTTTTTAATAGAGGTTACAACCATATGGGCCTCTGCTAATACTGAACATGTTCATTACCTGTTCAACTATCGGGAAGCACTGATGACACAGAGCGGCGCAGGGTTAATAGATGTGGTTGTTTTCAATGTGAGACACTGTCAATGGCGGACAGTTCCTAAGGTGGCATTTACTTTTTCTCGCTTTTTTATAATAATACACCAGTCAAATTCAAGGGGAAAATATTGTACCTTGGCTAGTACTCTTACACGTTGTATGATATATGCTTGGGGGGGGGGGGGTACATTAACAACACATCTCTAAGCGGTTGACCAATCACATCAGATCTGGCCAGCTTACCAATCGGAGCAGACTGGGCTCTGGTTTCAGACAGAGGGTGAAAAGAGGTGCTGCAGCACAGGCAGTATGAGAAAAATAAAGAGCTTTTTGAACATTAAAGCATGGAGACATGTCACAGTAGAGGCACTAAATGCAAATATAAACCTGAACGTTTGCAAACTGTCATCTTTAGGTTTCTATTACCTGAAATGTTATGTGGTCTGTACACAAAGTGGCACATGGAGTGATTAGCTTATTATATAATGTATAAGTATTCAAGTTGGTAATTTACAGAGAGCCCGAGGCAACGACTCAGTGTGTACACACATATAATATACCAGCAGATTGTGTGTGTTTTTTCTCCTGAATATAATAGACAGATACTGTAGTATACCATTCTCATGCATAGTGACTCCACTTTCAATTTAATTCAATCATTTGTAACATATCTATTTGTTGTTGATGAAACAGCCTGGAAAATGAAAATAAATTGAGAAGCCGGTTCTGTTTTTGTTGTTGTTTATTCACACAATCCATTGCGGGGCCTTTCTCATTTCACTAATTTCCCCTCCTCGACTCCTATCCTCGTGTCTTAGTCCCGCCCACAGGAGATGCGAGCAGAGGAGCCGAGGAGGCTGATGGACAGATGTGTTCATGATGACTTATATTTACTTTTAATTCATTCACAGTGCGGTATACCGCATCATTATAATGAGACAATAACAGGCTACAGATGCAGACATATACACACACATATGTATATATATATATATATATATATATATATATATATATATATATATTTATATAAATATATACAATTTCAGAAGTATGAGAGCACTCACAGCATAATAACGTAACACTATCAGAGACTGGTAGTGGTCGCTACAATGAAGAAATGAAATGACGGGCCAAAAGTTTTATTTACAAGTATTAAAAGTAAGCATAGGACACCAAACCAACTGCGACCTGTCTCTCCATCGCGCGCACGCACGCACACGCACACACACACACACACACACACACCTCCTAAAGCATATAATATCAGGCTACAGCCATTGTGTATTTTATTATGTGAAGCACTAAATGGTTTTAGACAAATATTGACTCTTTGTTTGTAGATATCTACTAAACTACAGCAAATACAGAGAGTAATGTAGGCCTGTTATACTGAGTGATATATATTATACACACTGCTCTTCTTTCTGCACGGACCTCACAGCTGTTCTCAGTGTAAACATTGCGTCATGATGAAAGTTAATAAAAGTTAATAAAATAATATCCAGGGGATGCATGCAGGGCTGTCATTGGCTGAGATAAGTCCGGCCGTGCGTCACAACTCTTTTAAACATCACTGTTGCCGGAAATGCATCCACGAAGGAGCCGTGGAGGACCGTGGAGGAACCATCAGTGTATCCTCGATTATAGCTCCTCCAGAGAGCCTCCTCGACGCTTGATCCTCGGTCCTCGATGTGCATTTAGAGAAATTAGATGTCCTTCAACATGGCGCGCCGAAAACCATTTCCGGGTCACTACCGGAGGACCGAGGAGTCGAGGAGTCGTGGAGGGGAAATTAGAGAGATAAGAAAGGCCCATGGTTTTGGTTTGATGTTGTTTTCATTTTCCACCTTTTTCATTTTGAAATGTTTTTCTGGTCCTGCTTCCTGTGTTTGCCTTCCTGTCGTTAGTTTCCCTGGTGTGTCTAATTGTCCGAGTGTGTTCACCTGTTGCCCTTGTGTTTCTCCTCCCCTGCCCAGCTGTGTCTTGTCCTGTGATTACCCTTCTGTGTATTTAGTCTTGTCTTCCCCTGTGCTCCATGTCTGTTCGTCGTCGTTTCATGTCCATGCTACCTCTCGCCTATGCTTGTCCATGTCTCCTGCCTGTTCCCGTCTATACGTTTGTTCCTGTCTGTCGTGGTCCTCGGTTTTGTTTTTGTTTTGCAGGAAGGCGCCTGCCCGTCCTCCGGAGCTCTCCCGTCGCCGCCTTCTTGCCCGTCCTTGTGCCCGTCCTCCTGTGTTCCCCAGTGGCTTTCGCCCTCGAGCCCGGCCCCTGACTTTCCCCGCCGCGGCTTTCGCCCTCGAGCCCGGCCCCCTTACTCTCCCAGCCGCTGCCGTCACCCTCGTGACCGGCCCCCTGAGTTCGCCCGCTGCGGCCTTCGCCCTTCCTCGAACTTTGCCTTGCCCCCGGGCTGTCCGCCCGAGACCACCTTCTCAAACTCTGCCTTCCCCAGGGCCGTCCGCCCGAGATACCCTCCTCAAACTCTGCCTTGCCCCCGGGCCGTCCGCCCGAGACCCCTTGCTGTTCCTCTGCTGTGCCCCCGGGCTGTCAGCCCAAACCCATCCTCCAGACCCCCTCCACCCACCCTTTTGGCCCAAGTGATGCAACTCTGTTTCTAATATGCAAAAAGACTGCAAAATGCATCTATAATTATGTTTAGTATTTTCGATCTATCCAATCCAGACGAGAGATCTCTCTCGCCCGCCTGCTTGCGAGGGGGCGGGGCATGTTACACACACGCGGCTGCTACATGCAGCAACACACACACACGGAGGAGTTGGCTGAGGGAACGCGCTCCGAGGTGTGGTTCAACTTTACCCGTCTCGATGTGGACAATGCTCGTTACCAAAAGTGCAATAAGAGTTTAGCATGTAAGGGCGGTAACGCGAGCAATTTGTCAAAAACATTTAGCAAAAGTGCACCACATTCAGACGGAGAAATGCACCGTTTTCGACTGTCTTGCTAGCTCTGTAGCTCCATCCACGAGTAACTTTTCCACGTCAGGTATTACAGTTGCAAGAAAAAGTATGTGAACCCTTTGGATTCTCCACACATAGTGTTGTGTGTTCCTTCCAAACAACTCAACTTTGGTTTTATCTGTCCACAGAATATTTAGCCAGTAGTGCTGTGGAACATCCAGGTGCTCTTTTGCAAACTTCAAACGTGCAGCAATGTTTTTTCTGGACAGCAGTGGCTTCCTCCGTGGTGTCCTCCCATGAACTCCATTCTTGTTCAGTGTTTTACGTATCGTAGATTCGTCAACAGAGATGTTAGCATGTGCCAGAGATTTCTTTAAGTCTCTAGCTGACACTCTAGGATTCTTCTTCACCTCATTGAGCATTCTGCGCTGTGCTCTTGCAGTCATCTTTACAGGACGGCCACTCCTAGGGAGAGTAGCAACAGTGCTGCACTTTCTCCATTTATAGACACTTTGTCTTACCGTGGACTGATGAACATGAAGGCTTTTAGAGATACTTCTGTAACCCTTTCCAGCTTTATGCAAGTCAACAATTCTTAATCGTAGGTCTTCTGAGAGCTCTTTTGTGCGAGGCATGGTTCACATCTGGCAATGCTTCTTAAGAATAGCAAATTCAAAACTGGTGTGTATTTTTGATAGGGCAGGGCAGCTTTAACCAACACCTCCAATCTTGTCTCATTGATTGGACTCCAGGTTGGCTGACTCCTGACTCCAATGAGCTCTTGAAGAAGTCTTTAGCCTAGGGGTTCACATACTTTTTCCACCCTGCACTGTGAATGTTTACATGGTGTGTTCAATAAAAACATGAAAACATATCATTGTTTGTGTGGTATTAGTTAAGCAGACTGTGTTTGTCTATTGTTGTGACTTAGATGAAGATCAGAACACATTTTATGACCAACTTATGCAGAAATCCAGGTCATTCCAAAGGGTTCACATACTTTTTCTTGCAACTGTATGTAGCAGCAATACACAAGATTCAAGGTTCTTTATTTGTCAAACGAACATAGCTACAGTGTAGTTATGTCGATGGAAATCTTGTGCCACAGGCTTCTCCAACAGAGCAACATAGATAAACAGAAAACACGGAGTTAACTCAATGATACAAACATGGGTTAATGATTAGAGGTAACTGAGTTATTTATTTTGTTAAAGTTTCGGCTATTCTGTTTACAATTCTGTCATCAGATTATTGTATACGATTTGTTAAAACATTGTTGTTTCTTTTGATGTGAAATATTATGTATTTAATTTAAATAAAAAGCAATGTTAGTTTTGTTCACAATTTGTTTAGTTAGTTTACCTTATTTTTTTTTCTCCAAAAGAACCAATATACCGTTAAAAGACCGGATCGATAAGCGGTATCGATAAAAGTAGTAGTACCGTTAAAACCTTAACGATACCTATCCCTACTTCTGTGTATTTAGTCTTCCCCTGTGCTCCATGTCTGTTTGTCGTCGTTTCATGTGCTACCGGTCGTCTCTTCATGTCCATGTTCCCTGCCTCGCCTATGCTTGTCCATGTCTCCTGCCTGTTCCCGTCTGTAAGTTTGTTCCTCTCTGTCGTGCTCCCCGGTTTTGTTTTTGTTAATTAGTTTCTTGTTTTTCATGTCTTCGGCCTTTTTTTTTTTAATAAAGCTCGCTTTTTGTTAACAACCCTTTTTGTATTTTTTAACTGCACTTGGGTCCTATTTTCCCCAACCTGACACATTGCTTTAGCCCAATGGTTAGTAGGCAGACTTTTTTTTGCCATGGGACTTAGGAGGTTACACCTGCAGTTAGACTGCTGAGAAAGCGGGCCAGACTAATTGACTCTCTGCTCAGCATGAACACTCCGTCTCCAGTCCCATCGCTGTGTGAACATCTGTTTCACCAAGCATGATAATTAAAAAGGAAAAAAGAGGACATTGGAGAACAACTGTTTGCTTTACCTGGCACTTTGTTTGCTCACACACTCTACTGTTGCTACGCTATTGACACAACTGGTGCTGTGTGAATGGTCCCCATCTAACAGAAAGAGACAAACCACCAAACTTGTGTAAATGGCTCTGACAAACACGGGTCACACACAAGTTTAAGTCATATCATGTTCATTATTATTCTGCTTTAAAACAATTGTGTGGGCAAGAAGATGGCAGATCTTTTGGAGGGCGACAATCATGGTCAATGTCCATCCTGTTGCCATTTTCCATTGAAAAAAATAAAGAAAAATAAACGGTCAATGTTTTGCTTGTTTTTTTAACCGCCATGTTCAATTTAAGACGATACTACCCTGTTGAAATGTTCACACTACCTAACTAAATATGTAGTGTACACTTTACACTATATGGAAGTGAACTTACAGAAGTATCCAAATGGACCCACAGCAAAAGACTTCAGCCGTGATAGCCGCTCTCTGATGATTTACTGAATGCTTTATGCTAACATTGGCCAGCTAACATGCTAACAACATGATGACACTGGCAGTGCAAGATTTGTATCATATTCAACATCTTAGTTTAACTTTTGTGTCATAAATCAACACAAAAGACCTACTTATTGGTGTAGCAACCACCGACCAGCTGACATTAACATAAGAGGAGCCACACTAGTGTGGATAAAAATATGCGGTAAAACTGATCTAGAAAAAAATACCAACTATTTTAAATTGAGATATGTTTAATTCAAGATGATTTGAAATTTTGAAAATGTTCCATGAAGCATAGGACAACACAACATTTATGTTAAACAGTTATCACATATTTAACAGTTTGAAATAATCCTTTCCCTGGCATTGATTAATTGTCAGACAATGTGATTTTCTGGATTTTTTTTCTCATTCTGTCTCTCATAGTTGAAGTGTACCTAGGATGAAAATTACAGGCTTCTCATCTTTTTAAGTGGGAGAACTTGCACAATTGGTGGCTGACTAAATACTTTTTTGCCCTACTGTATGTTTAGCAAATGGGTGACATAACACTGGACATTTAACAGCACTCTGTGTGTCCATTGTGTGCTTAATTGTTGCTGATGCAGCTTTTATAATTACTATTGTTGTGTACCTACTTGTCTGCCCTATAAATAGATGGGTAATCATGGAGAACTAGATGCTCTGAGACAGTCTTTGTCAAAGTGTTTCTGACAATTGAAGCACTTAACTCCCACATATTCTCCAAATGCCCATTAGCCTATATGAAGAGGTGATTAGTCTTTAGTGACGTATGCACCCTTCTTTCACTCATCTCCTCTCTGTTCCTTGTTCTTTTTCTTTTACTTTAAGACATCACCTGATGGTACCCTTTTCCAGTTTAAAAATACCCTGCCCATCGGACCCAGGTCACTGGGTTGATTTATTTGATACAATGTCCTTTCTCAGCTCAAAAGTCATGCATGGTTGTTCAACGGAATTCGTGTTCAAGTTAATGTGGATATTACAGTTGTAACAGGCAATACAGCTTTAAACCCCCCAGCCTTCAAACCGTCTTCCCAGAAATGGCACGCCAATCAAGCCCAGCCCTCCTGAGAGGGTTAGGACGCGGGGCTTTGATCTTCCAACAGATTGCTTGTAGTGGGAATGTTTTGTCAACCAATTCTTTATCTAAGATTTATTTCCTCTTCCCTTACTCACCGTCTTCCTCCGTCTGATCTCAGCTGTCAGGAATGGTCGCACAGATTATATAGCAAAGTGAGAGTTTACAGATTCAATTTTCCAAAGCCTGATTGATTTTGCAAACAGATTAAACTTCAGTGGTTATGTCAAAGATTTTGCGTTTTTCCAAACATTTGAATGTATGATGATTGATGGACAAACTGGCAGCCTGTTCACTCAGACATCTCTCTGTGCATGTGTTTGTATACTGTTTGTATCTATCTAGGTCAGGGGTGCCCACACTTTTTGGGCTGGTGAGCTACTTTTGAAATGACCAGCTCACCGAGGTCTACCAACCAAAAATAAAATCCCAAATTGCAAGGGTTGCTGAATAACACGTTTTATTTATACATGGGATAATAGGGCTGCAACAAACGACTAATTTGATAATCGATTAATCTATCGATTAATGAAACGACTAATCGACTATTCAGACTATTACTGTATGCCTTGCACAATTTCTCAAACCCTCTTGTTTAGCCATCAACTTTTAGATTTAGCTTGAGGTTGTTTTAGGCATGTGGAAACTAACAATGAAGACAATAAAGATGAATACTTGATTCAAAAATACATATATTATTAAATTAACAAATTGTGAACAAAACTAACATTGCTTTTTATTTAAATTAAATAAATAATATTTCACATCAAAAGAAACAATGTTTTAACAAATCGTATTAAATAATCTGATGACAGAACTGTGAACAGAATAGCTGAAACTTTAACAAAATAAAGAGTAACTCAGTTTCCTATAATCATTAACCCATGTTTGAATCATTGAGTTAACTGCGTGTGTTGCTGCTAGCATACGTAACACCTGACGTGGAAACGTTACTCGTGGAGGGGGCTGCAGAGCTGCTAGAAAGACAGTCGAACCCGGTGCATACCTCCGTCTGGATGTGGTGCACTTTTGCTAAATGTTTAGACACATTGCTCGTGTTACCGCCCTCACATGCTCAACTCTCTTGGCAAGGAGCATTGTCCACCTCAAGACGGGTAACATTTAACCACACCTTGGAGCGCTTCTCTCCGCCATCTCCTCCGTGTGTTGCTGCTTGTAGCAGCCGCGTGTGTGTAAACTGCCCCGCCCTATGAGGGGCCGTACAGGCCATAATTCATACTGGTCCTCTCACGCACATACATTCTCCTTTTACATACATACATTTTCACTCTTACATACATACATTCTCCTTTTACATACATATATTTTCACTCTTACATACATACATTCTCCTTTTACATACATATATTTTCACTCTTACATACATACATTCTCCTTTTACATACATATATTTTATAATATGCATGTCTGAAGAGAATATATGTATGTGAGAGAAGAATGTATGTATGTGTGAAGACAATATATGTATGTGAGAGAAGAATGTATGTATGTGTGAAGACAATATATGTATGTGAGAGAAGAATGTATGTATGTGAGAGAGAAAGTATAGTGGAAACGGAAGGAGTATGGTTGAAACGGAAGGCAGGTCATTCTTGCGCTGTGATTGGCTCAGAAGGTCGAGCGGGGCGGGCTCATGTTCAGAACTTCTGATTCAAATCAACATAATGGAGGGAGAGGGTTAGGGTTAGATGACTCCGTGTATCTACGGACCACTTGTTTTTCTTTATTAAACAAGTTAACGGCAGTGCTGGAATTGGGCCGGTACGCACCGGTACGCAGTACCGGCACTTCTGGTTCTGACCCATGGAGTACCGGCACTTCTTGCTCAGTACCGGCATGCTGGCGGTACTCCGGTACTCATGCACCGTGCCAGTACTCAAAACTCTCCCGCCGTTCTTATTATACATCCATATATATATATACAGCCGCCCGGTACTCAGTAGATGCGTCATGAGGTGCCGAACGGACATTCTCATCGCTTTAACCGCTGGAGTTTCACAGCGGCTGTCAGCTGTTTACTCCTGTCATTCAAACAGAACGTGCTGGAGAGGGGGCGGGGCTTATCTTCTCCATGTAAATACTGTGGTGGAAACGACTATGTCAAAATTAACCTATTTGACCGTGATTTAGTAGTAATACACGTTTCAAAATAATAATAATAATAATGCCGAAGTAACAACATACTGAAAACTGTTAGTAAAACCATGTTTTAATGCTTTACAATTTACATACCTAGATGCACGTGTGTTGTGTTTATGCAGTGCAACTCCCACCCAGTGGGTGGCTATGTAGAGTGATAGAACAGAGCAGGCACGCCCCCGAGAGAAGGAAAGCAAGTCACGTCACAAATTAGCATTTCTAAAATGTTAGCGTGGATTAATAAAAGTGCAAAAAGACAGCGGTTGTCGCCGGAAGAAACTTCAAATACAGAGAATGCTGTGCCTGTGTTGGAAATTGTGTCTGATGGGGAGCTTTCTTTGGTTGATCCTCCTGCTCCAAGTTCTAGTGCATTATCATTAGCACTAGCTCCGCCGCCTCCTCCAGAGCCTCTAACGTTAGCTGCTGCTGGCTCAACTGCCACCAACAACACCGGGCAAAGCGATGCACCTGACTGCTGGACAACGGACCAGGTGCAATATTTTTGCAAGACCAATGCATGGCTCCTTCTTAAAGATAAGAAGCTAGGATGTCGGATATGCAGAGATGTCAAATCTTTGGGAATACACACTGGACAAGGACTGAAACTGTCAACTGAATGGGGTGAGTGTGCAGTGTCTCATTTCGGTGTTGACAAGGGCAAACAACAAGCTAGCCTGAGGAAAAAAAATCAAAGAACATAAAGAATCACAAGCCCATGTAAAAGCTGCTGACATCCTTACATCTGCTTCACGTGAAACTATTCAACATCAAGTGCAGTCTATGCATAAATCTGAATTAGACACCACTATCAGAGTTTTTCGAACGGCATATACAATTGGCAAACATAGCCGGCCATTCACAGACATGCCAATTGATTTGAATGTACAGAAACTGAATGGGCTGAACGTGGGCAGGGTTTTGCACTCCAATAAAACCTGTGGCGAAATCATCCCACATAGCTCATGAGCTGAAGAAAAAAATGGCAAAAGACATTACAGAAAACCAAAGAAAACTGTGTTTTGGTCGATGAATCTACCACTATTAGTGGTAAAACGGTGCTTGTTGTGTGTCTACGCTCAGCATTAGCTGATGCTGAGCCCGAAACGTTTTTTTGGGAGCTGATCGAGTTGGATGGAACAACGGCTGATGACATCACAAAGGCGTTAATGGAGTGTCTTGGAAGAGATTTTAACGAGGACTTTTTAGGTCAGTGTTTCGTTTCTTTTGCATGTGATGGGGCTTCAGTCATGCTAGGGAAGAGAACAGGCGTTGCTACCCAGTTGTGTAGTAAATTCCCAAGCCTGTTTGTGTGGCACTGCTCCAATCATCGTCTAGAGCTGGCAGTTGGGGATGTGGTCAAAGAGGTCTCAGGGCTCAATCATTTCCAGATCTTTTTTGACAAACTCTATTCCTTGTTCCATGCCTCCCCCAAAAATCAGAGGCAGTTAGCGCAGTGTGCGCAAGCAGTCGGACAGCGTCTCCTGGTGATAGGGCGTGTTTTGTCCATCCGCTGGGTGGCTTCAAGTGAAAGGAGCGTCAGAGCAGTCTGGGAAAACTACCGAGTGCTTCATGATCACTTCACAAATGCTGCAAACGACACGAGCAGGGATTCCAGAGACAGAGCAAAGTACAAGGGCCTGGATGATGTGCTCACATCTGCAACGTTTGTCAGCAATCTGGGACTGATGTACGATGCGCTCACAGAGCTCAGCGACCTCTCTCGGCAACTCCAAAAAAGAGAGATGACACTGCCTACAGCAGATAGGCTCTTAACTCGAGAAATACGAGTTTTTGAATCCATGGTCACCATGCCTGGCCCACACATGACTACAGTTCATACAGCTCTAGCTGAGAAGTCCTTCAAGGGTGTTGCCTTGCGTGAGAATGGCAGGCTTGTACAGATTCATGCAGGTCAGTTTTTCCGCAGTATGGTAGAGAATCTGAGACACAGAATGACTTCCACAACCTCCTCTCATGTCAGCACAAGAGAAATCCCATTACATGGCCGGGAGGCCCGGGACAATCAGCTAATCCAGGACATGAAAGTTATCCATCCTGGAAGTTGGCCTGAAGAGGAGTTAGACGTACAGTATGGGGACGTAGAGGTGCTACGTTTGTGCGAAGTGCTGAAAGTGGACAGAAGAGAGACTGTTCAGGGCTTTCGCGAATACAAGGAAACCAGGGCATCCCGTACACCTGCTGCCATGGAACCTCTACTGAAAGCAGTCCGAACCATCGCTGTCTCCACTAGTGAGTGTGAGCGGGCATTCAGCTGCATGAACGATATCCTTACTGCAAAAAGGAATGCTCTCTCTGTCAGCCGACTGTCCAGCCTGGTTTTCATTAAATGTAATGGACCATCACTAGGACAGTTCAATCCGGAACAGTATGTGAGGTCCTGGCTGGCAAAGGGAAGGAGAAGTGCTGATGAAAGAGCCTGTCCAGCTCCAGCCCCTGATACTGATGTCCCCAAGGCCTTCTGGAGCCTTTTCTAACAATGTGAAGTATATTGCAAAGCAGCTCACCCAGTGAGAAGACTTTTGGCATAATGTGCCGATTTGTACAGATCCTGGAGATAGAAGGACTTCAGACCAACCAGGGAGTTATCTGATCAGCTTGGTGTTCAATGTAACTCTTTACCATGGCTCAGACTTTGTTACTTGCAGTTACAGTTTCTCATTTTAGATTGTGCAAATTTTGCATTTGTTTTTACATGTTCTTTGTTCATGCTCTTTATCATTTTTCTGAGTTGGAAAGTTAGATTGCATCATAGTTTACTTTATACATATTTGTATTCTTCAGTGGTGAAGTATATTGCAAAGCAGCTCAGCCATGTGAGAAGACTTTTGGCACTTTTTCGTTTTTCGTTTTCTGAGTTGGAAAGTTAGATTGCATTCAAAATGTACAGAAATACTTAATTTTGTTAAAGCTTTTTATAAAAAATGCTTCTGACCAGAGCTTTGTTTCCTTGTCATTAATGTTGAACACCACCAGAGGGGCTCTCACCTGAAAGGTCTCTGCTTCATGTGTCTTCAGCAGAAGATCTAGACTTTGATTGCTATATTTTCAGTTAATATTGACCTTACTGAGCTTTAGCCATATCCGCTGCCTATCATAAAAAATGTTAAGTACAGTGAACCTTTCTAAAATATACAGTAGTAAAGAGACAAACCCACCAGCATTATAGTAGCCAAATTCTTGTTTGTGGGCTGTATATATAAAATTGACTTGAAAAAGTTGCTGATTGTAGAGTACTGGCACCTTTTTCATTCCAATTCAAGCACTGGTTAACGGAAGAGTGTCTGCGAGGCGTTTTTGTTTTTTACCTTACTAAATGGTCTAATGGTCATTGTAGCGGGGGGGGGGGGGGGGGGGGGGGGGGGGGGCGCGATACTCGCGGAAGTGATTTCAAAACAAAAGCACTCGTTTGCTTGGAACGTTGAACATAATTATAAACAAGGGGAAACAAGGTGAATTTAGCGATCACAATGAAAACGGCCAAGACACACATTGAGCCCAGAAAATGAATGTTATTAAGGCTGTAAATATAATAAGCATGTGTCTAAAATGGACAACATTGTTAGGAGATTTAAACTATACAGCGATTCTGCACTGCGGTCACTCAGCCGTCTCTCGCGTTTGTCTTTTCAAATCAGCTGCTCTTTATATTTTACAAATATTTTTTACTGAAAGTTCTTAATAAAACTGACACTGTTGGACTCGAATTGAGAAGAATAAATGGACAACATTGTTAGGAGATTTAAACTATACAGAGAGCCGTTTTTTCAAATCAGTAGCTCTTCATTTTCTTTTTACAAATATATTTTACCACAAGTTCTTCATAAAACTGACACTGTTGGACTCGGTACTAGTTTGACTGCTACTAACAATACATTGAAGTACTTTTACTGTGTACTTTGTGAGAAATACTCTGTCAAAGTCCCCTCCATATAGCACATAATCTAATGCATCAGTCCGTCCCAGGAGGGAGTTTATAAACCAAAGAGTAACCGCCCTTACGGCACGCTCTGATAAGTAAAGCGAACGCACCCGCAAGGACACCTGGCCAGGGATGTGACAGTTTCAGGGGTTGACTAAATGTTCCTTAAAACCCCTAATGCTTGCTGCAATCTACGCGATTCATCTCCCTCCATCATGTTATGTTGATTTGAAATCAGAAGTTCTGAACATGAGCCCGCCCCGCTCGACCTTCTGAGCCAATCACAGCGCAAGAATGACCTGCCTTCCGTTTCAACCATACTCCTTCCGTTTCCACTATACTTTCTCTCTCACATACATACATTCTTCTCTCACATACATATATTGTCTTCACACATACATACATTCTTCACTTGCATACATATATTGTCTTCACACATACATACATTCTTCTCTTGCATACATATATTCCCTTCAGACATGCATATTATAAAATATATGTATGTAAAAGGAGAATGTATGTATGTAAGAGTGAAAATATATGTATGTAAAAGGAGAATGTATGTATGTAAGAGTGAAAATATATGTATGTAAAAGGAGAATGTATGTATGTAAGAGTGAAAATATATGTATGTAAAAGGAGAATGTATGTGCGTGAGAGGACCAGTATGAATTATGGCCTGTACGGCCCCTCATACCGCCCCCTCGCGCACAGACGGGGGAGAGAGATCTCGTCTCGATTGGAAAGATCGAAAATACACCGACATTTGTTTGTCTTTTTGCATGTTAGAAACGAGTTGGCGACACTAAGACTGCGAGATAATATTTGTGTAGCAATAATACATGACCTTTCTCTTTCTCAACTCGCTACTCGGAGGCAAGTCGCTGTCATATGCCTTGTGAACACTCCGATAATGCCTCTCCACGTTACCTTTCTTTGGCAGAGCGACGCTTGCTTTACAAATAAGGCAAATAACCTTTGAATGTGACATCACAACAAAATATTCTTCCTCCCATTCTGGGTGGAAGTGGTTTGTCTTTAGCTTCTTGCTCGGTCCCGCACTCATTTTGTTGTTTGTCCCTTGTTAGTCTCTTTAACTTAATTTGAGTTTTCCCGGCACTTGACTGATTTTGTATCGCTTTGCATTCTGGGTTAACAGACTGGAAAGCGATAGGTCGCTTTTTCTGTCAATCAAGTAAACTCCTGAATTAAGTGGCAGGGAGGCCAAGGGAGGAGGGATCAAAACCTGTTTTGTCTATTTTAACGGAACAGGATTTTTTTTTTTATGAATGACTCGCGATCTACCAGCATTGCCCCCGCGGTCGACCGGTCGCCCGCGGTCGACGTACTGGGCACCTCTGATGTAGGCTATATGTATTAATATCCAGACCTATTGTGTACAGGCAAACTCATCAGGTATGAAAAAGGTGACAAGGATCCGAGCCCCCCGACCCCACAGAATATCGGCTTTCAAATGAGGAATAACAGGATTTTAGCAGTCAGAACAACTAACGCAGCAGTGTTAGTAATAACAGAAACGCCAAAGAGTCACATCTAATATAAATATATAAAAGCATTTATGTTAATTGTGTAGCAATCAGTTTATAATTTTGGCAGCACTGTTGAGCATTTTGAAAATGTATTTTCATGCCTCTGTGCAAGGCTTAGTCTTTCTATCTTTATAGCCACTGGTGTAAAGTAACTAAGTTCATCAACTCAACAAGTAATTGGGTACAATTTTGAGATACTTGTACTTTTAAGTATTTCAATGTGTTGCTACTTTGTTCTTCTACTCCACTACAATTCAGAGGTAAAAGGTGTACTTTTACTCCACTACATGTATTTAATACCTTTAGTTACTTTACAGATGTGGATGATTGATGTGAAATATAATCAAGTCTTAAATCAGACTTTAGTTCCACCTGGAGTAAATCCACAAGCTACCCTGCGGTATACAAAGTCATTCAAACTAGCTGCACCTTTACCAGCTTTGGGAACACTTTAATGATCAATCATTATAAAACACATCATATATATTATTCTGAAATGGACCAATCTGCACAATCACTACTTTTACTGTCGCTACTTTAACTATATTCTGATGCTAATACTTTTGTACTATTACTTGAGGAACATTTTGATTGCAGGATTTTTCCTACACTTTGGTATTTCTACTTTTACTCAAGTACAAGACCTGGGTACTTCTACTTTTACTCAAGTACAAGATCTGAGTACTTCTACTTTTATTCAATTACAATATCTGAATACTTCTACTTTTACTCAAGTACAAGATCTGAGCACTTCTACTTTTAATGAAGTACAAGATCTATACTTATACCACCTGTTTATAGCCTATGAAAAAAACTATTAGAAAACAAAGGCTAGCGTTAGCATATAGTGACAATGTATGCTAGTTAGCTAGCACAACGATTCCTTAAATAATATTGCGACAGAAAAACTTTTCAGTTCACATCAGGCTCTGCCGCTCCGACAGGGAGCTCTGCTCTGAAAACCTTGAACGGCTGTTCTAAGCTCTGTTCACCAGCTGTCCAGTCTGTGCCAGTTACTGTTAATGAACGCACTCGTAGTAATGTAGCTGCTGAAGTTAGATCCTCATATATCCTCATCGCGGAGCAGCAGAGTTCAGCCGACAGACAAGACTCGAGCACACAGCTCGCGCTTCATTGTAATATATAAAAAAAGTAACACCATGCGCATCATGATGGCACATAACAGCTCGCGGCCGCAGATTACCCCACAAATATTTGTATTGCAGATCTACATGAATCACACAAACAACCTATTTTTGATTCAAAATGGCGAATTTCGCCGAAAGGTGACAAGTTTGCATCCCTGTGTATGAGGGGCCGTACAGGCCGTAATTCATACTGGTCCTCTCACGCACATACATTATCCTTTTACATACTGTCACTCTTACACACATACATTCTCCTTTTACATACATACATTTTCACTCTCACACACGTATATATTTACACTCACATTTTGCTCTCATATTATCATATTTCAATGCACACATTCATATATTGTCACTGACATATTTATACATTTTTAACTCACACATACATTTTGCTCTCATATTATCAGGGTTGCCAACTTGGGGTACCTGGCTGGAGTGAGATTTTGATATCATGGGTTTAATTACACATATGCGCACAAAATGACTGCTATCGTGTCAGCAGCGGGACCTTAGCATATATATAGGATATATATACAATATATACAAATACACAATACTGGACACAGACTATAAAGGGCACAACGTTTTATTCACTAATGAAAGTCAAACACATGTTTGTTTCCACTGTTTTATTGTGTGCCTGATAAACAATTAATTGACTTATCGTACGATAAATAAAAATGAACTCGATACATTTCCATTTACATGAGGATGTGACTAGCAGTTTGAAAGGATGTACTTGAATTATTATTATATATTATCATTATGTCAGTGGTCTAAAATGGCCATACAACGGTGCCGACAATATTATCGTTTATCGCAATAATTTCCGGGAAAATGTATCCAACAAAAATAATTATCGTGAGAGGCCTATACATGAAACACACACAAACAAATCTACAGACTTACTCCAAACTGCCAAACATATTAATTAACACACTCTCACTCTCACTCTCATAATACTCTTTGACTCTATTTTGGCCTAGTAGAACAATAAGCAGCAGACTTTTACTTTTTTATCATTTCTACTGGATCTTAGATCTGTGCTTGCGCAATACGGGTCGGCAGTTGCGAGAGAGTAGGCTTGTTTGAGACGCGTTGCGGAAGTAGACGAGAATAGCCGATCGCAGCCAGGGGAGGTCTCAAAAAGCTCGCCTGAAGTCGGACAGCTCGGAGTCGGCTTCGTCTTCTTCTTCTTCTTCTTCTTCTAATGTCAGTTATGTACTAAATAAATACATTTGTTCCTGCTCAAGATTAGATCCAACTTTATTGTTATTGCACATATTACAGGTACTGAGACAACGAAATGCAGTTTAGCTTCTAACCAGGTGCAACAAGCAGTAAAGTGAAAAGTAATGTACACAATCTACAGAATAAAATATAGAATGAATTGAATGATGAATAAACAGTGAGGGCTATGAATACACTAGATATACACAGCAGCCTGTGAGCAGTATGAACAGTGTGTATTAATATGCTAAGATATATAAAGTATGAAAACGGTAAGCAGTATAGTATAAAATATATGGATATTAATTTCATGATGATAAACATTGTGGAACAATGATGAAAAATGTGAATGGAAGTGGCGACGTAAAACTGACACAAAACAACAACAAACTTTTGCCGAGCCAATTGGAGAGTTTCATCAGCAGCACGTGGTAAAAACCACCAATGAGTGCTCAGCTCGAGATACCAGCGAGTCGTTTCCCATCAAGCATTTCGCTTCCGCAGCCCGTGGAGAGGAACTGCGCCGCCTCGCCGCGCCTCGCTCTCAAGGCTGCGGGCGTCTTTGTCCCGCGAGATTTTAACGTCTCATGTACGCGAGCCTCCAGAGCAAGTCGGACAAAATGACTAACCATCATGCAACGCACGAGCAAGACGTTGATCGAAATTGCGCAGGTCTGCGCAGGTCTCGCTTGTCTCAAACAAGCCTAGTATTTTTGTTGGGTAATCTATGGTAGGGCTAACCCATACAGTGGTGGGGCTCAAGTCAGTATTTGCATTGTAATTACATACACGCTCCCCTTGACAGTGAAACGCCACGCGTGAGGTTTAGATTATTTCCCTGTCTCAATCCAAATTGAACTGTATGAAATAAAAAGGCACATTTGTCTTGTAATAAATAAAAAGGGCGACCTGGAGCCAATCCTGCAATTTCTCCACAGGTGAAAGAGTTGACATGCTGAAAACCCAACCCCTGCAGGGGGGTCTGGGGGGATTCTCCCCCTGGAGATTTTTCGAAATACTAACATAAAATACACATTCTGGTACTCTCTTGAGAAGAAAAATGAATAAATCTATTACTACATGACATATTTAAAAAAATGAATGCCATTTTAGTTTTGTGTTACTTTGTTCTGAAAGCTGAACCTGCTGCTCCTCACAGAGAGAAGAGGGAAGAGGCTGTGTGAATGACTTTACATTGTGGATAAGGGTGGATAGCCCCCATTGTTCTGTGTGTCAAAATGAAAGACAGCCCACACACCTATCAATCATCAAACCGTGGGGTCTTATTTCATTACGTGTTGATTTCTATCAACACGTAATGTTGTATCGACGTATAGAGATGTAGGCCTACTACAGCAAAAGTATTCTCCGTCGGGACTTCCTGCAACAACACCACGCCGTTATCTTGATTCTGATTGGCCAGAAGACATTATCAAAGATGTTCTATTGAGAAGACGATCACAACGTGACAAAAGTTTTCAAAACCGTTTCTAGTCTTCGGTATTCTTGTTTTTTGGCGTGAGAATAGTTTGGGCAGCGTGAGAACGTGAGATTGAGAGTGAAAGCGTGTGTCACACGCCAGATGCGTGAGAGTTGGCAACCCTGCTCATATTCATATATTTTAACGCTCATATTTATACATTTTGCTCTCATGCACATTCATTCAATGTTTACATTTAATATCATAAATAATATATACATATCTGAAGACAATATATGTATGCAAAAGAAGAATGTATGCATGTATGAAGACAATATATGTATGCAAGAGAAGAATGCATGTATCTGTGAGAGAAATTATAATGGAAACGGAAGGAGTATGGTTGAAACGGAAGGCAGGTCATTATTGCGCTGTGATTGGCTCAGAAGGTCGGGCGGGGCGGGCTCATGTTCAGAACTTCAGATTCAAATCAACATGATGGAGGGAGATGAATACGTGTATCTTCGGACCATTTGTTTTTCTTTATTAAAAAAGTAAACGGAAGAGTGTCTGCGAGGCATTTTTGCTTTTAGTTTTTTATCTTACTAAATGGTCTAATGCACCGTTTCTCAAAGTGTGGACCTCAGGCCAGAATCGAACCTAGGTCCTCGCGGGCGGTAGTGGACTGTTACAGCCGGAGACTCGCAACGGCGGTGGACTTTCACAGCGCTGCTGCGCCGGACCCGCCAGGTGTTGTGAAAGTCCACGTCCCACCTATGCCAGAGCCAGCGGCCCACCGATGGCAGCAGCCCACCAACGGCAGCGGCCCACCAACGGCAGCGGCCCACCGGGAAAAGTCCCGAATCTCCCGATGGCCAATCCGAGCCTGCTCACACACACACACACACCTGCGTTGCAGTCGGGAAGAAAAGCAATGTGGAGCGGCACCTCACCACTTCATAAGGAGTTTAACCGTGACACTTTTCGAAATCCCGTTTGTGTCCCCCCACTTTACAAATAGGCCTATGTTTATTATTTTGTAACGCAAGCCGTCATCGCCACGGAGGAGCACACAGCCTCTGTGAGCGAGCGAGAGAGAGAGAGAGAGAGAGCACACTTTTATCTTTTTAATATAGCCTAGGTGTAAAAAATAAAGAAATCATTCCAATGTGTACTATAGGACAGTAAAAAAAAAAAAACTGTTCAAAAGGAGAGTGATTAGTAAAATATGCATAAATAAAAAGAAAGAATGCTAACTAGGTAACATAAGATAAGAATAAACAAGTTTAAATGATTTGTTGTTGGTTGTGATCATATTCTAAAGATATTTGGATTATTGATATGTATACAGCTTTCATCTGAGTGTTGAGAGCTGTATCCATACATTCATGTTGCTCTCAAAGTGCACCAGATTGATGCATTTCACTTCAACATTTAAAAAAGTATCTTCCCGGGGGTGCATGCCCCCGGACCCCCCTAGAGGAGGTGAGGACCCCCCTAGAGGAGGTGAGGTCCACCCCCAAATAAAGTAGGTTAAAATAATTAAATTGAATACATGTTATTTTAGTAAACACTGAAAACGGGTCCCACAGACCCAAACAGCACACAAAGGTTAAAGGTCAGCATATAATAATGTTAAAATGTGCTAAATATACACTGCAAAAAACTAAGAAAAGAGGAGTAAAAGTAGCTCACGACTTGTTTTATTTTTTGAAAGTAGCGCTCACCCTAAAAAAGGTTGGAGACCCCTGTTATAGAAAGACACATTTGACAATTTTAAGCTTTGCCTATCATTTGATTGCAGCGATGAGGAACAGGTGGGGCTTGAAAAGGCCCACCTGTTCAAAGTGGGGAATGACCAGTGTGCAGATGGGGAGCATGTTTGCTTAGCTTCAGCTAGCTCTGGAACTTCCAGCTCGGTGGCAGCAGGTCCCGCCTCGGCTCCGCCTCTTTGCCCTAATTTGGAGAAGGCTGGAGAAGGCGGGAGTTGAACTCTGATGTCATTGTCGAGCCGTTAGTGGCCGACTCCGCCTACTAAGGGCTTCTGTCACTACCCGATCTGCAGCTCTGCCCGATCTGCAGTGCGCATGTGCGAGATGATCCGCCATGGACAACGCCGGATGGCAACCCAAGTAGGACAACATTGACACAGTGGCTTTTGGCAAAGCTAAAAAAATAAACGAGAGAGAGATGAGTTATTGTTATTACAACGTGACTTCACTATTATTTAACAACTCTTTTTATTGGGTTCTTTTATTTGGGGTTAAGTACATACTGTAAGTGAGAAATGGATTTAACTTCTGTTAGACAGCTATCATACTGAATACATATTTACTGTGAATGTGTGCAAAAATGTATGGCATATGGCTGTCTAACAGAAGTTACATTCATTTCTCACTTATTCTGACAATGTACTGAACCCAATAAAAAGAGTTGTTAAATAATAGTGAAGTCACGTTGTAATAACAATAACTCATCTCTCTCGAGTTTTCTTTTTGAGCTTTGCCAAAAGCCACTGTCAATGTTGTCCTACTTGGGTTGCCGTCCGGAGTTGTCCAATATGGCGGACAGAGCTGCAGATTGGGTAGTGACAGCAACTCTGCAGAATCCTATGGGTGGCGTCACGGACCCTACGTCCATTTATATATACAGTCTATGGCAGGGGTCTCAAACTCATGGCCCGGGCGCCAAATCCGGCCCGCGACTTCATTTTATGTGGCCCCTCAAGAGCTTCAAAGAATATAATAAGTTTATTATACGGTTACATGCCACTTTACAGAAGCAGGTTGCCCATAAACTACATGTCCCACAATGCATCTCGTTTTGTGACATGCGCACTGAAGAGACTTCCAATTATTTGCCCTGGACTTCTGCTTTCAGACGTAGTTAATTACTAAGTTATTATCCTATCCGATAATAATCCAATTCAGAGGCAATAATGTAATATAATACATTATTTTATATATATATATATATTATATATTTATATAGTTACAACCGGCCCTTTGAGTGCAACCTTTATGCGAATGTGGCCCGCGATGAAATTGAGTTTGACACCCCTGGTCTATGGGAATGACAGAAAATGGTTGAGAACCACTGGTCTAATGGTCATTGGAGCGAGGGGCGCGAAACTCGCGGAAGTGATTTCAAAACAAAAGCACTCGAGAGACGGCTGAGTTGACCGCAGTGCAGAATCGCTGTTTAAATCTCCTGACAATGTTGTCCATTTTAGACATAGACTTATTATATTTACAGCCCTTAATAACATTCATTTTCTGGGCTCAATGTGTGTCTTGGCAGTTTTCGTTGTGATCGCTCAATTCACCTTGTTTATAATATTATCACCGTTCCAAGCAAACGAGTGCTTTTGTTTTGAAATCTACATGGTCTTCAGACATGCATATATTATTTATAATACTAAATGTAAACATTGAATGAATGTGCATGAGAGCAAAATGTATAAATGTGTGAGTGAAAATTGTATAAATATGTGAGTGACAATATATGAATGTGTGCATTGAAATATGATAATGAGAGCAGAATGTGTGAGTATAAATATATACGTGTGTGAGTGAAAATGTATGTATGTAAAAGGAGAATGTATGTGCGTGAGAGGACCAGTATGAATTACGGCCTGTACGGCCCCTCATACCTGTGTGTATAGGTCCTGATAAATTCAAGCTTCTTATGCTCATCTCATAAGATCATGGGAATTTAAGTGGCAAAGTTCTGTAACATTTCCTCGATTGCGAGAAAAGAGTTGATGAGTTAAATAAGCTATGAAAATGCTTTTCGTGACTAACTGTTACCGGAGCAAACATGGGGGGGGTTTGGGGATCCCCCCCCACGGAAAAAAAAAATAGATTTCCTGTATTCTGGTGCATTTTAACAGGTGGTTTGATACTTCTATGTGGCTATACTAGCATGAGGAATAGGATGGGTACATTTTGTAATTTCATCCAGTCGTAAAGAAAGGAAACATATTTGATTATTAATTCAGAGCCGTCTTTGAATGAATAAAAAGCAGTTTAAATGCCCATTTTTTGTACATTTATATACAACAATAAATATTTGAGAGTGCATTGAGGGATATTGTTGTGGAGAGTCATTTATATATACATCGCAAAATACATTTGTGAATCCTTCTGTGAGCATTTATTAATATTGAGACTGATCTGACTCCATACAGATGTTAAGTTCACCTAGGAATGGTATCATTGACTTAAATGTTCAAATAAATGTTGCTCTTCTGTCTATATTGGTCATATGATGCCCCTTGACTGAAATGTTTCCTGTTCAATATCCCCACTGATTTCCTTAACATTCTGGGATGAGAGTCCACATCACAATTTACTCTAAACTGTCATTTCTCTTTCATCACTCACCTCAGCAATGGACCTCTCTCCACTGTCCCTGTGTTCTGCCTCTGACTCACTCTCAAGTGCCTAGATGTCAAGAGAGGTGGTGAAGTGATCATTATTTACTGAGCAGTATACTCTTTCACATTGAGTCATACTGAATGTAATTACAACTGACTCTAAAATAAGTCTTGGACATTTTGAAGACTCAAAGTCCCAAGCAGTAGGTAGAATATTAGCTAGTCTATGTAATGTGCACAGAAAATAAATAGTTAACTGAATACTGGGATGGAAATTGTTACGGTGTGCAGGAAGCAGGACCCAAATGCAGATTTAAGTGACAAAATAATTCCTTTATTTCAAGGCTACAATATTCAGAGACAGAACAAAACACTCACCGCAGTTTACTCACAACACAAGACGAACCGACACTGAACACAGGAAGAGACAAGACTAAATACAGGAAGGGGTAATCACAAGACGAGACACAGCCGGGCAGGGGAGGAGAAACACAAGGGCCACAGGTGAAAACAATCAGACAACTAGACACACCAGGGAAACTAACGACGGGAGGAAAAACACAGGAAGAAGGACCAGACAATATACAAGGATGAAAATACCCATAACCAGACATACAAAACTACAACACAGACAGATCCTAACAGAAATGGCCTATAAGCACTCAGTAAAACATAAACACACACAAAAAGCTTCTGAATGATAAGAAGTATAATTAAAACATAACGCACATTACCATTTTGAGAGAGAGTACCGAAGTTAAAGAACTCAGAAAATAATCTCTTATCGAACTGAGGCTCCAGTAAAACACACTGACTGCGCCTCTACAGTACATGTACATCATGGTGTTTACATGAGCAGATCGGGTTATTCATGTTCCCTGTTTACATGATAAATACTAGTAACCTGGCATTTCGATGCCTTTTCTCATCTAAACTATTCAGTATTTGTGTCTCTCTATCATGACATAAAGACGAAACTCCTCTCCAGAAGTGAGACGTTTTTGGCACCGCCGCCATCACTGTTAACTGATTAACTGCTACCAGCTGATGACTTACTTTCCTCTTCTTTGAAATGTTCTTATGTCCATGTTGTCTGGGGGAGAACACATATCAAACCAAGAGATCGTCAGCTTTGATTTTCGCTGTATTAACAATGTCCTGAACACTTGGTGTGTGTGCCTTACCTCCGCTAGCGGCATCGCTTCATACAACAGATCTGAGCTGTCCAACTATGGCAACACTCCTTGAACATGCGCGCGCTATATGAGAATCTGCCTTGGTACAAAGTAGCAGTGAAAACATGGTACGGTGTTTCATTGATTTGGGCATTCTCTCAATAAGCAAGTGGAATGGATTTGATAGTGAAGCACTGACAGCGCTCTACAAAGTGCGGCGAGTGTATAGACCGATTCACGGACTTTCCACATGGTAGAAGTGGGGGGGGGGTCTAAACTAATCATTTAAAAAAGTGGGGGGGACTTGTCCCACCCTCATATAATGGCTGCGACGCCCATGAAGTGACTAACCTTAGCACTTAGTTTAGCACAGGCTCTTTCTCACCAAAGTCATGTGTCTAATTTAGCCTTTTAGCAATTGTTTATAGGTAAAACTGGCTATAACAGCCATGTGTAAAGGGTAGCCTATAATGCTAACTTCTGGAAAAAAAAACATGCCATCCAACTTCAATCGCTCCAAACCAGGCCCGGACTGGCCATCGGGAGGACCGGGAGGTTTCCCGATGGCCTGGCCTGTTAAGTGGCCTGCTGGCCTGAGGATTTAAAAAAAAAATGTATATATTGTGAACGCAACGCTTCGCAAATGTGGGTCTGACTCTGCCTCACAGAGGGTGACTGGCTGTCTACATGATGTGGCCTGCCGACATGAACACTTTCATACAGATCATACACTAAAGCCCTCGATTGGTCTCTGTGTGTCATTCAAGCTCGGGAGGGTGTGTGTATGTGTGGCGGGCGCGAGCGAGCGAGAGAGAAAGCGCGCGCACCGGTTACGTGTATTGTTGTTGTTAATATCTGGTGCTAGCTAGCGGCGCTAACGGATATAATGAGCTGTCAACAAGGTCTAGGAGAGTCCTCTCCTGTCAGACTGAGAGACTGATAACTACAGCTCAGGTGAGGTAAAGGACTCTCTGAGTGTTTAGATAGTTAACTTAGTCTAAGTTATCTCAGTGGGTCTCAAACGGTTTGGTCACCATTTATGTAAACACATATTTCCATTTGAAGGGGGAGTGATTAGTAAAATATGCATGAATAATAAAAAAAATGTTTTAACTAGGTGAAAAAAGGTAAGGTAAAGTTTAAAACTTGTTGAGAGCTAAAACTAGTCTTTGCTGCTGCCTCAAAGAGGAGCAGGGGGGGAGGAGGGAGACAGGTGAGGCTGGTTCAGGAGCACAGACACACTCACAACTATAAATGAACCAAAAACAAATAAATAAACAAGTTTCAATGTTTTTTCATATTGGATATGGTATGTTATTGGTTATGGCCATGTTCTTATGATTTTATGATTATTTAAATGTATACAGTTCTGTTTCATATGGGTGTAGTCTCTTTAGTTCCCCCTCAAAGTGCACCAGATTGATGCATTTTACCGGGGGGGGGACCCCCCTAGAGGATTTGAGGTCCACCTCCACTTAAAATATGTTCACATGGATAGGTTCCTAAATAGATTTGCAAAAACATTTTAAATAGTAACCCATGTCCATATGTTTATTCTGGGGAAGTAGATTTAAACTAGAGGGCTATCACTATGGGCAGCAACGCTGTAAATATTGACAAATAAATCCAGGAAAATGGCACAAAAGAAAACTGGTAGTGGCCTGGCTGGGTGTATAATTCCCAGCCTGACATATTGTCCCAGTCCGGCCCTGCTCCAAACCAGTTACCATAAGCACAGGGCTGCCCCTGGCCAACTTGTGGCCCCACGCAAAGGTGTTTTGAACTGTTAGTGCCGGAGCAGGCAGTATGGGAAAAATAAAGAGCTTTTTGAACATTAAAGCATGGAGACATGTCACAGTAGAGGAACAAATTACAAATATGGACCTGAAAGTTAGCATAATATATCTTCTTTAAAATGTGCTTGAAAATTGAATGAAAACACAACTATTGACATCCAATGCTACCTGGACATAGCAAGATTACCTTATTAACCTAATAAGTGTGTGACCGCCCGCTCTTGCCCAGATGAGGCCGGTTTTGCTTAATAACTGTTGCTATTTTACTTCTCGAATGGAGTTTATGTTGAAAAACTTTAAGCACACAACATTTCTATTTGAAACAATAGGCTTGTTTGAGACGAGCGAGACCGACGCAGACCTGCGCAATTCTGATCGCCGTCTTGCTAGTGCGTTGCATGATGGTTAGTCATTTTGTCCGACTTGCTCTGGAGGCTCGCCTACACGTGATGTTGAACTCTAGCGGGACACAGACGCCCGCTGACTTGAGAGCGAGGTGCGGCTAGGCGGTGCAGTTTCTCTCCACGGGCTGCGGAAGCGAAATGCTTGATGGGAAACGACTCGCTGGTATATCAAGCTGAGCACTCATTGGTGGTTTTTACCACGTGCTGGTGATGAAACTCTCCAATTGGCTCGGCAAAAGTTTTTCGTTGTTTTGTGTCAGTTTTACGTTGCCACTTCCATTCACATTTTTCACCATTGTTCCACAATGTTTATCATCATGAAATTAATATCTATATATTTTATACTATACTTGCACTGCTTACCGTTTTCATACTTTATATATCTTAGCATATTCATACACACTGTTCATACTGCTCACAGGCTGCTGTGTATATCTAGTGTATTCATACCCCTCACTGTTTATTCATCATTCAATTCATTCTATATTTTATTCTGTAGATTGTGTACATTACTTTTCACTTTACTGCTTGTTGCACCTGGTTAGAAGCTAAACTGCATTTCGTTGTCTCAGTACCTGTAATATGTGCAATAACAATAACGTTGAATCTAATCTTGAGCAGGAACAAATGTATTTACTTAGTACATATCTGACATTAACGATTAAACACATGTGTGCATTCTTTATAAATGCAAACCGAGTCAAGCCGACTCCGGAGGTGGCGGTATGTACCTTAAAGTTGTTTGCAATCCGCCAAAAAACCGAGAGAAGAAGAAGCCGACTCCGAGCTGTCCGAATTCAGGCGAGCTTTTTGAGACCTCCCCCGGCTGCAATCGGCTATTCTCGTCTACTTTCGAGGCGAGCCGCAGCTCGTCTCAAACAAGCCTAATGTGTCCTTGGTATCACACAGGCTTCGTATGTTTACCGTGGCCTACTCATGCACATATCAAACTTATTTGTAAACAAATAAATCCAAAGCTTAATATAAACTATGCCTATACACAGTACTAGCTACATTACAAGCTATAATTTGATAATCACTGTCAATTGCCTTGCACATAAATCATGTCCTCTACATGTATGTGTGCGATTGGCTGTGTTTGGCCTTTCAAAAAGTCTCCCAGTGTGACCCTTAGCCATTTCTTCTCAGCTTTTCACACAGTCCATCTCCTTCTCTCACTTTCACCTCACCATCCTACTCCCATGGCCTCTCACTTTTTAAATGTCTCCACTCTTTCTCGCTTTCTGAGTCACTGAACTCTTTGACAATTTCTCCTTACCGCTGTCCTCTGTGGCCTTGCTCTGGTCACACTTCACTGACAAACTCATCCCTTTGGCTTGACCTTATTCAGGACGAGAGACGCCAACTGAAGGATTCTCCTGGAACAAAAACGATGAAATCGTTTTCATACTGTTGACTTTTAGAAACTAGTGCAGAGGTGGATATACTGTATCCATAGGCTCCACTGTCCTAATCTCAGTATTTCCATGGTGCCTGTGTTCCCATTGTGCCTATTTTTGGCAGAAAGGGGCTGGCAGGGTGCTCTGAGAGCCTCTTCCTAGCGTTTCATCATGAAAGCGCTCCCAGCTCTTTTACATTTTTTTACTACGATGTTTCGACAACGTATCACTGCTGTTATAAGATGGACAAGCTTCGCCCCATTGGATTTTGTCATTGTTTATTATCATTTGTGCTACTATATATTTGTTCACTGCTCAGTGATGAGGATGATCAGTAGCCTATATTTACATAGAGGTCCCAAATGTATCGGCACTTACATCCAGGATCTACCTGGCCAATCTGCTCCAACAAACGGGCTTTTCGGGTCTTGGGAATGACAGTTTCCGTTCGACATATACGGCCAAAAAGAATCCTATTATCCAATTTGGATAATAGGATTATCCAATTGTCATATATATTTTCAAATCTATGCGCTCGGAGCGGCCGCAAAAAGAGGGCGGAGCGCTCAGAAAAAATATGTGGCTAATGGTGATAGCATGCACTCTGTTCTCATCGGTATATCAATTGAAAAAATGGACACTGGCTATGCTATGCTGTAGCATGATTAATGGAAACGTTTTGCTTCACTCCCTATCAAGTCACTTTCAACTTATCCACATGTAACTGGATCTGCTTCCCGTGTTGACACTGATTAAAAGTGAATATCTTTTGACATCAGGGTTTTTTTTATTTGGAGTGCCTGTTGATCCGGAGGGAATTTAATTTGTGAAATGTCAAAGATGCCAATTTTGAAACTGGTGGCTCTTTTTTATTCTGTTTACCTTTCCTGCTTTGCCTTCTCACTCCCCTCCTCTCTGAGCTGATGCTGATAATGAGTTTCCTTACTAAAATTGGCCTTCCACTGCTCATTGTAGTTATGGTGAGATGCAACAGGTCATCACACTGATTTGTTTTCCTCCTACATGATTTACTTACGACGCAGATATCACGGCACAGACAAATCTGTTGGCAAATGAACACATTGGCTTCATAGTAATTATTTTAATGCATATTTAGCTGGTGTTCTCGCTGACTGGTGCTCCAAACAACTCTAATTACATTAAGTATGAAGCTTAATAGGTGTTACATATCTGTCGTCTAAGTATGTGATTAAAAGACCGTCTTGCTGTTATCTGTTAAGACATGCTGTCACACCAGGCCTTTTAAATAGACTCTAGGGAGTGCTGGTGATGACGGTGTGTGTGTGTTACCAAGATACTACAGTGGTGCTATTGAGAAGACAGGAAGGTTGAGCAATGAAAAAAATCAGTTTGTTTACTGAAAATAATGACAGAAATCTTTCTTGGTTGTCGTTATTTGGAGATTCCGAGTTGTTAGGTCTGGATGGAAAGAGGAAGATAGATTCATTATGCGCTGCCATATGTCATGCCAAGGAGCCTGGAACCAAAGCATGTCTCACCACATGAACATGAGTTCTGCGTTGGTGGTGGATGCTGATCCCCAACTGCAAAATAAAAAGTCCTAAAGGAAGATATGTTTTTAATTCCTACACTGTCCGCAGGCAATTATGAAAATAATGTTACCCACTGCTTAGCTAATTTTCTATTCATATGCATTTGTAAAAAAAGTATCTTTATGTTCTATGGAATCGTTCAATGCAAACGTGAATCTAAGCAATATAAGTCTGCAGTGTTCAGAATTTTACTTTTTTGTTTGACCAAGGAAAAACACTTGCATGCTTTGTTGTGTTACTTTTGTGAGATATTTTTTAAGTGACAAAAACCTTTAGCATCAATTGTGAATAAAGGATGAAGGATGAAACTCCCTATGGCATGAACTATTGGAATGTAGCCTTTGCAGGCCATTTACATGCACACACACTTATATAACACACTACAATAGAGGGGAAACCCCAAAAAGCATAATAGGGTGCCTTATATGACGCCACTGGAGGTAAACAAATGTATGGAAACATGCAATACAAAAGTAATTTATTGGGTAATGGGCTGTTAATACACCATGTTGTTAAACATCAAGAACAAGAAGAAGTTTAATTAAAACAAATCATCTTGTAAGCACCCAATAAAGAAACCTCAAGATGCAACTTGTAAATGTGCGAGCTGACTCATCAAGAGCTGATATCTAAAGTAATCACTGCAATCAAACACAGCAACACGTAATTGCTCAAGAACTAGAAGTACCACCTACGTTAGGAACATCAAGACCTAATTACTGTTATTTTTATGATGCACTTTTATTATTTTATATCATATTATACTGAAAAGGATTTATGAGCTCAACGACATGAAAAGTGCAAAGTAAAATCAGGTATAAATGTGCAAGAGGCATAAAACACAGACTGTGTTCCTTTGATAGAACCGTTGTGCGGGTTCAAAGCATTAGAACATACAGAAACACGTGTATGAGTCTATTACAATTTGTATCAACCTTTTTTATATATATATTGCCTAAAATATATTAAAGCCACCAAATGACTGGCTGCATGTCTCCCCATTAGGATGTTTGTTTCAGACGAGAGCAATATATTGAGTGGGACCAGTGGCGTTTCTATATGTACAAAAGTGGTGGGGCACAACAAACTTAGATGTCTATATACAGTATAAGCTTCTGCAGTGAGGTCCATGGCTGGTGAGACACTAGCACTGACTCTTCAGGTTTACAAATATTATATTTTGACCTAAATCAAAATATAATATTATTTTCAAAAGCCTCTTTAGTCTGATGCTTCAATTAATTTTAAACAGACAGTTCAACAGAAGGATACCCACATTTTTTAATTTTATCATTTAAATATTGAATTGTTCTCTCAAGATCCCATTTTCAATAAAATTGCGGTCTTACCTTGACTTGAAGATGAAGTCCATTTGCCTATCCTTCTGGACAAAAATCTCTATTACTTTTTTGTAAAAGTCCTCCTTATCTTCTTGTAGTTTCAAAAGTCTATCATAAATCTAATCGATAGATTTATGATTCGAAAATTATAAAAGTAGGCTAGACATGTGGATATTATCCGGCTGAACAAAACGTGCATTTACCTAACAGCTATGTTTCCCACAGATCTTATTTTGAGCTATTTTCTAAATTCCTATGGAGAAATCTCATTGCTTTTTTGTGGAGGGAAGCCATGCGCAGCTTACTTCCTGGTTTTAGGACGCGTCTCTCTCCTTCTCTTCACCTGCTCTTCACACTCCACACTTTTCGCGGCACACGTACTTACAGCCAATCAGCTCTGAATTATGTGAGATGACGTATGGTGGGGATGGCAGCACTATGCCCCTATGGTCATTATTTTTTGCCACACACATTAAATAGGAAAATACTCTGAGCATGCGCAGTGTAGTTTTTACAGTCACCATTCACTTAGACAGGGAGAGGGAGGGGCAGGATTGGGTTTTGTCCCACATGGCTCTAAACAGCTCAATAGGCACACACTGTAGACACTAATTAGAAGAACACAGACTAAAACAGCAATGTACAGACGAATCAGATGATTAAACATGATCTTAAAATATATTTTATATATATTTTAATTTATTTTTTGCATTTTGTTGTAATCATTATTTTAATACTTTCTGCTGACACTAGGTGGGGCTGTGCCCCACCTGCCCCTAATGACCAGTCGCCACTGAGTGGGACTATTAAGTCAATAAATCACCTGTCAGACATGGTCAAGGTTTTATCAAGAGATTTGTAGACTGACTTTAAACACCCCGTGGCCAGAAGCACGAGTTCAAAGACACCCATCACGGATCACACATTAGACTTCAACACATCATCCTATAAATATCTTTACAAGCTGAGTTCCATCACTTCTTGAAAATGACCTTGTCAGGGTAAATCAATTGGTGTTGTGACCTCTACAGCTTTATGAAGGGGCCTGGCGTAGACCAAGGCGCCGCCGTGCATATATCTTCTACACTTACGCCGCTGAATAAGGCTGTTGACACAGCCACAGCCCGTGTGGAGTGTGCACGGACCCCTATGGGGAGGGCTCTCCCCGCCCGTCCATTGGCATGTGTAATGCACTCGCAGAGCCATCCTGTCAGGCGCCTCTTGGAGAGAGCTTTTCCAGCCACACCATCCCCAAAGCACACAAAAGCTGTTCAGTGGGCCTAATGGCGGCTGTGCGCTCTACATAACATGCTAGCGCACGCACCGGGCAGAGGAGGTGCAATTTAGCCTCCCTGGCCCCAATATGGGGTGGAAGACTAAAGCCGTCTAACTGAATAGTCCTTGACCTGAACGAACTCCTTAGGCTCTTGGGAGCAAAGGAGTGGTTCGGTCTGAGTGTCGCCCCACTACGGTCACCCCGGATCAAAAGAGTGTGTAATTGTGGAGAGGAATGACTCTTAGACTGGGATAAATGCAATCATTTTTATGAAAAGCATTTCTTCAGTATTGACACATCATAGAGGGAGGAGGCGGGATTCGTCCTCGCGTCCTGGGTGGAGAAAGCCATCTCCGCCGGGACACTTCCTCCCACCGCCCGTCTCCGGGAGGGCGGTGCACCCCATCCCGAAGCCCTCTGCTGACGCGGAACAGAGACAGAGGCCCGGTCTGGCCCCGCGGGTGCTGGAATTGAACCTGCCCCGTAGAACCAGCCGAGGGAGCAGGAGAGGCAGCGGGAGATTTGGGCGCTCTGTACCTGTGCTTCTCTCTCCTCCTTACCGTGACTTCAGGGAGAGCCAGCGGCAGCATACGGCTGAGCTGCACTCTTTCCTCCTCTAAGCGGCTGAAGTGCTGCATGACCGAGGTGATCGATCCGAAGAGCCCTTCTGTGGATACGGGAGCTCCAAGGAGATCATCACGGTCCTTCGTAGAGAGCGCCGTGAGTCCTAACCACACGTGGCGTGATCCCACTGAGGCCAAAGACATCACACGGCCAGCTGCGGCGGACCAGATTATTCATCTGTCCGATGCAGCGGTCCACATAATCGCTCCGGTCTTCCTGAGACGGGGAGGCGGGGGCTTCCAGCTGAGGAGTAATCAGCGAAACCCCTAACACGCCAAGATATATAACAACTGGTTTCTGCCCATTTCTTTTTCACTTTGAATGGCAATTTCATCTCAGTTCCAAACAAATAGATACATTATTCGATTACCTCCAGTGACACAGATCTTAGCTCATAGCTTTGTTTTAATTTACCCAAGCTTTGAGATATTGGCCCTGTCCTTGATATTGGTTTCAGCTGCAACCCCACACTAATTGAGTGAAATGTTAGTTACCATTTCAAGAAAATAATTGACAATGTATTGTTCTGACAAATAAGCAGTGTTTGTATATTCAAAGCCTGATATATTCAGGGATTCAAGGATCATTTGACAAAGAGTTGCACAACAAAATGCCCATGCATTCGATAATTGGAGAGCATTTTTAAAAAGACCACTTATTATGAATCTTATTCATTCATCTGCCATAGACAATCATTTTTGTCAGCTCAAGATCTGTTGTATTTTCTATACTTTTTTGCATTAAATTCCATTTAATGAAGAGGACATCTGCGAAAACCTAAGATGGCAATGTCCAAAATGCCAAACTCAAGGTTTTAAAAAGAGTAATATCGCAGTGATTACGTCCTCTAGTTGCAGACATTCATACATTTGGAGCAAAAGAGTAAAAACTATGACATTGTAGAGCCGTTATGTTTGCAGACGGAGATTAGGTTGGATGGAGGGGTCAACAAAACATTGAACCTAGAAGAACCTTGTTTTTCCACTCCTACTAGCAGTCATTACTGGTTACTCTTAACATTAACCATTAGTTGAACCATTTGGTTAAAATAATTTCCCAAATCGAAAGAATTTCCAAAATTGGGATCAATAAAGTATATATTGTATGTTTAAACCAAATGCTTCTCATTTCCTGAGATGTGCTGTTTTCTTCTCATACTCTACTGTGGGTTTTATTCCCAAGCGCTTTAAGGCCACAGAGCTGATTTGGCTGATGTTGAGACTACTCCTCTTCACACAAAGTCTTCCCACAAAGTCTCACGAGAACTTCCCTATCCTGAGAACCGTTATACTATCTACAGCTCAAGGCCAGGTGTCTAATACCGTGTGAAGACAGATTTCTGAACTTCCCACCCTTTGCTGTATATAAGCTTTGCTTTCCTATTATATCTGCGCACACTCACGCAGACTATTCTATACTCTGTGAGACCTGTGTCTATATTTATTGTATCTTATGTATTTGAAGCTTCAAATAAATAACCAGAAAGACAACTCTGTCTGATTCACCATTTATTTGTTTTGATCACTCTGACTTGTACTCTCCACAGTGTTGGGTCTCAAATTTCCATAACAATATCTATATATCTAACCCTAACTCACGGCAGTGTCCGATGAGAAAACTATTTTATTATTGCTGCAATGATTTTTAACATTTGTGAAAGGCAGTGATTTGTCTCCCTGGGAGGAGGTTGTCACAAATAACGTAATAAAGCATTTCATTTGGAGGACTTGTTGGACGAAACCAATTTAGGCTGGAGGCTAAATGTGTCGCTAACTGCTGTTTCTGCTGGATGTATACCACTAGGAGTATGTGAAAAATGATGTATTGTAGTAGAATTGATCGTTTAAAAATAAACACACACATTCACAAAGCTATGTTTCTCTGTGACTCATACGTGGCCCCAGAGGTCTCATATCTCACATGTGAACACACTCACAAGCACACACATGCTGAGAGGCTAATGGACATCGACTCTAGTCTCACCTGTTGGCTTTTTGCACAGTAAATGAGCTAGCTTCAGTTTTATCCACACTTTCATGGTCCGGATGTTGGAGGGTGGAGGTGTAATGAAGATAAAAAGAGAGCTATGGGAGTGAACCTTCATGTGACTGACCATCAGAAACACATTTAATCGGGTGATAGAGCAGATAAAAGTGGAGGGGATTGAGACGAAAAGAAGAAGAGCGGCAGAATATTTTTCCTTTGTAGCCCCTAAAGCAGCTGCCAGTGATTGCACTGACTATCAAACATATGTGTTAAGCCTCCTGCTGATTACATATATTTTTATTAAAGCACGGCAGAATAATTACGGTTGGCAAATCAGTGATAGCTTGTTCGGGGGGAATTACAAAACTGTTGAGCGATGACTCAGAAACTGCCAACGGCTGCCAGACCTTCAAAACCAAATACCTGTTTCTTTCTCTCTGAATCATCTCTGTTGGGTTTTTACTCCCCTGCCTGCTTCTTTTTGCTGCTCTATGAACAATTTCAGGATTTGATGTTTGGATATTGGATGTGTTTTAATCACTTTTTCCATGCTGGTTTGGAAGGTGTGTGCTCTTGTCAAGCTCCATGCAGCACTGTAGAAATGTGTGATAGTCAAGGGGTGGCAGTGAATGAGAGACAAAGTGTGTGTGACACATCTTAACTGTCTTTGGCAATCCTTGATCTCGATGTGCAACCGTTCTTACATTTTATCTTGTGGTTGCAAGCCAAAACAGTGGTCAAATGGGTACTGACAACTGAGTACCTGTAGGGTTAGTTATTTTTGAACTATTTCAAGTACTTGTTGGCTCACAAATAGGCCTCATCTGCCATCTAAATTTTGGAGGGTATATATATATATTTGTATTATGACACCTTTTCAATCCAGACCCTAACCCTAACCCTCATGCAGTTTCTCTAAAAGCTCACACACGGTTCTTATTCTCAGCAGAACCTTATCTTTACTACAAGCCAATACAGAACATGCGTGATTTCCACTGTATTGCACTCAAACATGCGACTTGACATTTGGAGAAGATGGAAAATAGTTTTTTGGGATTGGAATAGGAAGATTGGATCTTATCTTGAAAGAAAGTGCTTTTTGCCTGAGAGATCGAAGCAGAGAAAGAGGAGAGGAGAGCTTGATAGATTAGGAGGTCGTCAGGGTGTTTGGATTTCCACCATTTCCGCTCCGCTGCCCGAAGGACGGTTCTATTAGCACGCAGTGCTTCATTTAGCCAGGGAGCAGGAGGGGACTGACGAGCCTGCCGAGATCTGAGAGGACAGAGAGAGTCCAGAGAGGATGAGAGAGTAGAGAGGAGAGTTTCTGCAGCAGAGTTTGGAGGCAGGAGTTGGAACGAGTCAGAGGAAGGGAGGGCTGAGAGCACCGATGAGTAGGGGTGTAATGGTATCCGTATTCGTCCCGTACCGTCACAGTTCGGACGTCACGGTTCTGCACATGCAGTCACACGACGAATACGCCTTTGTTTTACGAGTGGGAAAAAAGTCTGTCATTCAGGGCAGTATCCACTACAGTATAATCCAGGGGGCGGTATTGCGCCTAAAAGCTGTTTGCCAGCCGCCCTTAAAAAACAAATGAAGAACAAGAAGAAACACAACAAAACGAACAAAATACAAGAAGAAGAAAAGTTAGTATGGCGATTTCAGATAACACACAGGAGCTAGAACCCACCTGCTTCTTTTAAATCAGCTGTGTGGGAACATTTCGGGTTTCCTGTCGACTACAATAACGATGGAGTGCGAGTGGTGGATCGGACGAAGACGGTGTGTCGGCGTGGCTCGACAGCGGTGCGGTATGCTAATGGAAACAAACGCCAAACATGCTAAATCATATCAGAAGGCATCACCCAGATTTGCCAATCACCGGAGCCCGGCAAAAGACAACAGCAGTTCAACAGCTGATCCCCGCTGTTTTTAATAAACCAAGAGACATGAAAGCCGTGAGACCAAAATAAATAACGGAAGCTTTTGACATATGTTTTTCAACGACTATGTGCTCTTGAAACACTTTGTTATCATTTATGATATAATATTTTCAAGACATTCTTTTTAGTTTTACAGCTTATTGAACCTTTTCGTTTGACATCAGCCATTATAGATAATATGGCCATATGAGTGTGTGTGGTACTGTTTGTGGTTTGTTTTTAACAGTTTAATACAGTTAATTATTCAAAATGTCAGAGTTCCTTATTTTTAAACTGAAACTTGCACTACTGTTCAAACATAAATAACAACAAACCTGGAATTATGCATTTGGGACTTTTTTTTGCTTTTTCTTGTTGTACCGAACCCGTACCGAACCGTGACCCCCAAACCGAGGTAGGAACCGAACCGTGACTTCTGTGAACCGTTACACCCCTACCGATGAGGCAAGGGTAGAGGGGGAGAGGGAACGAAGGTTATGGCGGACAGGTGCAGGACGAGAAGAGATTAGTTCGTTATGTTTGGAAAGGGGTAGAGAGAATGAAATGAAGAAGTGATCGGATGTGTGGAGCGGGTTTACAGAGAGGTTAGAAGTAGAGCAATTCCTTGAGAATATGAGATCAAGGACATTGCCAGCTTTATGAGTGGGTGGGGATGGAGACAGTGAGAAAGCAAAGGCGGTTAAAAGAGATGTTAGTTCGTCTATCTTCCCTGTCTAGAGGTTGAAGTCTCCGAGAAGTACAGCGGGAGGACCAGTTTCAGGGATGTGTGAGAGGAGATGATCTAATTCCTCCAAGAAGTTCTCCAAGGCGCCTGGTGGACGGTAGAGAACAACAATGGTTAACTGTATAGGATGGGTTACTGTGACGGCATGGAATTCAAAGGTGGAAGGAGTGAAGTTAGGTAGTTGGTAGAGGGAAAAGCTCCATTTGGGAGAGAGCAGGAGACCAGTGCCACCTCCTCTGCCAGTGGGTCTGGGTGGGTGAAGGAATATGCTGTGCAGAGAGCTGCTGGGGTGGATGTGTTGGATGGAGTAATCCAGGTCTCAGTGAGAGTAAGGAAATCCTAGGCGTAGCCAGAGATGAAGTCAGCCTTAACAGCTGACTGGCAGTTCCACAGGCCACCTGTAACTAGATGTTGGATGTCAGTGGAGCATGTGGGATAGACGAGAGCAGGCCGGTTATAGCGATTAGGAGATATACGGGGCCAGTAATAATTGCGAGAAGACACATGAACAGGAATGGAGAATATACACATGTTTTTAGCAAGAGTGGATATAAACACCAGCGATACTTAGCTCATTTAAAGTAGGATTTACCTCCTCCATGCCTCCCTCGTGACTCCAACAGGACTCTATTGTCTTCGTCTGTCTGGCTCCTGGAAAGTGCTACCTAAAATGCACACCTGATTGCTGAGTTGTCACAGCTGTGGGGCCCCGCCCCTTTAATTAGTTAACTCTCTGCAGCTGATGGGTCTCAATAGGAAATCGAAACTGGCTCACTCCTGAGTTCTTAATGAAACTTTTTAGTGGCACATTAGTTTACAATTACATTAAACCCTAAGTTATAAAGTTATGAGTTTAACCCTTAATACAGTTTGTTTGTTTGTAGCCTTTATTTAAACAGGTGAAAGCCCTTTGAGATCAACATATCTCTTTTTAAAGGGTAACCTGCAGTTACCCCTACTCAATAAAGCTCTTGTTTGAATCAAAGTTAACCCTTGCAGTCAGTTAGTTCAGTTTTAAGGTTTATGTCAAACTAATTGTCTGCCTAACAAATACTGTAGCGGTTTTGAGATTTAAAATCACAATTTCAATCAGATCAACTACAGAGCATTTATACAGAGTACACACACTGAAACAGAGAAGTCTAAAAACAGAATGTTACTCACACAATTCTAGAAGTCACCAGTTGTTATCCTGTCAAAATCGAATTGCACACTTCTTCTTTTACTCATCTGTATCAGTATGATATTTCGGCATCATTCTGAGACGTGTATTACAAATGAATCTGCGCATCTACTTTGAATGACATGAGTAAACACAAATAATACCACAGTAAAGCTTGCATGAGTAACGCTGGGCGAATCTTTGCTTCGCGTCCAGTGTGAACGCCCATTAATTAGCGATGCCATGTGAAACAGCTGTGATCATATCATCAACACAACAAATTGTAGTTATTCCATCAAACTCTTGCCGATCCTACATAAGATAAGATATACTTTTTTGTTCCAATTGGCCTTGTTCGTTACTATTGCTGCAGCATAATGTTAAAGCAAAACAGAAATATAAAGAAAATAAATACATTGCACCAATAGAGACAGATATAGCATCCATGTATTTTAGCCTAACTGGATAAGGGCTTTAATGTATAACTTATTCTAGATTTTGTGTGTTGTGGCTGCAAATGAAAGCTGGAATAATAGTTTGACCCTGGGGTTCACCTATGCGGTATCTATATGCACATTGGTATGTACCTGACTTTTAGCCTACCTCACACGGCTCGCCCTAATCATCTCCATACATTCCATTACCGCAGCGGTTAGACCAACCAGTTTGAAATCATTATATTCCTAACAGCTCTGTGTATTTTTTACATAGCTGTTACATTGACATTGTTACAGTGAGAGCAGGAGGGAATTGTTACAGAGTCATGTTTGCACCACACACAGGATGATTTAGCAGGTTGCCGTTATTAAATCTGTGTTGAATGAATTCAAAATTACCATATCTTTAGATGGTAGCTTTGTGCTGCAGAAAGTCCTTTTTTGCGCAAGTGAGGTTCTCCCTGACTAATCAGTGGTCTGAAGTGTTTAACCCTACCATCTTCTCAGCTTGCTTTGAACCTTAACCTAGTTAGTACCAAAAACAGCACAAGGTACTATCGGCAACCTTTTGCTTCTGATTGAAAACCCAAAAATAATTGTTTTAAGATAGTTGAGTTGAATAAGGCAATGGAAAGGAGGCTTTAGAGAACAAATATTTCATTAGATCAGACTATTACTGTATATTATTGGGAGATACAAATAGTTGGTGTGTATTAGGGCTGTGCGATTATGGCAAAAATCATAATCACGATTATTTGGGTCAATAATTGATATCACGATTATTTTGACGATTATTCATTGACCATTTATTGAACTTTAAAACAAATCATATTTTACCAATAAACAAGAACAAATATGTTGGAGCGCACTTCCAAAACCATACTAAACATATATTATTAATATGATAAATAAAAATAAATTGGACCAAAATAAATTAAATCAAATATGATGCAGTCACAACCTACTGAAAACTCCTTAACATATAGCCAACATTTTGGTAAAACATATTCAACATATTCCACTCAGTTAAACGTTGAAGGCTGGCCAACCGTCATGGTCCAGAAGTAACAGGAAATAAATGTTGAACTACAATTTAAGACCAAATAAAAAAATGTAGGCCACCATGGCAAATGCTGGTAGGGCTGCTCATGTCATCTCTTAAAGATTTTTTGCAAGAAACACCAGGCTGTTTACATGGTCTGGTTTCAGAGATGAGCGCAGGCAGGTGACAATATTGCCACCTGTACTGAAGACCCTCAGCCACGCTCCGACACATGTGACGCCGGCCAATCACAAAGCTTTGATGCGTACAAGTGCATTATTTTGGCACAGGAAGATTATGTTACAGGACATTAACGATAAAACAGAATATTGTTGTTCTATTTGTAGACACATCTCGCGATCGACTGGTTGGGCACCCCTGGGCTAGACCATAGGTCTGTTGTGGTAGCAAAGTAGTCAGCTGAAGCCACATCTCTCTCAACTTCCCCACGGCATTTGTCATATATAGTGCAGGCAGCGCAGACCTGCTGAAATAATACCGAGACGGCATCGCGTAACGCTTGTCCAACGTGTTGACAAGTTGCTTAAAGCCCTGGTTGCTAACAGTGCTAACTGGGCACATATCTTTAGCAATGTGAAATGTAATGGCAAAGTACTTGCAAATAGTGGAAATAGTTTGACCCTTCTTTTTAACGAGTTGCTGCTCTTGTTCTGACATCTTCGCTCTCGCTGAACACTCACAACACATGTCACTCCCACGTGGCCGAGTGGGCTTTTAGGGAGGGGCGAAAGCGCACCCAGCAAAATAATCGTATTTTGTCAATTATGCTGTTTTCATAATCGTCGCAAGCCATAATCGTAATCGCGATTAAAATACGATTAATTGCACAGCCCTAGTGTGTATAGCATTCCATATTGTAATATCAACTTAAAATGATTATTGCCAAGAACCAGGGTGTTAAAACTTGAGTCTACATTTACCATTTGCTTATTTACAAATGTTCACCCCTTCACTGAATCTACACCTACACCTACACCAGGACTGTGTCTCAATTCAGACACTTCCATGGGTACACTGCATGTCCTTCACTGCCAACGCATGCAGTTGGCACATTTTGACGGACTAGGGATGTGTTGCGGGAACGATGTTAGCGAACTGGCTTACAAACAAGTCTGTATAACCTTTAGTTGTATAATGCAACATACCCCACTGCGATGGCAAATGCGTTTGGTCGCGCAGCTTCCATTACGTAGAGATGGCGATAGCGTCCAGCTTTCCGAACTCAGCCATTTCACCATCTGGGTGCTCATAGTGCATTTTGCCATACTTCTCATTGGGACACTCGTATGCACTCAAAATAGCAAATGTGAGTACAGAAGCACATGAATTGAGATTATGCTCTATGGTTGAGTCACATGCTTTCCATGGATCTCTCTCAAGTAGGACTCTATACGATGTGATGTATTTGCAGGTGCTGTGTTACATTCTGTCTGGAGTCTAACATAAATATATTTATTAACACACAATGAGCTCCCCGGCCCTCTTCCCACTGTACACAAACGACTGCACAACAATCAACCCCGAGAACAATATTATCAAATTTTCAAATGATACAGCCATCCTTGGCTTTATGCACAAAGGCAGCAGTTCATCGGCTTAGCACTCTGAAAGAGAGCAATGGTGTGATTTTAACCATCTTGTGCTGAATGTGATGAAGACTGAGGAGATGGTGTGGGACCCAAAGGCAGTGGGTGACCTTAGGCCAGTGATTATCCACAATGAACCCATATCTCACGTCAGCTCCTATAAGTACCTTGGTGTTCATCTAGAATCTAGATAGTACACTCAGCTGGAGGGTCCATGTTGAAGGTCTGTGCTCTAGATGTCAACGGCGGTTATATTGTTTACGTAGACTCAGGGCTTACGGAGTCGAGCAGAGATTCATGTTACTGCTTTACCATGCAGTGTTGGAAATCATCATAAGATATGGTATCACTGCCTGGCAGAGGTGGGAAGTAGTGGAGTACAAATACTTTGTTACTGTACTAAGTACATTTTTCTGGTATCAGTACTTTACTCCTCTACTTATTTTTGTGACGAGTTTTTACTTTTACTTTTTAACACCCACTGCTTGTCCGTGCTACAAATCCAGTTGCAGGGAAGAGGGGAATAAATACTCGCTATCAGAGAGCCAGATAAAGATTTGCAGAGGGAGAGAGACCTTTTAAGGTTTTATGTTGCACCAGCGGATCCAGCAGAAAACTTGGTTAAGTGAGGAGAGAAAGGGCAAGACAAAAATAGTTTTGTGGGCTTTTATAGCAGCATGTAGCAAGCGATTTTCCAGTCGAAAAACTAATTTTAATAAAATATTATGTGTTTGAATCAAGCGGCAAACTCTGGGCCACTTCCGGGATGCGAATCAGGAAGTGCCTCAAACTGCAGTTCATCTAGTGGCCAGCAGGAGCAGTCTGCAGAAGGGAGCAATTTCCATAGACCCCAAAGTTAAAATGCCCAACTTTAGAGCAGAACATGTTTACATCGTGGTTTCAAAACATTGTATTCTCAGTATAGTTAGATTCCCCCTTCCTGTCTATGGATCCTGGAGTGAATTTGTTCTCAACTCATCTGTTTAATTAATATTCAGTCTTAAAGTTATGCATAAATTAGGGCGTGGTCACTTTTAGTGACAGCTCTGTCAAGTGACTGCTGCTGCTAGCTTCTTGTCTCTCTGCTAGCTGCTCCGTGAAGCTAGCTACAGGGACTCTGCCTGGTCAGTTCATCCAGGGAACACAACTTAAAGCCGGCCGTGGTTGTTTGTTCTTCATGCTTATATATCGGACTATTGTGACTCGCTCTGCGGTTAAAACAGACGGTGCATGAATGCAGTTTTGCGGTAAGTGAAATTCGAGTACTTTATTTATGTGTTAATGATTTTAATCAGCTACGTAATGAATGTTAAGGCTTGGGTTAGCGTGTAAGCGAGTGGTAGCTACATCGGTACTAACGATGCTAATAGTAGCCTCCAAGTTAAAATCATAGGCTATATATATAAAGGTTAAAACGAAATAGACAAGTGTTAAGCGTTAAGTAGGATAATACTGTAGAACAAACGGCTTCTGTTTGAGGTTGATAAAATAAGGTCATCCTTGTAACTTAGAGAGATATTTTATTATGTAGGTAGGAACTGTATGCATCGCTAAGGTTAATTGAAATTGGCTATGCTCAAGTATGTAGACAAGTTGACGTCGAAGTAGTGTATGTGAAATCAACCTCACAATAAGATGTGTGTATATTACAATTATTAATGTCATATTTCAAGATGATTAGGTTAGATATTACAATATGGTTGGTTGAGCTGGAGTTCATTATTGAGCTTACACGTTAATGTCACAGTCATCTGAAGAACGAACCCAAACCTTGTTGTTTTTATTAATTGTATTACCAAATGGGTATCAAATAAACAGTAAGCATTGGTAACACAACTTCCAAAGTTACAGTAAAATAAAAAGGACCCTGACTCGGACAATACACAATCCAACATGTTCAACAGAAGAGAATACGTTATATTGTTTGTACACATGGTACTTCACATATACAGTGGGGCAAAAAAGTATTTAGTCAGCCACCAATTGTGCAAGTTCTCCTACTTAAAAAGATGAGAGAGGCCTGTAATTTTCATCCTAGGTATACCTCAACTATGAGAGACAAAAGGAGAAAACAAAAAAAAAAATCCAGAAAATCAGAATTTATTTGCAAATTATGGTGGAAAATAAGTATTTGGTCAATAACAAAAGTTCATCTCAATACTTTGTTATATACCCTTTGTTGGCAATGACAGAGGTCAAACGTTTTCTGTATGTCTTCACAAGGTTTTCACACACTGTTGCTGGTATTTTGGCCCATTCCTCCATGCACATCTCCTCTAGAGCAGTGATGTTTTGGGGCTGTCGCTGGGCAACACAGACTTTCAACTCCCTCCAAAGATTTTCTATGGGGTTGAGATCTGGAGACTGGCTAGGCCACTCCAGGACCTTGAAATGCTTCTTACGAAGCCACTCCTTCGTTGCCCGGACGGTGTGTTTGGGATCATTGTCATGCTGAAAGACCCAGCCACGTTTCATCTTCAATGCCCTTGCTGACGGAAGGAGGTTGTCACTCAAAATCTCACGATACATGGCCCCATTAATTCTTTCCTTTACACGGATCAGTCGTCCTGGTCCCTTTGCAGAAAAACAGCCCCAAAGCATGATGTTTCCACCCCCATGTTTCACAGTAGGTATGGTGTTCTTTGGATGCAACTCAGCATTCTTTCTCCTCCAAACATGTCTAGTTGAGTTTTTACCAAAAAGTTCTATTTTGGTTTCATCTGACCATATGCCATTCTCCCAATCCTCTTCTGGATCATCTAAATGCTCTCTAGCAAACTTCAGACGGGCCTGGACATGTACTGGCTTAAGCAGGGGGACACGTCTGGCACTGCAGGATTTGAGTCCCTGGCGGCGTAGTGTGTTACTGATGGTAGCCTTTGTTACTTTGGTCCCAGCTCTCTGCAGGTCATTGACTAGGCAAGGCAAGGCAAGGCAATTTATTTGTATAGCACAATTCATACATTAATGCAATTCAAAGTGCTTTACAGGATCAAACAGAGAAAACACAATACATTGAGAAGAAATGCAAAACACACAAAATAATTAATTAAAAGAAATAAAACCATGTTTAACAGTTCGAAAATTAGAACATTTAAAAGCCATATTAAAAAGAAATGTTTTTAGACCTGATTTAAATTATTCTAAAGTGCTAGCCATTCTCAGATGTTCTGGGAGTTTGTTCCATGCATTAGGAGCATAGATGCAGAAGGCTACTTTCCCACGCTTTGATCTCACAAATGGAACAGTGAGCTGGCCTGCGCCTGAAGACCTAAGGGGTCTGCTGGGGTCGTACCACTGAAGGAGGTCCTTGATATATTTGGGTCCTAGCCCGTTTAGTGCTTTATATGTGTGCATTAAAATCTTAAAATCAATTCTCTCACTAACTGGAAGCCAATGCAGCGATCTCAGCACTGGAGTGATGTGATCTGTTTTCTTTGTCCGGGTTAAGATTCTGGCAGCAGCATTTTGAATTAGTTGGAGTTTATGGAGTGATTTTTTTGTGAGGCCTGTGAAGAAGCTGTTGCAGTAGTCAAGCTTGCTAAAAACAAATGCATGGACAAGTTTTTCAAGGTCTTGCTTGGACATAAGGTCTTTAATACGCGAGATATTTTTTAGATGGTAGTAGGCTGATCTGTTGATTGCCCTGATGTGGCTGTTCAAATTGAGGTCAGAGTCTAAAATTAAACCTAAGTTTCTTGCTTGACTTTTCGGTTCGAGTAATAGTGATTCCAGGTGGGCAGAGACTTTAATTCTTTCTTCTTTGGTTCCAAAAACAAATACTTTGTTTTTTTTTGTGTTGAGCTGTAAGAAATTACGGCACATCCAGTCATGTATTTGTTTTAGACATGTGATCAATAAATCAGTAGGACCGTATTCATCTATGGAAAGTGATATGTAGATTTGGGTGTCATCCACGTAATTATGATAAGAAATGTTGTTATTTCTAATTATTTGAGCAAGTGGCAGCATGTACAAATTGAATAGAAGGGGCCCGAGGATCGACCCCTGGGGAACTCCACAAGTCATTTTGGTTCTGTCCGATGTACAGCTACCAATTGAAACAAAATACTCTCGGTTTTCAACATAGGATGTAAACCATTTTAGGACAGTGCCAGACAGACCCACCCATTTCTCTAGTGTTTCTATTAAAATGTTGTGATCTACGGTGTCAAACGCCGCACTGAGGTCTAATAGAACTAAAACTGTGGATTTCCCCCAGTCAGTATTGCAATGAATGTCATTTAAAATCTTTAATAAAACCGTCTCTGTGCTATGACGAGACCTAAAACCAGATTGGAAGGTGTCTAAAATGTTATTGGAGGTCAAAAAACTGTTAAGTTGAAGGTAGACAACCTTTTCAATTATTTTGCTTAAAATTGTCAATTTGAAATTGGCCTGTAATTACTGATTGTCAGTGTATCAAGGGTGTTCTTTTTTAGCAGTGTCTTAATAACTGCAGTTTTCAAGCCCTTAGGGAAGTCATCTAAATGGAGCGACATGTTCACAATCTGTAGTACATCTGAGGCAATATAGCAATAGACATTTTTAAAGAAGTTTGTCGGAAGACTATCAAGACTACATGTAGTTGTTTTTAGATGGAATAGAACGTCTTCAAGTGTTTTATGGCTGACTGGAACAAACTCTGACATGTTTGCTTCATTAATTATTTGTCCTTGCACTGGGAACATAGGGTCAAGACTCGGAATTGATATATTGCCTGATCTTTAAGATCTTTTCTGTGAAGAATAAAGCAAACTCATTACATTTCTGAGTGGGCTATTTCTATTCTGGGGTTAGTTAACCTATCAATAGTGGAAAATAATAAACAAGAGTTATTAATATTTTTGTTGATAAGATCAGAGAAAAATGATTGTCTAGCTTTCTTCAGTTCAAGACCGTAGGTGAATAGTTTTTCTTTGTAAATATCATGATGTATCTTGAGTTTTGTTTTCCGCCATCTGCGTTCAGCTTTCCGGCATTCTGTTTTTTGAAGTTTCACTGATGGCGAATTTCTCCATGGTGCTTTCTCTTTTCCAAAGATTTTTTTAACTTTCACGGGCGCAATGGCGTCAATGATATTCGTCAGTTTTGCGTTAAATGTATCCACCAGATTACTAACAGGGTTTGGTGTGAGAGCCGGCGCGGCTAAAAAGGCTTGGATAAATGATGTACAGGTATTTTCATTTATATACCTTCTCAAAGTTACATCTGACCTTATTGTGGATCACATCAGTGACAGACATCTCAAAGGAGATACAGTAATGGTCAGAGAGAGCGACATCAGAAACAAACACTTTACAGATATCGAGACCTTTGGACATAAGTAAATCCAGTGTATGGCCTTTAGAATGAGTGGGCCCTGAAACATGCTGAGTCAGACCAAAATTCTCCACAGTATGGAGCAATTCTCTAGCATTTTTATCATTGGTGTTATCCACATGAATGTTAAAATCTCCAGCAATAATTAATTAGTTAAAATCAATACATATGACAGAAAGCAGCTGTGTGAACTCATCTAGAAAGTTTGCTGAGTATCGGGGGGGCCTGTATATGGTTATTAATATTACACGTGATGAAGATTTCAGTATTATTGCAAGATATTCGAAAGTGGTGAATGTTCCAAACGATATTTGCTTGCAATGTAGAACATCCTTGTACAAGGAAGCCTCTCCACCACCTTTCTTCTCAGCTCTGACCTCACTCATAAAGCTGTAATTAGGTGGTGCTGTTTCAATAAGAACTGCAGCACTATTGTTTGTATCTAGCCAAGTTTCAGTAAGAAACATAAAATCTACTTGCTGTTCTATTATAAGATCATTGATTAAAAGTGACTTACCCGCTAAGGACCTAACATTAAGTAAGGCCAAATTAATTGTATTCTCTCTATTTTTAGCTGAGGAAGCCACTGTATCACCATCAGTACAGGGAGCTTTGACTATTTGTACAACTGGACTGATCACTCTCGCACCACGACAGTTGTTATTACAGAAAGGGCGTGACCGCCGGTCAGTGATTCTGACCAGGATGTCGCTCGGCATTAAAGTGGGAGCTGAAATACACACAGGTTGGGGTATAGTTGTAGGGGACCCACCAAGCCACAAGGGGGAGCTAGTGTGGTTTGTAGGGGAAACAGTGGCTTGAGATGACACCGCCGGAAAGGGGGGTGTGTGAACGTGGAGCGCGAAAAGTCAGGGAGACGTCTGAACAGCGTGCTGCATGTTAGCCGCTAGCATGCGGCCACCCAGCCTGCTGGGGTGGATTCCATCAGTGCCGAAGAGTGCGGGTCGGTCCCAGAATAGATTACAATTGTCAATAAAACCTCAATTGTGAGCTCTGCAGGCGGATTGGAGCCAAGTGTGGATGCTGAGGATCCTACTGAACCGCCCTGCTCCGCAGGCCAGTGTTGGGATCGGACCTGAGATAAAATCCGACTTTTCACAGCCCCGTAAAAGAAGGGGGACTAGGTCCCCCCGTGTGGTTCTGGGATTTTTGCTCACCGTTCTTGTGATCATTTTGACCCCACGGGGTGAGATCTTGCGTGGAGCCCCAGATCGAGGGAGATTATCAGTGGTCTTGTATGTCTTCCATTTTCTAATAATTGCTCCCACAGTTGATTTCTTCACACCAAGCTGCTTACCTAGCCACCCCCCCAGGTTATGCTTATCTCCAACAGCCCCGCTCCATTGGTCGTGGTGGTGGGCTGGCAGTCATCCACAGAGCAAATATCCCTGTCAAACAGCTGCTTGTGACGAATAAAATCTCACTTGAGTGCATTGCCTTCTCAGTGGCTGCCCCCTCAAAGCAGCAGGTCGTCCTCATTTACCGCCCCCCCAAACCTTCCACCTCATTCTTGTCTGAGTTGTGTGAGCTTCTCACCTCAATCGGCTCCATGTCCCCATCCACACTACTGCTAGGTGATTTTAAACATCCACGTGGACTCCAGCACCTGCACGTTTGCCGCTGAGTTTCTGTCACTATTGGAGTGCTTTAACATCACGCAGCATGTCCAAGGTCCCACCCACACTAAGGGCCACAACTTGGACTTAGTGTGTTCAGTGGGCACCGAACCTACCCATCTCCAGGTTTTAGATCTTGCTGTTGCCAACCATCATGCCATCTTGTTTTCTCTACCTATTCCCCTGCCGTTGCAGCGCTCAAAACGCACCATCACTTTCAGGAACATCAAGTCAGTGAGTGCACCTGCCCTACACACCATGGTAGCATCCCATCTCGCCCCCTATCCCCCTAATACCCCTGTTGATGACCTGGTAGCCTGTTACAACACTGCCCTAGCGCTCACCCTTGATGCTCTGGCCCCTCTCAAAACCCGTACCGTCTCCTACACCTGCCCTGCCCCATGGTTCACTGCCGAACTCCGCTCCATGAAGGCTGCTTGTCGCCGGCTTGTGGCCGGCTTGAGAGACTCATTAGAGGAACTGGTCTCACTGTCCACCGTGAGGCATACAAGGACCATGTAAGGGCCTACAAGGAGGCGCTCACCCGGACCAAAGCTCAATACTATTCAACCATAATCCACGACCAACAACATCAACCAAGAAAACTGTTTTCAACAATAAATAGTTTACTCCGCCCCATTGCTGCCCCACAACCTCCTGGTGCTCGTGACCTCTGCTCGGACTTCCTGGATTTCTTCCAGGCCAAAGTAAATTCCATCCACTTGCAGCTTAGCGCACCTGCCCCCCCTGCTCCTCACACAGCTCGTACTCCAAGCGCCGCTGCTCCAACTGCACGCTCCTCATACTGCACGCTCCTCATACTGCCACCTCTCTGCTTTCGCCCCTGTGGATGCTGTCCAGGTGGCTAAGCTGGTCTCTAAGGCCAAGCCCTCCACCTGCTCTCTGGACCCCATGTCCACTGTCCTAGTAAAGGCAACATTACACACTGTTCTGCCCACCATCGTGGACATCATTAACTCCTCCCTGCTAACTGGCATCTACCCGACGTCCTTCAAAACCGCCTCAGTCACCCCCTTTCTGAAGAAACCCGGACTTGACCCAACTGACCTCAACAACTACCGGCCAATCTCCAACCTTCCCTTCCTTAGTAAAATCTTGGAAAGAGCAGTCGCCGACCAACTCCACCATCACATGTCCAACCATGAGCTCTATGAACCCTTTCAATCTGCCTACCGGACAAAATCACCAATGACCTCCTCATCGCAGCTGACTCAGGCTCCATCACTACACTAATTCTCCTTGACCTCTCTGCAGCCTTTGACACCATCTCCCATAATATCCTCCTCACCCGACTGTCTGAACTCCTTGGCCTCACTGACTCCGCCCTCTCCTTCTTCCACTCATACCTCTCGGACCGGACACAGTTTGTCACACACGCTGGCTGCAGCTCCCCCTGTGCCTCTGTCAACCATGGAGTCCCCCAAGGCTCGGTGCTCGGTCCCCTTCTATTCACAATATACATCCTTCCGATTGGTGATATCATCCGCAGCCATGGTCTCTGTTTCCACTCCTATGCCGACGACACCCAACTGTACATCAGCACAAAACCTTCTGCCCATCTCCCCCCTCAATCACTAATCAACTGCCTACACGAAATTAAAACCTGGATGACCACCAACCTACTCAAACTAAACAGTGATAAAACTGAGCTCATGGTTGTGGCCCCCGAGGCACTGCTCGGGAAGGTTGGAGATCTGCTCCTCAACATCGACGGTTCCATCATCTCCCCATCCCTTCAGGTCCGCAACCTTGGTGTTGTCTTGGATTCAACCCTCTCATTTCAAAACCACATCAAATCCGTTTCAAAATCAGCCTTCTTCCACCTCAGAAATATTTCAAGACTCCGGCCATTACTGTCCGACTCTGTTGCAGAGAAGCTGATACATTGTTTTATTACCTCACGCCTGGACTATTGTAACGGACTCCTGTCCGGGGTTCCCAGCAAAACCCTGAACAGGCTCCAGTACATACAGAACTCAGCTGCCAGGGTTCTCACACGCACCAAGCCCTGGGAGCACATCACCCCCACTCTATTCAACCTCCACTGGCTCCCGGTCAAGTCCCGCATCACCTACAAACTCCTCCTCCTCACCTACAAATCCCTCCATGCCCTCTCCCCTCAGTACCTCACAGATCTCCTCCACCCATACATCCCGTCCCGCACCCTTCGATCCTCAGACTCCGGCCTGCTCTCCATTCCCCATTCACGCCTCCGCACCTTCGGGGACCGTGCCTTCAGTGTCGCTACCCCCACTCTCTGGAACTCCCTCCCTGCAGAAATCCGCAACGCCCCTTCTCTCAACATTTTCAAATCAACCCTTAAAACTCATCTGTTCAACATCGCCTTCCAACAATAACTCACTCCCCCCCAGTTACACTTCCATTTCTGCCCCCTGTTTTATGTTTATGTTTTTTATGTCTTGTCCTTGTATGTTTCTTTGTAAAGTGACCTTGAGGTTATGAAAGGCGCTATATACATTCAAGTTATTATTATTATTATTATTACCTATTGCAGATTCAGTCTTCCCAGCCTGGTGCAGGTCTACAATTTTGTTTCTGGTGTCCTTTGACAGCTCTTTGGTCTTGGCCATAGTGGAGTTTGGAGTGTGACTGTTTGAGGTTGTGGACAGGTGTCTTTTATACTGATAACGAGTTCAAACAGGTGCCATTAATACAGTTAACAAGTGGAGGACAGAGGAGATTCTTAAAGAAGAAGTTACAGGTCTGTGAGAGCCAAACATCTTGTTTGTTTGTAGGTGACCAAATACTTATTTTACAGAGGAATTTACCAATGAATTCATTAAAAATCCTACAATGTGATTTCCTGAATTATTTCCCCCCATTCTGTCTCTCATAGTTGAAGTGTACTTAGGATGAAAATTACAGGCCTCTCTCATCTTTTTAAGTGGGAGAACTTGCACAATTGGTGGCTGACTAAATACTTTTTTGCCCCACTGTATATATCTGTTTGTTTAAAGTGTCCAGGTGATGCAGACAGGCTGGACCAGAGAGTGAGAGACATAACTGGACTCCTCACAGCAGTGAACTTCAGCACAGGTACAAATACTCTATTTTCCATACTGTACAAATAATCAAGAAAGATATTGGTTTAAATGAATGAAGCATTGACTTTAATACACTGATATACATTCCATTAAACAATACTAAATACTAGATCACCTACACATCAGTGAAGTTGAGGGTTTTTTCCATGCAAAAAGTTACATTTAGATATTTAGCAATATGACTTTGTCAGCTTTCTAATTTAATGTATTGAAGGCAAATATATTTAACACATGGTGAGAACTTCTACTATTCATCCCTCAATATTGTCTGTAAAAAACGTGGTAAAAGTTATTCTTTCAGTGAGACAACAGAGCAAGCTTCTACAGTTGCACTACGTTTTGATAACAGTTAAATATTATTTTGATAAGATATATTTCAATGTTGATGAACTTCATACTGTTCATTCATAATCTGATTGTCTTTGTAGCTCTGTTGAAATAAAACAAAAACATTACAATTACAAAATAATTATATCTACAGCCCATAAACACACAAACACACCACTTTCATAAATAACACACTTGTTCTGCAATAATATGTTTTATGTTTCCTGTAATTTTTGTTAGGAAAGGACATGCCTGAAAGACACGAAATTTTTCTCCTTCTCTGAGAGCGTGTTCCAGTTCCTGCCAATATCCAGCAACTTGGCACAGCCATTGAAGAGGAGTGGACCAACATTCCACAGGCCACAATCAACAACCTGATCAACTCTATGCGAAGGAGATGTGTTGCACTGCGTGAGGCAAATGGTGGTCACACCAGATACTGACTGGTTTTTGAACCCCCCCAGACCCCCCAATAAAGCAAAACTGCACGTTTCAGAGTGGCCTTTTATTGTGGCCAGCCTAAGGCACACCTGTGCAATAATCATGCTGTCTAATCAGCATCTTGATATGCCACACCTGTGAGGTGGGATGGATTATCTCGGCAAAGGAGAAGTGCTCACTATCACAGATTTTTTCAGATTTGTGAACAATATTTGAGAGAAATGGTTATTTTGTGTATATAGAAAATGTTTTAGATCTTTGAGTTCATCTCATGAAAAATGGGAGCAAAAACAAAAGTGTTTTGTTCAGTGTATACACAGATTTAAGTTCAAGGTCACAAAGCACGATTTTGGCCATAACTCAATTCATATGACACTTTTTTTCCAATAGTATAAAGAAATCTCAGCAGGAAGATCTTGGTGTCAATATTTTCAAGAAGCAGAACAATCTTGAAATATTGGAACTAAATGAAATATGTTTATTTGCATTCATCTTATATATCCACAGCTGCCTCATTTTATGCCAACTGTAGTTCACCGTGTTGTTTTGCCCTTAAGACCGAGCCTGATCCTTCCTCCCTTAGAGGTTACTGTTACAAATATATTTGTGTTTTTAAGATGCTTCAAGTTACTGATTAATAGGGTATTCTGGACACATTGTATTTAAAATTTACTGGTTTTAAAAAGCTTAGGTACGAGGCAGTATCTCTATGAGTTCTGAATTTAGCTTCCTTTAAAAGGGGACCTATCATGCAAAATGCACTTGTGTACGTCTTTTATTCATGAATATGTGTCCCCGGTGTTCCAGGGAACTCACCAAGTGTCAGAAAACACAACCCTCTCTCTTTTCCTCCATACCCAAATCTCTAAAAACGGGGCTGCAACGAATTGAATTATTTTCTACGTCACAGAAGTGGTGCTCCGCTTAGTGGTCAATTCTCCACCTATCAGGGGAATGTGGGGTTGGGCCACCACCGGCCATTGCCGCTCGAAAGCGACAACATTAGAAAAGTGCCGGTCAAAGGTCTTATTTGTTATTTATTGAGCTTTAAAACAAATGAATAATGATTTTATATAATCATATATAAGAATAAAACACGGAGGACGGAGATCTATTGTTCAAATATAGCATGATATGTCCCCTTTAAGGCAGTGGTTCTCAAACTTTTTTCAGTAATGTACCCCCTTTGAAACATTTTCTCAGCCAAGTACCCCCTAACCGACCCCGGAGATTTTTGATAGAAAAAGCCTATATAATAAAATAATTACAATATAGTGATGTTTCATCAGTGTGGGATTTATTAACTCCTTCATTTATGATCTGTATGACAGTGGCCATGTCGGCAGGCCACATCATGTCGACAGCCAGTCACCCTTTGTGAGGCAGGCCACTTAACGGGCCTAGCCATCGGGAAACCCCCCGGTCCTCCCGATGGCCAGTCCGGGACTGGGTACAGGAGACGTAGAGTGAGGGATCATTGTCCACAAGTAAATCAATCGCAGATGGCGTCGTGGTCACGGACGAATACAAAAAAACAACTAAATAAAACTATTGAAAAAAAAGAATGGATCGCGAAATATACTTGGGCGGCCGTTAATATACCTGGGCAGCCCGCCCAAGTATAGTCTATGTGTGGGAAACCCTGGCCTGTATGCATGTGGGTGTTTAACAACATTCAGTTAACTTTCCGTTTGCTTGTTGCTCGCTGAATGACTGCTAGGACATCAGTAGCAGCCTACGTATTTTTACATCACACTGATACAAATCCTACCTGCCTGTACACGTTGGTGAGGATCCAGCATCAGGCCTGTCAGCCAACAGATGCAGATGTAGTCCACCATAACACTGTAGACCTTGATGTAACTCTGTTGAGGGTGTAGGGATAACAAAACACATCAAGCTCATTTTCAACACCTTGGGTATATTAAGGTCATTTATCTTCATCACACATTCAGGCATGATTCACACGCTGAGATGAGTAGTGTTGTGGCTGTAAAAGATTGTGGAATATCCTATTGCAGTCAAGATTAGATAATGGGAAATTGTATCCTCCAACATTGGATAATTTTTCCATTTAGCTTGGATTGTACTTTTTCATACACAGATTTCAGGACATCTAAGATAGATAGATATTATATAATAAGTACAAACTACATAATAGCGTTCCATTATACTGGTTATTTTCATGTGACCCCTTATTTATTTATTTTAAATGATAGCACTAACATGCATGGGCTATATTCAGGGTTTAGTTGCCTTTAAAAAAAAATGTAATCAGTAACCTAATCTGAGCATCAAAATATAAAAGTAACTGCTACTTTTGCATTACCTCAATATCAAATGCAATGCAAATAAATACAAGAGAAATAAAATATTAATAAGATGTTTTTTACTAAAGTGTATTATCTAAGACGACAGAACAATGTGACCTTAGAAAAGAAGAATCCACGATATTTAGGATCAAACACTATATGCTCATTTCAGTTTTTTAGTAACATTGTAATACTGCTGGTAATCCCCAATGTTAGTAGTAATCTGATTTTGTCTTTTTTTAAAAATAATTATTTGTAAAATAATAGTTGCCCTTTTTTGTATCCTTATTACGTAATCCTGTTACATGTATCTGTTACTCCCCAAGCCATATTGCTATTATATTTAAACTTTTAGCTTTCTTATTTAATCCTAATTATTCTTATCTTTTATCACATATCAAGCTGTGCCCTTAAAACTTTCTTGTGGAGATTTAGTTTGTCTTTTCAACATTGAGTTGCTGCCTAATCGCGCTAAACCATGCTAGCATATTGGTCGGAGCAATGGCTATTCCTAATCTGTAAAACACACAGGATGCAAGGCAAACCCAGGGCCGGCCCGTAGCACTAGCGTTATAGATGTTCGCCTAGGGCGCCAGATCTGGGGAGGCGCTGCGCTGACAGCTCTGGGAGGGAAAAAATCATTTTTGACCGTTGGTGCTCATCCAAATTTTCGGCCTTGATATAACAACATTCATAATTAAGTAAAGATAACACCCTTTTCACCCGGGTTACACTTTTCATTTGCCCTGTACGATGGGCGCTGTAAGTGATGAAAATGGGGGATGTTGGCTTATCTGGCGCCCGCAGCTCACAGCCAAAGTGCGAGCGTGGGAGCGAGCGAGGGAGAGAGGGAGGGTGCACCGGCACTGTTGCTATTAGAATCTGATTATAGCTGCTCTAACGGATATAATATAATATAAGGCAAGGCAAGGCAAGGCAAGGCAAGGCAAGGCAAGGCAAGGCAAGGCAAGGCAAGGCAAGGCAAGGCAAGGCAAGGCAAGGCAAGGCAAGGCAAGGCAAGGCAAGGCAAGGCAAGGCAAGGCAAGGCAAGGCAAGGCATATATAGCACCTTTCAACACAAGGCAATTCAAAGTGTTTTACAAAAAACGAAAGACATTAAGAAAATAGCATTTAAAATCAGTCAGTAAAGAGAAAAGATAATAAAATAAACATTAAAAGAAAAAATACATGGATAAAAGTTACAGTGCAGTTTAAGATGTAAATAGTTCAATTAAAAGCAGCGGCAAAAAGAAAAGTCTTCAGCCTGGATTTAATAGTAGTCAGAGTTGCAGCGGACCTGCAGTTTTCTGGGAGTTTGTTCCAGATATTTGGAGCATAATAACTGAACGCTGCTTCTCCATGTTTAGTTCTGACTCTGGGGACAGAAAGCTGACCAGTCCCTGAAGACCTGAGAGATTTGGATGGTTCATAATTTAGCAGGAGGTCAGAAATGTATTTTGGGCCTAAACCATTCAAAGCTTTATAAACCAGCAGCAGTATTTTGAAATCTATTCTTTGACACACAGGAAGCAAGTGTAAAGACTTCAGAACAGGAGTGATGTGATCCACTTTCTTAGTGTTAGTGAGGACTCGAGCAGCGGCGTTCTGAATCAGCTGCAGCTTCTTAATAGATTTTTTAGTGAGACCTGTGAAGACACCATTGCAGTAGTCAAGTCTACTGAAGATAAAAGCATGGACAAGTTTTTCCAAATCCTGCTGTGACATTAGTCTTTTAATCCTAGATATATTCTTTAGGTAATAGTAGGCTGATTTAGTAACTGTTTTAATGTGACTGTTGAAACTCAGGTCCATGACTACACCTAGATTTCTGGCTTTATCTGTTGTTTTGAACATTGCACACTGAAGCTCAGCGCTAACTTTTATACGTTCTGACTTGGCTCCAAAAACCATTACCTCAGTTTTATCTTTATTTAATTGGAGAAAGTTCTGACACATCCAGTCATTGATTTGTTCAATGCACTTACTCAGTGTTTGAATTGGAGCATAGTCTCCTGGTGAAATTGTTATGTAAATGTGTGTGTCATCCGCATAGCTATGGTAACTTATTTTGTTGTTTTTCATTATCTGAGCCAGTGGTAGCATGTAGATGTTAAAGAGAAGATGTTTCTACAATAATGTGGAGGGAGAGTCCTCTCCAGTCAGACTGAGAGGCTGAGTGAGGTAAAGGACTCTGAGTGTTTAGATAGTTCACTTTAGTCTACAGTAAGTTATCTCAGTGGGTCTCAAACGTTTTGATCACAAATTATGTAAACACATATTTCCAAGGCACTCCTTTATAATTATTAGGATAAATAAAAACAGGTTTGAAATCATTTCAATGTATACTATAGGACAGTAAACCAAAAATATCCTTTAAAACTGGAGAGATAAAAAAATATGCATAAATAAAGAAATGTTAACTAAGTAAAATAAGATATAAATGAACAACACAAATAAAAAAAGTTACATTTATTTGTTATTGGCTATGGTAGGTTATTGGTTATGTTCACATACTTATTTGATTATTAAAATGTAAACCAATCTTTTTCATACGGGTGTTTAGAGTTGTACCCCCTAGATCTAGTCTCTAGTAATTCTGCTCAAAGTGCACCAGATTGAAGCATTTGACTGTACAATTTTCAAACATTTCTTCCCGGGGGGGCATACCCCCGGACCCCCCTTGAGGATGTGACGTCCATCCCCCATTCCATTGTGTGTTCCTTGGATACTCTATTAATCTTTATATTTTCTATTGTACGATTTTCTGGCTGGGGGGGCGCCAGCTAAAATCTCACCTAGGGCAGCAAATTGTCTAGAGCCGGCCCTGGGTAAATCGAACCGATTAAGTAGTATGGCAGGGTCCAGATTTATTGAGAAGATATAAGCCTCTCTCGACATGGGCGATGTAAGAACACTGGCTAATGGAATGGAAAGCCAACGGCCAAACAAATTGCATTAAGAAAAGCACCGTTCTTTTTTGTTATGGCAAACTTCAAATGCTGTTTTCAAGGACAATAAACCAAATTGTTCGCATTATTTGTTAATACAATAAATCAATGTCAAGAAGTTATATGTCTTAGGTAAAAAGGTCTGTGTTTTTTCAAATTGCAGTTTGCAATATGGGCGGCAGAAAAATGCAAGAAACGTGCGTAACTTGGGCAGCATTTTTTCAATTTCTTGAAAGGAAAGCAGGTTTTATGACTGGTGTTTCAAGATGCTTGTAGGTAGTGATCAGATGCACTGTAGCTGTGTGATTTATGCCTGAAATATTCATTGCACATCTATCAGAATGTGATCCCAGAGGGGGCCTGCTGTCATTACGGGCTCATTTCCGTGCCAATTTCTTCCTATTTCTACCTTATGATGACATTTGGAAATAAGGGGGAGGTGGAGTGTAATGAAATGTTTCCATTGGGCAAATGAAAGGTGTGTGTGTGTAAGAAATATATGTTTTCGTACTGTATGCATAAGAAAGATTGTTCATATGTGTCTCTGCATATTAGAATATTCTTCGGTCTCTTTGCGTGCATGTGAATCTGTTCGAAGGCCTGTGTCACAATATGTGTGTGTGTGGATTTTTTACTCGTATGCCTTTTTATATTGAGCTCGGGGACGGGACCACAGTGGAGTGGTGATGTCTGGGAGAGTGAAACAAGAGAAAGAAGGGGATTGATTCAGAGCTTTAAATAACACACTCTCTTCTCCTCCAGCTGAGTCCACCAGACACATGTCTGCCCCACACGTCACTCAACTCACCAACTCATACCATCACAGCCAGTGTGTGTGTGTGTGCAGGGCCGTCCCTCCCTACAGGCCGATCATGCCGACTGCGTGGGGCCTCACCTTGCGGAGGGGGCCTCAACTGAGCCGAAAATGCGGTGCACCTATGCGCTTATGTGGCGCGCTTATGCGACACCGTTGGCAGAAGGAAGAATGGAGAGGAATATGTGGAAATAATACCATAAATAAAATGTTACCTCTCATGTATCATATATGAAGAATTAATTTGCATATTTAAAGCCAATCTTAAAATGATTAAACAAACGCCTGTTTGAGACTCCTCACTGCACACAAAAACATAACTTGGAGAAATAAATAAATACGGAAATGTTATTTAAAACCACCTCGAATATGTTGTGTTAATGTTATGAAATGTTTTCTCATAAATGATGCGGTAAGCAGGAGGACAGAATTACGTCTAAACTGAGGCCGTTTTGCTTTTCTATAGGTTGTATAGATACGAGCATGGTTTTATATACTATCACGTTTAATCGTGTGTTATGCCGTTTGCTAAGACTTGAGAAGTCGCTCATAAAACACAGGTGGTATGGAAACTAAGAACACCATATATTTGGTAGATTTGGCAGCTGATATAACACAACACATTTGTTTTATTTAATTTAAGTGGGGATATAGTTGCTGCGGGGGGGGGGGGTTAAGACGGGCTGCAGTGGAGACGCTGCACACAGCTGATTGACAGCTGGAACACAAACCACCAAATAAAAAAATTCAAATTAATTTACTCCAATCCGCAGGGATCCTCCCGACACTTTCTAAAGCCCCTGTCACACTGTCTCGAAATTGACTCCCGATGGACACACGAATATGGAATTGTGAATTTCGCACGAAGATGGCCCCGAACCACACACGAAGGCAACATTTACATTACATTTAAGACATACAACTGCAACAAAAGTAACACAAACAATTATGTTAAAGTACTATGATACTGCACTGATATCTTCAGACTTTGTTCTTTACTTTATCCGTCTTTATATGTAGAATATATTACGTTTTCTCCGTAATGTTGTTTCCATAGCAACAACAACTTCCTGTCAACTCTCCTTCAAAATAATATATTATATCCTTTTTAGTTTCACAGAACACAAATTGGGTTATTTACATAATATGTTTACATGATTTTGTTGTGCAATAAAACAACCCGATGGACACATGATAAAGGAAATGTTCAAATTCGGCTGTGATCGTGGCAACATCGGGCCATTCGTGAGGGCATCTTAAGCCATCGTATGACCGCTGGTGGAGTTTCTCAGGCTTTTTTCTCAGGATTTTGGCACCGCTCACGAAGTTGCTGCTTTGCAGCAACTTCGTGAGCGGTGCCAAAATCTTTGGCATGCCAAAAAATTGTCGAAGGACCTTGCGAAGGTTCATTTTCGTGTTGAATTCGTGTGTCAATTTTGCCCTTCGTAAGGCCATCGTGAGGGCATCTTGTTATCATCGGTGCCATCGGGCATTCGCCCCGATCAGAGTGAGGGTGAATGCACCGATGATAATACGAAGATGACACGATTTGAGTTGCCGCTCACGAAGTTGCTGCCGGAGCCTGAGAAACTCCACCAGCGGTCATACGATGGCTTAGATGCCCTCACGAATGGCCCGATGTTGCCACGATCACAGCCAAATTTGAACATTTCCTTTATCGTGTGTCCATCGGGTGTCAATTTCGGGACAGTGTGACAGGGGCTTTACTGAGGAAGGTGTATTTTTTCATTAACTTAATTATTTATTTTGGTGATGATCAGATCTCCATGCTGCTACTCTGGTTCAAACTGCATCCACCAAACAATATGATTTATCTCGACCTCCCCAAAAGAACCAAAATCTGACATGGTGTGAAATGTCTTTTTAGCTGTTCTGTCGTCATTTCCTGCAATCTTCTTCATGCAGTCAGTCAAAATGAATATTAATACGGGCGTTTCTTTGACTATGTATCGTTTCTTTGACTATGTATAGGCAAATATGGGCGTTACGTGAAGCCCGCAAAAGCTGCGCCGCATTTCGAGTTGATTTTCATAGTGATTTCATTATGTTACGAAAGTAAACAAACAAGTCTAATTGAGGAGTTTCAGGCAGGGGGGGCGGGCAGAGTTTGGGGGACATAAACTCCCTCTGGAGGGAACAAAGGATTTTAGCCTTTGCCGACTATTTACATGCACTAAAACCTACAGGAATGGGAAAACCCCAAAAGGATTAATATGACTCCTTTAAAGCCTTGAGCTTCAGATTTAGACACACAATGTATTGTATTATATTACATTCATTTCACACTTTTGTCCAAATCAATAACTGAATTCTTACAGCACGGGGGGTTTGCCACCATAAAGTTGACATTTGTGCTTTTGAGGGAAACGTTTGATGGATAGCCATGACATTTTGTTCTGACATTCATGTCTCCCTCAGGATGAATTCTGATCATTTTGGTGATCCACTGACTTTTCCTCTAGAGCTATCATGAGGTCAACCTTTAATATTTGTCCAACATTTTGCTTTAAGATCAAATACCTTCAAAAACATCCAGTCAAACTCAGCTGTACTTTATTTCAGTGCTTATTTAAAGAAACATGTCTTTAATATAGCATTTCACTTGTTCACCATTGACAGATGGAAGATGGAAGGTGAGACCTATTGTATTTGTTGGCAAGTTTGAATATATTTGTATCTTTTTTTTATGACAAGCTATTTTCGTTCTCATAACCTGAGGGCGGTGGTGGCAAAGTCCTTAGGGACTTGGCTTGGCAACTGGCAAGACACAGGTTCAAGTCCCGGAAAGACCATGTGCTACCGAGGTGTCCCTGAGCAAGGCACCGTTCCCTACACTGCCCACCGGGCGCCGTACATAATGGCAACCCACTGCTCCTAACACTAGGATGGGTCAAATGCAGAGAAACCGTTTCGTTACTAGTACCTGTACTATGTAATGACAATACATCATCATCATCATCATCATCATCATCTAATGTTAGCATGCTTACACCATAAAGTAAGATAGTTAGCATTAAGCTCGAAGTCCAAATAGTCATTTCAACTATACTCAGTGTTTTTCAGGAATCAATTCCACTTTGGATGATGGGGAAGTGCCTTTTCTTTTTACAAAAATCCATACTTTTCAGACACAAGTGAAAAAACCCAATTTTAAGCTGGTGCGCTGCAGCATTGCGTGACAAAAACTACCAGAATGAACACTGGTTGGTTCTTTGCAGCTCATTTGCAGCGTTTTGCATGAATTAGCATTATGTCTAGGTTGCAGATTTGTAATGGTTGTGCTACGGTGTATTTTGTTTCACATTCCTGAATTTCCTTTTCCTTGCCAAGGAGTTTTGCAGAGAAGAAAAAACGTTGGAAAGTTGAACTTATTGAACTTGAACCTAATGTTAGGTAGTGTGTTTCAATCTATGGAACGAGGGAGGGTGAGGCAGGGAGTGAAGGCACCCTGAGGCAGAGCTTGTTATGCTGTCAAATACAGATCCATCTACACTGCACACTTTTATTTGTTCCTCTCCTTCTCCATTTCCTTTCAACGTCTGTGCTCTCTCCCTTTGTCTAGCAGTGAAATCCTTTGTTATTCTTAAATGTTGATGTTTTAGGTGATTTCTAAGAACAAGGGCTACTATAGGCAAAGCAAGGATTGCAGTTTTGGAGTCAAATCTGCTGAAACTTCTAGCAAATCTAGCAAATCACATAACTAATGCATTTTGGGAACCACACTTTTTTCAAAGAGCCTGTGAGAAGTGAGAAGACCTTTCACAGACATGAGTGGTATTGAGCTTCTCATCTAAGTCTCAAAAAGTAAACCAAACGTTTATCAACTAACTGAACAATTTATTTACTTAATGAGTCAGTCTGGCTTTTGTTTTGGGGTGTCCAGTTAACAGAAAATGCTTTCTTCTTAAAAAAGAATGTACATTTAAAAATACTTGGGAATATATGAATGTAAACTACTTCACTAAAAAAATATAAAAAAATAGGATGGGAACTAGTTCATTCCATTCTGTGTGAACTTAACTTTAAGCTTGCTTGTGTTAACCATCACATTTCTGAACACTGTGAATAACCCTAGCCCTGGACTATTTGTATTTTGTTTCAATGGTTTGTGCCCATTGATTCCAATGAATGGAGGGCTTGATGCTTCAGTAATAGCTCCTACACTGTTATGCTTCAAACTTTGAGAAAACATTCTACTAGACTAGACGACATTTTTCATGTATCTTTCTTACTTTTTTCATTTTCTCATGAATATAGCATATCAAGTTGAGAATATTTTAGTATCACTTATATTGTTTTGTTTGATAGGCTCAGTTTTTTGTAAAACCAATAATCTCTAATAAATAGGCCAAATAGGATTAACTATAGCACAGACTGAGAGCACGACCTTATGAAAAACAGAGAATTGAACGAGATCACATTTTTGCTCAAGCATCTGGAGAAAAAGCCTGAACCCAACCAATAAATGCCCATATATTTGAGATTAAATGTTTAACAGTTAAATATTGGTGTATTGATTTCTCGTTTGTGTGTTCCTTTAAATGCTTAGCCAATGATGAATTTAATTTGCTGTTGTGGTTGAGTGACCTGTTGCAACAAGAATGACAGTATGTCCTCTCATCTTTGGCAGGTATCTGGATCAAACCCATCCGAACATCCAGGATGAGGGAGAAGAGGGCGGACTTTGTGGCAGGATGCCTGGGAGGAAGGGTCATCGCAGCTGGTGGTCTAGGTCAGCACCTCCATTTCTCTCCCATTTTCAGTTTGATTGTTTCTGTCAATTAAATAAATTGTTGTGCTTTGACCCAAGAAGGAAAAAGAAAGGAAGGAGAGACAGAACAAAAGTCCAAGTCGTCCTTCGATTGATTTCCAATGTTGCAGGTCCTTTAGTCTGTTAATAGACAAGCCTAACATCTGGTTTAGAGTTTCATCTGAAGTACAAAACATAAATGTATCTCGTATTTATTTCCTACAGTATCTGGTTTGTAGGGGAAATAAATATCGGTTTATACTGATAAATAAAGATATTAATTGTTTTCTCCATCTACTCTGGAGAAACATAAAAGAAAATGTCAAAATCAATGTCAAAGACCTAGAAATCCTACGTTTTAAAACTCTAGTATAGAAATCTCCTAAAAGGCTGCATTCTGACTTTCCTGTGAGTCAACAAAATGGCGTATTTTATTGAGAGGCTCTTGGAAGACCGCTTTGACCTGTAGGGTCAGGGTGACATGACCAACAGACAAGTTACAGGAATCAGTAGCCAAGTTTTCCATATATTCCCATCCTGGGTAATTTGATAAGAAGAGAAACATTGAAACATTTAGAGAACTGTCTTTTATTGAGTATTGCAACCATTGTAACTCCAGTCAAAAGGTTATGTCCTGTTCACGGATTGGTTGTAGGTTTGTTTCTCTATTTGTGAGCAGTATATACCTGCCCAATTTTCATGAAAACGGAAAACTTAAGCATAGCCGAAAGAAGAAGCCATTAAATTGCGAAGCAGCTTGGAGTCATGGTTCAGATTATTCTTTACCTGTGGAAATTGCCTTGGCTTAATCAGATTTAAAAAAACTGATTTAGGTTCCCTTCATATTTTCACAGCTGTATTTTTGCAGAGTTTCCTCACAATCATGGGTCAGCTTACTGCCAGATTTGACTGTGCATGACAGTGCTACGTCATTGTAATACGTTGAAGGAATACTTAGCAGACCTTGCATCCATCCATCCATCCATCCATCTTCTCCTGCTTATCCGTGGTCGGGTCGCGGGGGTAGCAGTTCCAGCAGAGAGCCCCAAACTTTCTTTTCCCTGGCGACATCAACCAGCTCTGACTGGGGGATCCCAAGGCGCTCCCAGGCCAGCGAAGAGATATAATCCCTCCACCTGGTCATAGGTCTACCCCTTGGTCTCTTCCCAGCTGGACGTGCCTGGAACACCTCCCTAGGGAGGCGCCCAGGTGGCATCCTAACTAGGTGCCCGAACCACCTCAACTGGCTCCTTTCGACGCGAAGGAGGAGCGGCTCAACTCCGAGTCCCTCCCTGATGACTGAACTTCTCACCTTATCCCTAAGGGAGACACCAGCCACCCTGCGGAGAAAACCCATCTCGGCCGCTTGTATCCGCGATCTCGTTCTTTCAGTCATGACGCAAAGAACATGCCCTTTCTCGCAATGTTAATGAAAATTAAAACAATCTGTCTATCCATCCCCTCATAGAGATATGGTCCAACTTGTTAATTGTTTCTTCTTGGCTCAAACTAAACCCTTCCACCAATATTCGTGAAAATCGAGCCTGTAGTTTTCCAAGAATCCTGCTGAGAAACAAAAAACCAACTAAACAGAACATATACGTAGCCTAGCCAAACCTCATTAGAAATGTCTAGTGTCCAAGCCAAAGACATGGTCTGACTTTAGAAAACTCTCTGCAAATTCTAACAAGAGAAAATACAATAAAGGTTATTGCACCTTTCAACCAAATAACCCATGCATCTTTTTTATAATGACATTATAAGCTAAGCAGGCTTAAATCAATACCTGCTGCCAAGGCATACGTTCCTGCAGAATTACTGAAGCAATTAGTGTCATTGCCGTTGCTTGGTAACTCAAAATATTCCTCATGGATTGTTTTTTGCCGATTGAAGTGTCTCTAATACTTAGAGTTGGCTTAATCTGATAATGAAAAGTCTTACCGACGGTGAAGTTGTCAGTGCCAACAACTGTGATTAATAACACACAACAAACACATGCCCTCACTCACAATCAAATTAGTTTTCTATTAACTTTCCATTTTCTCCTTGACTGAGCTGCATCTGTTAAAGTACATTTAGTGTGGAGAGAGAATGAGCAATGCTACAAATTAATTAAAGGTCAGCTTTTGTCCTCGATGACATTCTTGTTAAGCAGATATTGACTCTCTCTCTCTCTCGGCACCTGCATGCATCAGCAAGTAACACACATACAGTAAATACACATACACACACACTGGAAGTTATAAAATGAAATGTATTGACAGATTCAAAGGCCATGGATATCTGTAATATTATATATATTTTCTGTACATAGACACACGAATACCCTACATTCTACAGAATGAATGGAAACCATTTGACTATCTTAATCAAAGTTGCTGTACTTTGTCCTCTACAGTATGAATCATCACCACAAACATATGGAAATACACTATATAGACAAAAATATTGGGCCACCTACACATTACACCTGTACAGGAGCTTATATGACATCCCATTCCAAATTCCCAGGCATTAATATGAAGTTGGTCCCCCCCTTTGCAGCTACAACAGCTTCCACTCTTCTGGGAAGGCTTTCAACAACATTTTGGAGTGTGTCTGTGGGAATATTCATTCCATTCATCCAGAAGAGCATACAGTGACACAGTGACGCATCCTAAAACCCGGAAGTAAACTCCTTCCGGTTCCTTCGACAAAAACCAATGCAATTTCTCCATAGGATTTTGGAAAATAGCTCAAAATAAGGTCTGTGGTTGACACACATTTAAGAGGCGGATCACGTTTTGTTCAGCCGGATAATATCCACATGCATAAATCTAATCGCCAGAAGCAGTCGCCAGAAGCAAAATGCTAAATTATAAAACACAATTGAGTTGCCGGAACCTATATATACGACAAACTCTTCCTGATTTCAATCCAACCCTTTACATATTTGATAGCATTGAAACATTGGGGATTAAACAAATACATTTAAAAAAGGGAACCTTATGGACATGTTAAATACATTTTATTAAAATTTGATTATTTCAAAACAGTTTTCATAAAACAGTAACAAGTTTGTTTAAAAGCACAACACATTAACATACATGGAGACACATGGTTATTACTTGATGGTTATTCCAACGGCATCTGACTCGTGGGCAACGTATCACTTCATGCTGTGCATCACGAGCCTCTGTTGCACTTATGCTGCGAATATTCGCTTCGCTCTAATCACTCCTATCCCATCGCTCTAGTCCAGTGTTTCTCAAACCTTTTCATACTAAGGACCACTTAACCAATACAAAAACAGTCGCGGACCACCTAACTCCACACATATCCAAAATCACATCATTTTTCTAGAACAGATTACAAATCGCCTGAAAATGGTACAAACAAGTGGCAACATGTGTGATGAAGGTGTTGCGCTGGGCTATATCATGCAATCAAAATAATTGAAGAGAATGAAACTTAAGCTCGCTCCATTGCGGAGATATTCCCGCGAGAGTGCGGAAAACTTAAATGTATTTATTTATTTCAAATGTGAAATGTTACCAATATACTCACGGACCACTAGGGGGCGCTCACGGACCACCAGTGGTCCGCGGACCACACTTTGAGAAGCACTGCTCTAGTCTAATGGTGCGTTCACACCGGACGCGATGCGAATATTCGCTTCGCTCTAATCGCTCCTATCGCATCGCTGTTGTATAATGGTGCGTTCACACCGGACGCAATGCGAATATTCGCTTCCCTCTAAACGCTCGAGTTTCACCACGGCTGCCAGCTGTGTTTACTCGCATCATTCAAACAAGACGCAATGGCTCAGGAGCTACAACTACAACAAAATGAACATATTTTACCGTGATTTAATTGTAATACATGTTTCTAAATGATGCCGAAGTAACAACATACTGATACCGGTTAGTAAAAACCATGAATTAATGCTCGACAAGTCTGCAGACAAGACGGCAGGCAAAAAACCTTTTAAATGCTTGTTTTCTGAATGGAGATTGGGTCGACCAGGCTAAGCTAACGTTGTATATGCTCATTCCACACTCATAACAACGACCTATACAGACATAAATAAACCATAAATAAATTCGCCATGACACAGACAGTCTGTGGTTTGTACTTGTTTAACTTTTGTCCAGTTTCTGAACAGATATGAGGAGCTGTGATCTCTGTGTGCTAACTGCTAACAGCTAACGGCTGATGTTTGCTGGTTGAACATCAGTGACGGCAGGCTGAGATCCTCACCGCTGATTGGCTTCCGCGAGAACGCGTCACGTGAATTTGACGCTCGAGTTGAAAGAATCTCCTCAATCGCGTGATTCACGCCGCGTCCACTGCTTCATGCTCGCCGTCGGAGCGAATTCGCGTCTTTCCACGTCTCTGCATTGACTTTACATGTAATCGCGCCGTCCCCAAACATTGCATCGCGTCTGGTGTGAACGCAGCATTAGAACTCTGCTGTTCCCTATATACAAACAAAACGAGAGGGGTCTGCCTGCAGACCTCCACTCTCAGGACAGTTCCGGTGCAGACCTCCACTCTCAGGACACCTCCACTCTCAGGACAGGAAGTGCACGCTAAGAATTCCAAAATAAAATCACCACTATCAGTACAGTCCCACTTTCCAAACAGGAAATGCACGTAAATACAAAATAAAATCGTGACGGATCGTGACACTTATTACACTGAACAAAAATATAAACGCAACACTTTTGTTTTTGCTCCCATTTTTCATGAGATGAACTCAAAGATCTAAAACATTTTCTATATACACAAAATAACCATTTCTCTCAAATATTGTTCGCAAATTTGAAAAAATCTGTGATAGTGAGCACTTCTCCTTTGCCGAGATAATCCATCCCACCTCACAGGTGTGGCATATCAAGATGCTGATTAGACAGCATGATTATTGCACAGGTGTGCCTTAGAATGGCCACAATAAAAGGCCACTCTGAAACGTGCAGTTTTTCTTTATTGGGGGGTCTGGGGGGGGGTCCGAAAACCAGTCAGTATCTGGTGTGAGGGTTAGGGGTAGGGTTAGGGTTAGGGTAATGTTGTGAATTGAGTGGCCCATGGTGGTGGTGGGGTTATGGTATGGGCAGGCGTATGTTATGGACGACGAACACAGGCCACTCAATTCACAACATTACCCTAACCCCCTAAAATAGTTTACTTGTTTCAATAATGGCTTTTGTCATGGTATTATGCATCATTGTTGCTGCGAAAAACAATACCCCTGGTTTCGCTATTGCGTCTCAATAATTCTAGGATTAGAGGATTGGTTGATACTGCTGAACTTAACATATGATAAAATAATATTTCTCCAAACTAGAGGGAAAATATGAACTATTTTCACAGAGGGTGACATGCATGAAGGGCTGGTGCCCCTCACTCAAAATGAGATATTGCCTTACGCACTACACTATAAATCAGTAAAGTTACTCAAGAATAAATAAATAAAAACTGATTCTTGAATCTATTGTAATCTACAACTTCTTCATCCAAGCTCTCAATCAGTGTTATGTTATTTAATCTGCAGCTCATGCCTTAAAACAGATACTTCAGACCGATTATAAAATTGTGTTTATGACAAAAATGTAATCTGACTCCATAAATCACATAATTGTTTGACTAAGAAAAAAACTACACTTCCACTAACAATAAATGAAGTTCCCCTTTAAACACAGCCCCGGTCTTCTGACGGGGTCTATCTATGTACTGGCTGGAAAATGTTGTGCCAGTCTCTGTCGCTCCGTCACTGTTCACCCGCTAACAGTCACTCTCTAGTTCTGCTGGGTTCTTGTTGACTTCTTCACTGGTTTGAGACAAGCGACCCTATCGGACACCTCCCTTTGTAGCCAGACTTCACCACAGCAGAATCGAGTTTCTGTTTTTAGGTCTCAACAGCTCCACGTCAGGTGTATCACCGCCCCTTGAACTGCAGTCGGTGTAAACAGGAGGACTTGGTAAGGATCCTCCTTCTTGGGCGAGTACTAGGTGCCCGTCGTCATATTTTGGGTGGAAACCCATCGTCTTGGCCTCACTAGCTGTGTGGACACAATAGTTTTCTGTGTGGGGGAACAACATCACTCGTAATCTCTATCCTTCTCATAATTACAAAAATAGTCTGCTAAATGTTCTACTATGTTTTAATCTTCTACTACTGTGGGATGCTTTATGTGTAAATGCAATATGCTACTCACTATCTTTTAAATAACATTCAACATCCCTCAAACCGTAAACGTCTTCTGCCTGTGGCTCCTCGGAAACATCCTGGTTGTCGGTTCTGCATCTGATTCACTGGCACCATCTGAGATTTAACTGTTTGAGGTGTCTGCCCTGCATTCTCTGGTTCTTCCTGAGCTTGAATTGTTGGAGGTGTCTGCCCTGCCTTCTCTGGAAGTTTCCCCTCCCTTCTCCTTGTCTTGTTCCTACAAGCTACGGTGTCTTTTGGTGACATGTTTCTTAAATAGGTGAATGGAATTATTCAGTTATCAAAGATGAAGCACCAATCCTCTGACTAGCACCTTCGTTCCTGATAAATAATATCCTATGTCATCCGAACTTAACTTTAAATATGTTTTTTTTTTTTTTAAGTTTTACATTTTTTTTTTTAAATTATAGATTTTTTTTTAATGATTTCAGTTTTTTGTAAAATATTAATAAAGTAATTTAAAAGATAAAAAGTATGCACATTTTTAAATCTGAAATGTTAAAAATTGGTTTGAATATTCTATAGTCTTATTTGAAAGACTATTATGTAAAGTTTCTTATCTTATAATTATAAACTACTTGCAAACACTCAAAATTAAACTTCAGAATGTTATTGCTATCTTTCCCTACGCGGTGTTTCCTCTGTGTAATAATTCTGTACTACCAGCAGAGTGCGCTGTTGTAATTTCCAGCTCAATCCACTAGGGATAGGTGTTGCAAAACTGACCTCTATTTAACAAGAAGAAGCTTATTTTCCTTCTTAAAAATGGGAAGAAAATTACACTAGGGAAGAAAATGACACTATGGTAAAACAACACAGCACATAACCGCCAAAACACATTTGCAAACAGGAATATTTCAAAAAACCGCCAATACACACTTGCAAGCAGAAAAAACTTCCAAAATCAGATCCCTACAAATACCAAACTTCCCACGGTAAGATAACCTGTCTATTTTCTATTTTATAGTTCCAACTCTGCCAAGAAATATGATTTGTCCTTCTCAAGATGGAGTGCCTAGCCTCATGTGAGTGGGACTGAGTGTGTAAAAAGTACTTTCAATTATCATTTCACGAAATGGCGACTGCCGTGTGGTTCATTGTGAACATGAGGGCAAGACAAGATGGCAACTGATTTTCCAACCTTTAACCTGAAGAACAAAGGGATTTGAAAACACACCTCGTGGCTCTCACAGCGGAGTTGAAATAATGGCGGGGTGATCTTTAGTCTAGAAAATTCAACACAAAACAACACTGTAGTTTCAAATAACATTTCTATTTAGTACAATGATAAATGGGCCTCATACCCTTACGTCATAGCCCTCAACCCATATACGTAAATGTTTTGACTTTAAGAGCCAGTATGGTTAACTCTTCTGTTTAAACACGCTATAATGGGACAAAATGGGACGCTATCCAAACACAATCAGAAGAATATCGTCTGTCTAACGCACGAATGTCTCATTTCTCATCGTAATCCACACGCAGTGTCTGTTTGAAAACAGAAAACAATAACCACTGAAAGCTTCAAACTTTTCAGGCCTTTTCCTCAGCTTTCAACTGTGGCTGTGTTCTTGCCTCAAACAGTCCCAACTGTTTAATGGCCTAAAACCATTCACGTTAACTTAAAACGTAACAAGAGACACTTATTGAAGTGATTGGCCTCAAGCCGACATGTAATAACAGACAAACGAATAGCATGCAGGGTTAAATGTAAGAAAAATAAGTCATTTGAACTCACCCTGCTTGTAACAAAGCAACGCCACGTGTTATAGGATAACTATGTTTATGAATTTAGGCTGTTTTAACATTAATTTAGGCAGTCATTCTCAGGAGTCCAACTTACCAGACAGACACACACTCCTATTGTTCACTATGTAATCTATTGAAGATTTTGAATAAACAGGTACTTCTTTACCTTTCTGTATGGGCCCGAGTGTATGTCTGCCAGCATTGTTCAAACTTCTTTGAAAACTGCAACTGCTCTCCCGGTGCAACAAGATCACGTCGGGGTCATTCCAATTGTTATGCTGTGTTCGTTATTCTCGCGTCCAGGAGAGAAGCTTTAAAAGGAGACTAAATGGAGTCTCTGAGAAGGTTCAAATGTTACTTTAATTAAATGGCACGGTAATGTTACAAGCAGGATATGATTCAGAGAGAGGGATGTAAATAATAATAATAATAATAATAGCTTCGATTTCTATAGCGCCTTTCAGGGGACCCAAGGTCGCTTCACAAGTAATAGTGCAAAGACAAACATAACAAAACAAAAGACAGACAAACAGAACAACAGATCGATTTAGGGGCCGAAAGCCTTGGCAAACAGATGGGACTTGAGGGCCCTTTTGAAGGCTTCAAGTGTGGGGATGTTGCGTATCTCCGCAGGGAGAGCGTTCCAGAGGGTGGTCGGCCTCTCTGTGGTCGGCCGACCAGAAGAGGACCCACAAGCCTTCGTCCTTCCCGCTTGCTGGCTATTTGCTCCTCCTCTCTGGGGGCTGTGGTGACGTAGGAGACTTCCCCCTCGTTCTTCTGTGTCCGATATCGCGTTAAACGGAGGATTTCGACATTTTACATTCATTGCTTACTTCCACATACCTTTTATCCTCCTTATCTCTTTCATAACTTTATATGTAATCCATGTTAACGGCGTCAATAGCCACTTTAATGATACTAATGGACGGTAGTCCCGGATGTCGTCATGAAGGATTTTCAGAATAAAAGCTTGGTATTGAGAACTTCCGTTTTTTTCCAGAATAAAATAGCATTTAAACTGACGGTATATTTAAGGTACATTATGCAATCAAAACATTGATTTGAATTTCTAACACCAGTGAATGAGCCCCATTAACTGAGTTTTAAACATCACTTTAAATGGAAGATTCCCATAGGCCCATATCGGTATCGGCCGATACTGATTCCGGCGATCGGCCCCAAAATTGGCGATCGGAGCATCCTTATTTGCATCTATAGCGTTGCATAAGCATGAAAAATATAGTTTGCACTTAATTTTGAATAATAACAACTCAATGCTGTAACTGCAGACTATGATTTTAAATTTGGTACACATCTAAGATTGTAGAAAGATAATTCATTGCTCACAGTAAAACAAACGGCAAAATACATACAGAGGAATTAATATGAAATAGGCGCATTAATGACTGACTCTTACATAACCGCTGGGTTATAAAGTAGTAGGGAATAGTTTTAGCTGAGGTATTTTACCGCACAACATGCACGGCAGGAGAGCCTCTGAGCCCCGCGGCGGCATCACGGTGCCCGGCCAACAGTTTGCAGAGTTGATTCTTAATACGTAGGCTACTCTTAACTTAACCACTTTTAACAGAATTGTGTTGGTAAGCACCTAATGCATACTTTGCCCAACACCATTTGCGCGAAAAAATAGACTACATGAGGACGACAGGGCTGAGTCTAACTTTAACAGCAGTAATGGTGCTGGCATGCATTAAAATGTCGATGTTTCGTTCAAAACAGTGAATTCAAGAAAAGTAAATAACACTTGTTAAAAAGCAGTAATTAATAACTCAGGTGGCATGCTTACTTGTTTTACGATGGTTTGAAGAGGATCCAACGCAAACACGTGTCCAACTGCTGAAGAAAAAGAGGAACAGGAAGTCTCACACCGCGGTATTCTCGTTTGAAGGGGTGGCAAGACCGTGGCGTTGACAAAAGCATTTTTATTAAGTTTTCCAAACGTATTTATAAGAAAGTTCAGAAAATGTGATATCAATTTACAAATTAATGAGTTCTTAAAAACATGTTCTCATTGTTGCTTAAGTGTTACTTATTTAAACGCACATTAAAAAAATACTAATTTAGGGCTAGTAAATTACATAATTTTGTTTTGTTTTGTTGACTTCACCATCGGAACTGTTTTTACAGTGCAGTGTGTGTGTGTGTGTGTGGTGTGTGTGTGTGTGTGTGTGTGTGTGTGTGTGTGTGGTGTGTGTGTGTGTGTGTGTGTGTGTGTGTGTGTGTCTTTATCTGTGTTTGCCAACATGACAATGACAGAGTGAAGGAGAGTGAGGAAGATATGTTTTTCTTTTCTCTGTGCGAGTGTCAGCTGTGAGTCTATTTTTGGCTTGTGAGTCATGGCAGGTTTAGAACATATTTCCAACGCTCTGCCATTTGTCTTTGGAAATAAAAGAGGAAATACACTCACAGGGACCAAAGAGCATATTTAACCCTCCTGTTGTCTTCGTTTTCCCCCCCTTACTTTGGTGTTCACGGTCAAATTTGACCGGTCCTGTTTTAACTGCTATACATTAACACAAAAACCATTAATCATCACAACATTTAATTTAACACCCTTTCAAACTGTACATATTGTATCAGACTACTGATATACATGAAAAACTGCAGTACATATACAAAGAGTAGACACTGAACATGTATTGCGTGTGCCAGGTGTGATCCATGTGGGGGGATGGGCACATAAGAGCGGGAAATGTGTCAAAGTGTTCTGTGTGTGTGTGTGTGTGTGTGTGTGTGTGTGTGTGTGTGTGTGTGTGTGCCAGGTGTGATTCACATGGGGGGATGGGCACATAAAGGGGGAAAACACATATAGTGTGTGTGTGTGTGTGTGTGTGTGTGTGTGTGTGTGTGTGTGTGTGTGTGTGTGTGTGTGTGTGTGTGTGTGTGTTATAAAGTTGACTAAATCATCCACAATTCAATGAAAGCAGTGATCAGCAATTTTATATGGTCAAATGTCTACTGTGAGGGATATCATAAAGCCTAAATGCAATGTAATGTAAAACAAAAAAGTTATGATTGATGAAAGTAGTAAATCGATCAGATTTGACCCAAACACAAGCAGTTATGCTATATGTGTGTATATATATGTCAGTGCACACATATATAAATGTATACAATACAGACTATGATGCTTGTCTTTGTATACGTAATAGTTACTTATTATACTGTATATAAGTGAATTATTGATTATAAAGCAGCTTTAATCTGTTATCTTTGTAGATCTAGCCAAGGCTTTTGATTATGATTATCACGCAATTTTCCAGTGTTTTGATGGTTCTAAGAACAATCCTTTTTTTGGAGAGGAACCTTTTAGAAGCCTGATTCACTAATCTTACAGTAGAATTGTTGCAGTGGCGGGAATATTAAATCATAAAACAGAGGATCATTTCATTCTTATTATCACTCATAAATAATTTAAATCAATCAATCAGGTGACTTTGATTGACATTTGACAATGACATTATCAATTGTACCTGCCCTTAACGTATGTTCAACCTCCATTCATTCAAAGAGGACATATTCTCTTCATTTTCATAAATGAGTATCTAGTGCCTCTACTGGGACATGTCTCCATGCTTGCATATTTTTATTGTTCTCAAACTGTGCTGCAGCACCTCTTTTCACCCTCTGTCTGAAACCAGAGCCCAGTCTGCTCTGATTGGTTAGCTGGCCAGCTCTGTTGTGTTTAGTCAACCATTTAGAGATGTGCCAGAAATGTCCCGCCCTTAACCCATCACATATGTGACCCGCTCTATCGAAATCAGTCGGAAGTCGCAACGGCTCATTTAAAAAATAAACGTGGATTTACGTAAAAGACTATTTTTTCGGGGTTCGGGTGTTTTGTTTGATTTTAAATAAACAAAGTCTTGGCTTTCAGAATATGAAACTTTTATTTCCAAAATCACACGATAAATACATTTTTGAAGCTTGTAAAGGGAAGATGACAGGCACCTCTCACTCGCAATCTGCTCTTCCGCAGCGCCGCCCCCCCCTCCCTCCGGCTGACATTATGAATGTAAGGCGTGTAGTAATCATAAATAACACGGCAGGGTCCATTACAGTTTGTTTTCATCTGGTTTCAAATAAACAAAGTATTAGCTTTCGGAATATTAAACTTGTTTCGGCAAATTCAGATGATAAATACAACGTTGAAGCTTGTAACGGCATAATTACAAGCGAAGAACGGAGTAATTTAACGTCACAGCAGGCATAACAACAGCTGGTGTTTCTCCTGAGGGTTTTCCCCGGGAAACAAACACAATACACACAAACGCAAAATTACACACACACACACACACACACACACACACACACACACACACACACACACACACACACACACACACACACACACACACACACACACACACACACACACACACACACACACACACACACACACACACACACACACAATCGCGAGCTTCCCCCAGACCAGTAATCCAAACGAAAATATCTTCCCTCCGTAGTATTTTGATCATTTGCTAATAATCAATCAGATCGATTAATTCCAAAGAAGAGAAAACGTTGAAGGCCTTTTTCTCAAAATGATGACTCGGTGATAGTCATTATATAATGTGACATATTTCGCTTAATATTTGGAGTACAACAACATATTTGGAGTACAACAACAATCCTGATTTCATGAGAAAGCTAGGAATCTCCTCTTTCCAACAGTGTATACAACTCAAAATGTGTCTTCGGGTCAATGCGACTGATTTCGATAGAGCAGGTCACATATAATGTGTTGGAGCGCTAGTCAATAGCAGCAGCAGCAGTGTTACATAGTGATGTCACTATGTTATGGAAGTAAATAAAGGAGTCCAATGGAAGCGTTTCAGGCAGGGGGGGAGTGGTGGTGAGAGAAACTCCCTCTGGAGGGATTTAGCATTTCAGACCATTGACATGCACAGAATTTATATGACAAACTACAGGAAAGCAAAAAGGGCCTCTTAAATCCTATCTATCTCAGCTAAAATAGTGTGCACACCCGTTTTTAATACTAGTTGGCATAAGGTTAGACTGAGTTGGACTAAGTCAGATGCAGCTTGATCTTGGCGAGTGGAAAACAAAAAATGACTCTTAATCTTTTGCCTCTGATTAAGTTGCTTCCTGTTTCATAATTGAAATTAATGACGCTAAATTAGTTCAGTACAGGCAGCCATGACACTTTTCACAGCAATGCAGTTTTAATCATGCTGGTGAACCTAAGTGCTCTGCTTACTTTCTTTGCTGCCAGCTCACCTCACTTTCTGCATTTATCATTTCAAAGCCCCACCTCCACACAAGCATCATCCTGAAAGCTCTGAGCATAAGCCTTTCTATATGCGGAGTTATTACCGTCAGATCCTAGACGAGGTCAGACTCCTTCTCATTATAGGAGCACATGAAAATTGGTTGGTGGTACCACAGGTGTTGTCGAGCCTCACCACTCCAATTTGTTTGTTTGTAGCCTTTATTTAACCAGGTGAAAGCCCCTTGAGATCAAAAGATCTTTTTTTCAAGGGTGACCTGCAGGACATTAGTTACACATGTAACATAAAAACAACAGAACATCTACATGTCTATCTTGTCTATGTTTTAAAAGATGAACAAGATCTGTTTAAATGAATGGAAATAGCTTTTGTGATGAGGTCTAATCTTCTAGGTTTCAATTATCTTTATCTTATCCTAGCTTTACATTTTCACTGATACAAGAAGGCCTCTAAATGATACCTGACCGCCATGTGTGTGAGGTGTTTTCAGGCACATAGTTGGAGATCACAACTTTTGTTTCTCTGTGTCTCATGTGAACAGTCCACAAAGTTCCAAGAGTGTCGACTGCAGTTGTGATGTTCTTGTCATTTATTTGCCACGTCCCTGCTGTGTAGGGACAATGTGGCTCAAGGGGTAAATGGTTGTCTACCAATCAGAGGGCCAAAGGGTCAATGGTTTGATCATTAGTCCCAGAAACCAACATGTCAAAGTGTCCTTATAATTAAGATAGCATATCCCCAGTTGCTTCCATAGGCAAGTCTACAGTATTAAGTCAATTTGGATAAAAGAGTCAGTTTAAAGAGGACATATTATGCAAATGTCCAGGTTCATATTTGTATTTAGTGCCTTTACTGTGACATGTCTGCATGCTTGAATGTTCAAAAAAATCGTTATTGTTCTCATACTGCCTGTGCTTCAGCACCTCTTTTCACCTGAAACTAGAGCCCAGTCTGTTCTGATTGGTTAGATGGCCGGCTCTGTTGTGATTGATCAACCCCTTAGCCTATCATGTACAATGTGTTGGATATGTTGGACTTTTACATATGATGTCATTATGTTATGGAAGTAAACAAAGGAGTCCAATGGAGGAGTTTCAGGCAGGGGGGGAGTGTGTGGGAGAGAAACTCCCTCTGGAGAGAACTTTGGTACCAGCTTTAATTGGATAGAGCTCGCTTTTCTTTTGTAAAACTTGCCCCCACTTGACATTAAGGGCGATACAGTCGAAGAGTATTATTTTAAGAAATAACCAAAAATGGGTAAGAAGAGAAGCCAGGTGAGGAATACAAAAAGAAAAGTATTCGGTTAGTAGAGAAAACAGTTGAGACAACAGCAAACAATAATGGAAGTATAGAGGACAGGAATGGAGGTCAGGAAGAGAAGGGGCGGAATGCAGGAGGAGAACTGTCATGATGGTTGTTGGCCATGAATCAAAGCAGCGACAGGAAGCCTTTGAGCCAAAAGAGCAGCGCAGAGAGTGTTTATGTGGTAGTGCTGTCACACGTTGGGGTAGGTGTGTCTGAGGCCTGAGAAGACCCAGATTGCTTTGAAAAGGCCGACTCCTTCGGCACTTTGTTCTTCCAACAAAATGATGGTAATAGTCTTCCTAACACACAGCATACACTCAACAGGCGCTTGCTGTGATGTGTGTCTCCATGGAAACGGCAATAACTTAGTGCTGGTTTATGTATAATGACAGTGAGCATTGCACTTGAGGGGGGGGGGAGGAGAGTGACGCACGGCAGACCTTTGAAAGGAGAGGAATGCCTGGTGAGACTTTAAATGTCGTAGACGTAGATGATATTCGAAAACAAGCTTTGTGGCTCTTGTAATATGGTTGTCAGCCTTCCCTGGAGTACAAACTAAATCCATTCATTCATGAAATTAATATCCTTTAATAATTACAAATAAATTTATCTATTTTTGCTACTTTGCATTTAACTTGTGAAAAAACAGTACTACAGCCAGATAAATGTCAGTGTTTACAAGAAGCTTACCTAAATCACCAGGATTTCAAGAGAAATACTGACTTGTTTTTTTGTTTAACGTACATTTATATTTTGTTGAAGTATCAGGAAATTAGTGTTGAGGTTGGGTCTAAGAATTCCAAAATGTAACACTTATAGAAAGTATAGAAGAAAAGTAAAAGAGGACACAGAATTTGCAGATAACTGCTGTTAAGCTGAAACACAATTAAAGGGGGCCTATTGTGCCTTTAGGGGTTTTCCCTTTCCTGTAGTCTGTTCTATAGGTTTTTGTGCATGTAAATGGTCTGCAAAGGCTAAAATCCCTGTGTTCCCTCCAGAGGGAGTTTCTCTCCCACACAACCCCCCCTCTGGACATCTCTAAACGGTTGAAAAATCACACCAGATCTAACCAATCAGAGCAGACTGCGCTCTGGTTTCAGACAGTGGGTGAAAAGAGGTGCTGCAGCACAGGCAGTAGCAGGAAAATTAAGAGCTTTTTTAACATTAAATGTCACATTAGAAAAGGCATAACAGAGCCCCTTTAACCTGTTACGCCCTGAGCTTGTTTTTCTGGTCCCAGGCTCGAAAATGACATTCCCAGAACAAATAACCATAAAGGCCCTGACACACCAAGCAGTCACCAGAGAACTCGCCGACGCCGACTGTTGCGTCGCCATGTTCTCCTGTGTCTTGGCCATGTGTCGCACTGGAACACACCGCAAAGACTTCAGCCGAGCACATACGAACTGCGCATTCGTGAGTGGCAATAACTCTCCTTACCAGCAGGCAGCGGTAGTGTGTATTCGTCATTCAAAAGAGGCAACAAACGAAAGACAGAGAAGAAGAACAGACTGTGTGATCTTAACAAACAACAAATAGCGTGTGCGTTCCATTTTCACTCTCGTCCATCGAAATCATGTTTCATACGGCACTGGAGCTATCAGCCATTGGAGTGTTGCTTGTGGAAGACATTCTCAAGCAACCGTTTCGCTTCTCATGCACTGATTCGCTAGCTGAACAGCCAATCAGAGTGATTTATTTGGCCGACGCACAGCCATTATTTGGCATGAAAGGCCAAATAAGGTGTGTCACGGCCGACGGTGCGGAACACACCAAATTGAGTTTGGGCGACAGGGCACGCTTCGTCGTCCGACTAACGAAAACGGACGATTTCGGCCTGGTGTGTCAGGGCCTTAACTTCACTTCTAAAAGGGGTAAATTAATAATCTTTTTTCTCAAAGCAATGATAAACCTGTGAGTTGGATGTAACAAATGTCACTGTTTCACTGTTCTAGTGGTAAACACTTAAGAAAGAACATATCAAGCTATGTGCTGTATCAGAAACAATGCGCAGCGTGTTTTGGTAGTAATATGGTCTGTGTTTACATTAGCAAGCATCGCTAACACTCAGAGCTAACACTGTACTGGAGAGAGCATGTAACGTAATGTCCTTGTGATAAACCCTGCGAGAGAGAAACGTTTGAGCTCCATATGTTTCAAAAATAATGCTTGAAGTGGTTTGGAACATAATAAGGCATTTAATCACGGTAGCAAACTCTCTTAGCAGGGGAAAGCTGCGTGATGCTACAAAGGGGCGTGGCTAGCAGCAGCTGTTCATTTTAAAGCTACGGTCACAGAATCAGCCTTTTTGGAACAGGGCTGGAATAGAGGAGAATATAGGGGTATGAGGCATGGCTACAATGGGTGATCTTTTTGGTAAGCAAAAAACTTCACAGACATGTTTTGCGTAGGTATGGCCCTACAATACATGTTTAAAATATAGCATAATAGGTCCCCATCAATACATTTCTGTGAAACCTTTTCAAACATCACTTTAGTTGGTAACCTGAGGCTGCAGGTTTTTTTTGTTTGTTGACGAAACTGTGTCTCAGGGCTTCTTATCATTTAAAAACCTATTCATGTGTCATACCCGATTAGCGGGAAGAAACTCAGACGATATGAACCATTTTTACCGAAACAAAACACAAGTCTCACAAGAAGCGTCTAACTGAGCCTTGAGTGAAAAAATGCTAACACACTTAGCACAGAACTCTATGTATAAATACTAATGCTGTCAAAATGATCGCGTTAATGGCGGTAATTAATTTTTTGAATTAATTGCGTTAAAATATTTAACGCATTTAACGCATGTGCAGAATGGCCCGCCCCATACATCCCACCAGTGGCAGCGCCAGGGTATGGCTGGGGTAGGCTACACCCATACCAAGAAATGGCTTAGTCCCACCATGAAAAATTATGTTAAAGTAAGCAAAATAAAGTCCGCCAACTCGCGCGGAGTAAATTGCACAGACAGCAGTTAGTAAGATTTATTTCAGTAGCCACTTGTCTGGAAATACCGAAGACCAGAAACGGGTTTGAAAACTTGTCACGTAGTGATCGTCTTCTCAATAGAACATCTTTGATAATGTCTTCTGGCCAATCAGAATCAAGATAACGGCGTGGTGTTGTTGCAGGAAGTCCCGACGGAGAATACTTTTGCTGTAGTACAGGTAACACATAACTGGTACGCAGGTTATGTGCGTAATCTGAAATGCGTACCGTCACTTGTGTCACAAAGCGCATTTGCGTACCACAGAGTCGGTCTCCGTGTGCACAGACAGGGCTGCCTGCTGTTAACGTCGGTCTATACAACGGAATTGTGCCAAAACTACGCCAGCCGGCTGCGGAGGGAGACTCCCCCCCTTCACTGGAGAACTGCGCTAAAACAGCTGATCACAACGTTCACACTCTGTGGTCACGAAGTACTTCACTAGCCCCCCCCCCCCCCCGACTTTCCTGAAGTACTCCCCCGTTGATAGAAATCAACACGTAATGAATTAAGACCCCACGGTTTGATGATTGATAGGTGTGTGGGCTGTCTTTCATTTTGACACGCCGAAAAATGTTATAATAAACATACATACTGTATGTTAAATGGATATATCCGCCTTCTTTCATTTATCTTTCCATTCCCACATGGTCAAAAGTATAGTTTGTCAGAAAAAAAGAAAATATGGAAAAGTCATTGTGTACAATAGTATGTTGAAAATCAAAAGAAGAAACTCAATTCCTTACAAATTAATGAATATTTTACCCAGTTCTAAAGTTTTGCACCCATTAATGAAAACCCCATTCCTTACAAAGTACTTCATATTATACTCTTTGTTAAAAAAGGGCTATTAAAATAAACTGAATTCCTTACAAAGTACTTCATATTCTTCCAGTTGTTAAGTGTTGCATACATCAAAGTGTGTCTAAAAGTATCTTAGTAACACAAGAAAAGAGAAAAAAGCATTGATGTTAACAAAACTGGATTGTTCCACTGAAATAGCGTTAAAATCAAAAGTGCCTTTAAAGAAAATGTATTCAGACAAAGTTGAGTGTTTAAGGTTTTGCATACATAAAAAGTGTATCTTACAGTTCCTTTGTGAGGGAATTACATACAAATCTGCCGAGTGTCAGTAAAAAGTGTTACAATCACAAACTTGCCTTTTAGAGAAACAGTCTTTAAGAAAAAATCTAATCAGACAATGTACTTCATTATATAGTTTTAAGGTTTTGCATACCACAAAGTGTGTCTAAAAGTATCTTGGCAAGAGAAAAAAGCCCAAATCTGCCGAGGCCATTAAAAGAAACAGAATTCCTTACAAAGTACTTCATATTCTATCAGTTGTTAAGTGTTGCATACAGTACATCAAAGTGTATCTAAAAGTATCTTAGTAACACAAGAAAAGAGAAAAAAGCCTAAATCTGCCTAGGCCATTAAAAGAAACCAAATTCCTTACAAAGTACTTCATATTCTACCAGTTGAAAGCCAATCTGCCTAGTGTCAATAAATAAGTGTTAAAATCACAAAACGTTAAGAAAATAAAAGTGTTACACAGTGACTGACAATCTACCAGTTGTAAAGTTTTCAGACAACAAACTGTATCTAAAAGTATCTTAGTAACACAAGAAAAGAGAAAAAAGCCTTGATGTTAACAAAAACTGGATTGTTCCACTGAAATAGCGTTAAAATCAAAGTGCCTTTAAAGAAAATCTTAATGTCGTAGTCCATACAAGGTAATAGACGTAACGATTTGCACTGCTGCTTCTCTCCGCGTTTCATTTACAGTGATCGGTTTATCGTTCAATTCACATTGCCCAAGTAGATGTTTAGGGGTCTCTTGGAAGTAAACAAATGCATTTTTTATATCAGATAAATGCATTAACATCACATGCAAATTCTCTATCCTTTCACCCGCAACGATTATAATCTGCTTTGCTTCTTCTTCGGTTTCACCGTTATTAGCTCTGAATGTAATCCTTTCTGGGGCTTCTTGTGCTTCTTGTGGTCTGTTGAATACCTGGCGTAGGATTTGTTTAGCTGTAAGGACAGGTACCATATAATTGTCTTCAAAAGCTTTGTCTATGTCGTCACACGTTTTGGCATATCCTTCGATGTAATGACAACCGATACTAGAATAGAGATCCTTCAACAGTCTTTTAATGCATGTTCTGGCACTGTTGCCAAATTGGGCAATTCCATAGTATCGCGCTTTTTCTCTCATTATATTGAAGCAAAGCTCTGCCATTGCTTTTGGTATTTGTTCAACACATTCGCAGCAGTCGGTTAGCGGTAGATGATCTATAAGATTATTATGATCCGGTAATGGCTCTACAACACCATCCTCTATAGTTAGTTGACATTTCTTCACTTTGTTCCTTTTTCTTTTCACCTTCCTTCTTTTTGTCTTTTTCGTTTTCCGTCCTTTTGCCCCTTTTCTTTTCATTCGCATTCTGCGTTTGCTTTTCATTTTTCTTCTCCTTTTCATTTTTCTTTTTCTTCGGTTTTCTTTACTTTTGCTTTTCTTTTCTGCTAATTGTCGTTTGCGATCTTGGCGAGTGGTATGAGATATATTGTTTCTATAAAGGTTATCTATAATACCATCTTTTAAAGAAAGATATTCTTCATATGTCATGTTATCATAGTCCTCTTTTGTCCTAAAGACCTTACATGGATATGATATAGAGGAGAGCTCTTCTTTGGGAACATCCTCCCCCCTACTTTGTAACATCCAGTCATTAAGCCCATATCCGTTATCCTGGTGATAATAAGGGTAGGCTACATCAGACTTGGTTTTTCTCAGATCCATGGCTAGTTTTCAACGGTCGTCTTAGTGGGGTCTTTCGTTTTAGATGATTTGCTGAGTGGGGTGGGACTTATTTCGTTGAGTGGGGAGAGTCATCTGTAGAATTGAGAGTTTTTTTCACCAGTATAATGTCCCTCGCTGTTTGACTCTTTTTAAAAAGTAATTTTTCATCTATCATTTTCAACCAAGCAGCAAGAGGCAGGGGGTGTGAGGGGACGGGGTTGGGGTGCGAGACAGTCTCACGCACAACTTCAAAGAGACTGTCTAAATCAACATATAGATTATCATCCAAGGCTTATAACATGCCGGTGCTAAATATCACATCGGCATGTTATAACACCTCAACCCTCACATCAAAGGACAGACATAAGAGGCTAATTAGATTAGACAACAAAGGCTCTACTGCCAGGGTGCATCAAAGGACAGACATCTAAGGCTAATTAGATTAGACAACAAAAGGCTGTACTACACGGGGACATATCGCACCTACACGCTATAACACATCATCCCTCACATGGGGGGTGTGACAGGAAGGGGCGGGAGGCAGGGGTGTGAGGGGACAGGATGCGAGACAGTCTCACGCACAACTTCAAAGAGACTGCCTTAATTAACACCTAGATTAACATCAGAGGCTTATAACATGCCGGTGCAATATCACACCTGCATGTTATAACACCTCAACCCTCACATCAAAGGATTAGACAACAAAGGCGCTACTACAGGGGGGCATTTCACACCTACGTGTGATGACACCTCGAACAAAGGGAGGCGAGACTTAGCGCATTAGCATAATTGGGGGCGGGTCCACCTGTCACTTTTTATGCATACTAATATGATTGAAGTGGTATGAATATAACTACTACCCTGCATATGTGGTGAGATTTAAGGCAAAATTCAAGGAAGACCTAGCCTCCCGCCAAGAACACACCAACAATGCATGGCTCAAGACTACGACGGCACTGGATCCACATTTTAAAGACTTAAAGAGCCTGCCCAAGACAGACAGAGAAGCGGTGTAGACCACACTTGGAGGCATGCTGCGTTCACCACCCAGAATATCTCCACACACTGAAGATGGGCCACCCAAGAAGAAAATGAACATTCTTCTGCAGGTGGGCTCAGATTCAGAATCTGAGGAAGAGGTACAGCCTGACAGAGCCATACACAGGTACAGAGCAGAGCCCACCACTAGTATGGAGGACTGTCCCTTGCAGTGGTGGTAATCTCATGCAGGAGCCCATGACAAGCTGGCCCCACTGGCTCGCAAATATCTAGCCACTCCTGCATCCACAGTTCCATGTGAAAGACTCTTCTCAGTTGCAGGTCACATTGTGCAAAAGAAGCGGTCAGCTTTACTCTCAGAAAATGTGGACAAGTTGGTTTGCCTCAGCAACTGGCTAAAGGATGAATAGAGAAGTAATTGTGTAGGCCATGTTGTGTTGGCCATGTTCTTTTGGTTTTGATATAAAAAAAAAAAAAGAATGTTCTTAACAACACCATCCTATTTTGTTTAGAGCAGTGGTTTTCAACCCTTTTCATATCAAGGTCCATTATTTGTTCTGCATTTGAGCCACGGACCACCATTTGATGAGATTTAGATTCTTAGACCCAAGACTTAGAATATTTTGTTATCGTTGGATACGATTTTGTCCACAATTCCATGCTGTATTGATGGATTGGTTATAATAAACATATATACATACTGTATGTTAAATGGATATACCCGCCTTCTTTCATTTATCTTTCCATTCCCACAACAATATACATAAAGATAATAATTAAATAATTAATTTGTAAACTGTGATTAATCTGATTAAAATTTGTAATCGTTTGACAGCCCTAATAAATACCCTTATTACATAGCGGATCTGCACAAGCAAGATATCGATTAGCAAACTGAGATTCCACAGATTCTAGAGGTATATCACTGAGCGATCAGAACTCGCGACAGGGGAAGCAAACACAGACATCACAACACGGAGTTTTACGGAGCAAACACGGCCAATTTGTCTTACCTTTTGCTGTTTCTGATCAAAAGTTGTGTTCAATGGCATCAAAACAATAACAACGCTGCTGAAGGTTAATCCAATGTGTCTGTGTCACTTTGAAATGATTACTGATAATCCATCTTCATATTTACTAGTTTGAGCTAGTTTGAGCCTAGGTTTCAGTTTTCAGAGAGCGTAACATAGCTTTCGACTGCGTGCACGTTACCCTGTGTGTATGTGGAACCTCCCCTTTGATTATATTGGCTCTAACGGTTCAAAAGAGATGTCAATCACCAAAATCGACCAATGGGTTCCAGAGAAACGGCTCATACAACCAAATCCACCCAAATTACCCCAAAGGTGGGGTTTTCTTTTTCTAAATCTCTCTAAAAAGGTCAAATGTCGCTTGTTTTGCATCTATCTTGATACAGGGTACTTATTATATGTTATAGTTTGGATTCCTAAAGCTTTTAGTCTACTATCCCATCATTCAAGGGTGGTTTTCACTATAAGTAATGTTTTGTTTTTGGACGGACACTATAATTTACATTTTTTTACTATATTCAATCTGGATTTACTTTAAACAAATTATATATTGATTCTGACTTCTCTACATCCAACTCACAGGTTTATCATTGCTTTGAGAAAAAAGATTATTAATTTACCCCTTTTAGAAGTGAAGTTATGGTCATTTGTTCTGGGAATGTCATTTTCGAGCCTGAGACCTGAAAAACAGGCTCAGGGATTAACAGGTAAAGCAAAAAGATAAGACTGTATTTTTCATTCCTTCGAGCTGCAGACAAAAGCTCTTTTGTGATTAGACTTAATATTGTATTGATACTCAGATTATTTTTTATCGGGGGTGATGGAGTTGTGGGGATTCTCTATCACCATTCCAGAGAGGTATTATCTTGAATTACTGTATCATATATATTTATATTAGCTTGTTAGGAAGACAAGTTGTTGATGAGGTGTCATGAGTATACATTAATGATCTCAAAATGTCGAATTTTAATGGGTGTGTGTCCCCAATGGAAGCGAATAATGACCATCTGAATCTTATTAGACAACTGAATAACCAATTACTTTTATATATTTTTTCAAAGTCATTAAAATCATAGCAGTTAATTATTTTGTATGTAATGATTTTGTCTCAGTACACTTGTGCATTTAGAAAAAATCCAGGTACACTATTTGTAGAGGAAACTTCTGTGTAGCTATGCAGTGGGAGTCACCGACTCAGGAAGGAGACACGGTAGGAGCAGTAGCTTTGATGTCAAACACATGGTGGTTTATTTGGAGTTAACGGCCGGAGGATTCACATCACAAGTCCAAGAGTCAGAGGTTCTGACTTCACGGTAGAGTTGCCACGTCAATTCTGGAGAGCCTCTCTCTTGCCAGCCCATCTAACTGGTTTCGCAGAGAGTAAACAACATATTTGAGAAGATAGCCTAAACAGTGTGGGAACACTGAGCTACTTGCGTCGGACACTTATGACCTCGAAGATTTCACCTTGGAGTCCACAAATACAGAGAAGGAAGTGTCCCAGTGTACCCACAACACAGACCATCTGTGACCCAGTATTGACCGGTCACAGAATGGGAACAATAACATTATTGGCTAAGCAGCCTGTGTCCTTAAAGGAGGTAAACAGACATCAAGGTTTGTCCTGTATGTCACATCTTGGCGTCTATGACAATTATTTCCATAACACTATTAATAATCTTTTTTTAGAAATATACAGATATAAATTCAACATACTGTACCCTATAATTTGAAGCTTATTTCAATTTCATTAAGCCTCAAATTGAGTATGTGTGTCCCCAATGGATGCAAATAATAACCATCTGAATTGTATAAGGCAACTGAATAACCAATTACTATTACAGTCATTAAAATCATAGCTGTGAATGATTTTTGCTTAAATGATGTATAATGATGTAGTCTCAGTACACTTCTGCAATTTATAAAAAGTTGTTACCAGTATATTATTTGTGTAGTTTTCACAAATATACAGATACGTATTAATTCCAAATACCTTAACATTATAAGCTTAATTCAATTTCAATAAGCTCAATTCCCATGTTAAAGTTCATTCAGGTCTAAAAATGTGACTCAAATTAGCTCACTTAAAGTGCACTTATCATGCTATTTTTAGGCAATAGCATAGGTCTCAGATATATAGAAATATATAAAAAACATGTCTATGAAGTGTTTTGCACAAAATACCAAACAGATCACCCATCCTAGCCATGCCTCATATCCCTCTATTTCACTTCCTGTTTCAAAAGTGCTGATTTTGGGTATAAAACTTTAATAAAATAAAACATTGATACAAAATACAAAAAGGAGGGGGCTGAGCTCATGCGGGACCCGGCAGCTACTGTCTAAACTAAATGCTGCCGTGATGAAAACGCCATATCATGGATTATCAAGGGTTATCTCTGAAACAGTATGGAGCTCAAAGGCTTTCTCTCTTGCCAGTTATACCACAAGGTGAGTTCCTTTTTATATCCTGCTTCTTCACACCATGGATGTATAATAAGAACTGGAGACAGCGTGGAAGGTGGGGCCTCATTCATTCCTATGAGAGCTGCTCATTGGCGCATGATGACAAAATGGCCCAACTTTTGAGAGAGTGAAACGTCACAGATTACCCAGCATGCCTGATAAGCAGTGTTGGGTGTAACGCGTTACAAAAGTAACGGAGTTACAGTAATATATTACTTTTTGCTGTAACGAAGTAATATAACGCATTACTAATGAAATGTGGGTAATATATTACCCGTTACAATGCCCAGTAACGCAGTTACAACACATTTTAACCCGAAATTAAATGGTGTTTTGTTTTTTAAGAATGTACTAACATAGCGAGACATTCCGACACCCGAGACAAATTGTGCGGGTAGATTAGTAAACCTGGTGTGTTTACCCTTCAGGCTTCGCGTCGGGATCTTCGGGGCAGTTGAATGTTATGCAACCATTCAAAAAAGAGAACGGAGCGAAAAATACAAACAATACATTGTGTGCATCATTTCCAAAGTGCTTCCACAGCAGTGACACACATCTGATCTGTGGATAATCATTTATACGAAAATGGTTAAAGCAACCATCACTAAACGCCAGCAACACTGCATCTACTGCAGACAGTAGCAACAGGTCAGATGGGGACATCACGTTACCCTCGTTGTGGACACTAGCTTACTCCCGCCTGAGTCGCCGCCCTCGCCCCCGGAGCAGCAGTCTTCGTCTCCCCAAACTACACCGCCCCTCTGCGGCCCGCAGGTGCCAGGATACCACGGCAAAACAGAGCCTGCCCAGGTATATCTAAACAATTACCCGCCTGTACAGTGGGGTTAGTTAGGCGGTCATTTTGCAGCTCGTGGTATAAAAATAGACAATGGCTAGAATATTCATGTGAAAATAGTGCCATATTCTGCCATGCCTGTAGAAATGTTGGGTCAAAAATAATGCATACAATAGCACAGATGCCTTCACCACGAATGGCTACAAAAAGATCTCATATCCAAAGCTTATCAACAAGCTGATGTTGCAGCTGAAATGTTCTCCAGGTCACAAAGTCAACCTCACATGATGATGTGATACCAGTTTTCAAGCACAGTAAATATTCTTCTCCCAGAGTATATGATGGGACCAAGGTGATGTTTAGTACATGGTTTTAATAATACTTTTGCTTTTCAATGTTTGCCATTTCAAACCATGAGCTGGTTCAAATCATATGTAACTTGATTTACAATATGTTCTCATTTGTTTTATCAGTACAGTTTTGAAGCTTTTGTGCTTTTCTTTGCCATAGTCCACTTTGGACTATATGAGATATTTCAGGATTGCACTTTTAACTCACTTGAAATGTTCTCACTTGCTTGGTTTCAAAACAGCAAATGCCATAATCTGTTCATTGGGGACCATCAATGCTATTTTTCATTGCTGTTGCCGGCCACTATTGCTCATGTAAACCTACTACTGCTGCACCCCCTGTAATCTCAGAGGCACCCCGAGTCATTTTGTTCTGGAACCGGGCCTGTACATGGCCATATACTAAACTACAGAGCCCATTCCGTGTCCTGTTATTGTTTACTTCCTGTCTGCCTTCTTCTGGTGATTTATCTGACGTCCAGCGCTCCGTCTTTTAACCTCTTTTCCTTTCTCTTTCTTGATCCTCCTTAGCAACCTTCATTATAGTCCTTGACAGTGGTCTGTACTGTATTAACAACATGTCAGTGTCACATGTTAAGAATTTACAATCAGAATCGAGTATTCAACTAAGCCGTGTTGAATACCGTTTTAGCATTTAAAATACCTAGCCATTCTTTTGCGGTTATTTTGGTGAAAGTAACTCAAAAGTAACTCAAAAGTAGTGTAACTCATTACATTTCAGAGACAGTAATATTGTAATGTAACTTATTACTTTCAAAAGACAGTAATAAGTAATATGTAATATTACATTTTGGAAGTAACTTGCCCAACACTGCTGATAAGTACCCGTATGTGTGCTCATAGAGCATGCGCAACTTTAACCACGCCCCCCAAAAGGCTCGTTCACATCAAGCACGTCAATTTGCGTACACGTAACAGCACCGCGCGTTCTGGATTGTTATGATGGATTTGATATTAACGAATAACGAGGCGGCAGTTAGCAGCTAGCAGCTAGCGGCTGGCTTCCTCGGGCGATATCATATGGTATAGCTAATTAATCTGGGTCAAAACGTGTTGTGCCCACATGCAAAGGTTTAAAACTTTGGCTTATCCCTGCGTGGTATTATAGTAATAGCAAACAGCAACGTTCAACTCCTTTAATGGTATATTGCAAGTGCAATAAGAAGCTACAGGGACGTTAATCTACGTCGGTAATATTAACTTTATTTAATACAAGATTTACATCATACAGCCCATGCAGTATAATATTTTACAAATTATGAATTACAGCAAACATGTGCAATATATCCATTATTACAGCTCCGTGGGCTGGCAGTAAGGCGATATGGGTTCATTCTTATTGTGCATCCATGGGTAAAGAGAAACTCATGTAGTACTGAACACGTCACATCACATGAACGTGCCGGGCGGCGCGGTCCCGTGGGTTAGATGCGCGTTCATAATGCAGAGGGAAATAACTCTCAGAATAACGTTATTAGCACATTATTACAACTTGAGGAACGAATATTTTTAATAAGGGCTATACAAGTGTTCATACTGGGTAGTTTATTTAGTTTAAAAAAAATTATCCAACGATTTACAGACCACTCTTTCCCCATGTAAGTCAATGGGAAAAAGTGTTTCCGGGCCTGGCAACCAAACGGAAGTGTAGTATCGCCGTTTGGCCACCACAAATATTTTCATCTGAGTCCGGCGCACTTCCTGGGGGCTTGCTTCACACACATGCTCTCCAGTACAGGTTAGCTCTGAGTGTTAGCGATGCTAATGTAAACACCGACCATATTACGTCCAACACAGTCGGGCAGTGTTTCTGATAGCAACTTCCTGATAGGGCCGTGGGTCCACATTTCCGATATTACGTCATATCGCACGCAAATCTGGTTCAGCTCCGTTGTACCCCCCGTTTTACAGATTTGGGTACGGAGGAAAAGGGTTTTATTTTATGACCAGGGACACATATTTATGTATAAAATACATCAAAAAGTCAATTTTGCATGATAGGTCCCCTTTAAATTCAAATAGTAGCATTCAAGCCTTGACTAATTGTTTAATTGTTTCCAATGGTTCTCCAACAGAAGGCTAATGCTTAATTTGGAACATAATTGCCATCATGCTCACAAGTTGCTCTCCATTTTGCAGGTAATGAGCCGTCACCGCTGGGCACAGTGGAGAGCTACAACCCTGTGAAGCGGCGCTGGGAGTATGTGGCGCCAATGCCGACCGCACGCTGCTCCTCCGCCCTCCTGCAGATACCCAGCATGATGTTCGTCATCGGCGGAGTCTCCCAGGGACCCAGTAATGCAGTGGAAGCCCTCTGCTTACCGGAAACAGTGTGACACTAGCGCTCATGCTAACACACGCAGGAAAACATCATTTGTATTCATGTGTGTGCAACAGAAACACATCAATTGGATCCAAAACATCGGGCTAAGATACATTTCTACCCTTATGTCAAACTGATGGATTCCTCTCATAGACTGGGAGGCAAGTTTTTGATATTTAACAAGCATTTTGAGGCAGATTGTGCTGGACGATGAATTCAAGATGAAGGACGTTCAGGCCGGCTGCTATAACTGCCAGGGACAGAAAACTGACAGCTTTTCTACATTGGCTAAAAGCAGAGGAAGAACAAAAAGAAAAAGAAAAAAACCGACACACACATATGGTGTATGGAGAAACAACACGCCTTTGAACTGTTAAGCATTTTTCAGAATTAAAGCAGGGTACTTTTCTGGATATTTAAGGAAGATAGGGCCATATCTGTATGTATTTGCTCCCCTGCTGCTGCGACAGCCAGATCGGACACTTTTCTATGACTTCAGACACAACAGTTGTATTTTAGAAGGTGGTGTTCTGTGAAAGTAAACGTATTTTCTTTTTGTTGCAGTGTTTTATATGTGTGGAAGTTGGCACTGCTTGCAACAACATCAACAACAGCGGCCCCTAGATGCGTTCAGATCGCCGTTTTTGAGAACCAGTGATGCGTTGGCAGACTTTGACTACAGTCTTTGCGTTTCTTTTCTTTTCAAGTTTGCAGTTAAGCTGACTGTGGTTGATATTGTCAGCATCTGGCTTTGCACCCCATCTGTCCACCTCTGCTACAACATGAGTAATCAATCCCAATCCATCATCAAGGCTCAAACAGTCCTTCACACTGTAGCACAAGGATGCAGCTGCACGTGAAGGGAATGCAGAGTTAAACCTGCCGCACTGAAGCATCCACACAGATAAATAATAGCCTCAACATCCAGACATCTTATATTCCCCCTAAGTTTTATGATGGATAGTGGTACGATAGATTATTTTACTCAACTTGATATCAGCCACACAATGAGGAATCATTTTGAAGAGCTGATGATACCTTGGCAACATTTTTGAAGCAATTTGTCAGATTAGGTTTTAGCAAGCAGAATATTGAAAAAAAGGTCAAAAGTCTCAGGTCATGGATTTTTGTGATTTTGGGTTAGGGTTCCCGGGAGTATAGAACTGTTTTGGTCTGACCCTACTGTTGTGTTGGCCATCATGATCATAGTTCCCGCATATTTGCATAACCAATGTTGATAGTTTCTAGGATAGCCAACACATTTAGGTTAAAATGATTCTGAAAGGTTTGAAGCTTTCTCAGGAAGCGACGTGTGATTAAGAAAGACATGGACACATACCCAAAGAAACTTATTCTGTACAGTCCCATGTATTTAAAAAATCTTTCTGTCACAGAACAGCAGTATAGTGCCATCTCTCAAAAATAATCTAATCAGATTTTTGAAAGTAGCCACTTCTAGACTAATCCCTTTTCAGGACACGGTTTCGACATTCATGTTAAGGAAATGTAGGAATATGTATCATGTTATAGCTAAATTAGTGATCATGATATTGCAGAAAAGTACATGTTTTTACAACAAGAACTATTTCTTGTTGATGCGATAACTTTGTTGTAATGTCTTGAAAATATGTAGTTATATCGTGATTATCATCTTGTTAGGGTTGGGGTTAAACATGATACAGGTCAGTTTTATTTTTTCTGACATGGCAGCAATATGCTTCTTTAACCTACAAATGAATGGCAAATAAGTATGTTGTGGGACTGCTTGGAGAAGTCTCTTTGGTTGTGTTAACACATGATGTGCCATAACTGGGTTGACATTGGAATCCACTGTAACTGCTGTGAATCGAAGTTGACTACAGCTGCTACAAACCTTTCGGAGCCCCAGTCCAACAGTGAGTGAGCAACTGATCCCCAAAAGACAGACTTTTGTGAGGAATTCTGTTTGTTTGGGCTGAGGCGAGGATCTGTGGACAACAGTTAGAGATGAAAGATAATGGTGGGAGCTGCAGTGCAGTATTCTTTCTGAACGATTCAGTGAGTTGTGGACAGCAGACGCGGTGGGGCGGGAAACAAAGGAATTACCCAGTGGACTGTGTTACCTTGTGGCAAGCAGCCTCTGTTTGTCTTTCTTATGCTGCCATACAATAGCATTATCCAATTTCACTTGAAGAGACACTGTTCAGTTCCTCCATTCAGAACGTTAGGGTTAGGCTTAGCATTTAGTCCAAGAATCACAGACTTTCAATCAAATATTTTTCTTGGCACATTATAATGTAAAACTTGAAGTAAATGGCCCTAAGACTTAGTAAAGGTTCCATTTCAACCAAAGTGTTTGAAGCACTTGGTTGTTTTTGTTAATAGTTGTATCATTGGGCAATGGTTTTACCAGCTTCATTGCCCTTTTACTCCTTATTGCTGACTGGAAATTATTTTTGTCATGTATATATTTATTTGCCCATTTATTTGATGACCTAGTGATTAAAGGTAGGGTGTGCTTCAACATGATTTATGATAGTTACATTTAATAATAATAATAATAATAGATTTAATTTGTTAGCGCTTTTACAGGTGCTCAAAGACGCTTCACAGATATAGTGAAGGGAAAATAAAAGGAAGGAACAACAAATAAATATATAGTTAAAGTTAAAGTCAAATAATACAAAAACAATCACACATTAAAAGCCAGATTGAAGAGGTGAGTTTTTGTGAGTTTTTTGAAGGTGGTGAGGTCAGAGGTCATTTATAATAAGAAAGATAAAACAAAACGAAAACCGCATTGGATAGAGAGATAGGACTGGACAATGGTCTATGTTGCCACTCTAACACACACACACTAAGCTCCGGTACAGTACAGTCCTGCAGCAAAATTGCAGGGTCCATCATTTAAAGATGACATTCGTTGGCTTAATCCAAACCATTTAAAATGACTGAATGAATGTCACAGATGCGTGAGATTCCATGAATCCCCAGAAGGGACATATGGAGGAAAAACAGTTGAAGGTTTAAAAATAATACACATAGTTTCTCACACACAAATATGTTTGTGGTGCACACCCTGGCAGAACTTGTTACAGGAGTCAGACATGTAATACTGTGGAGAGCGCTGGAGCTGCCGGAGCTCAGATGAGATGCCAGTTGACAGTTGGTTATTTCTGGTGGGGCATTGTTTGTATTTAGTGTGTGAGGTAGAATCCACTCACATATGCCAGGCACATACCTGCAAGCCTGAGTGCAAGACTGCTGTCACCTTCTCCCACGGTTCCTTTTGGCAACACTCATAAAAGCTTGGAGAACACAAAGATAATTGTGTCTGTAAACAGCTCTGCTGGTTGGGAGCTGTGGCCCCCTTCCAACCATGAGCCTACTTGAATTAGCTGCAACTTTGCTAGAGTATGTGTGAGAGGATCATTTTATTTGTTGTCCTGGATGGGTCTCATGCAATTTATTTGCATATAAATTGCTCATGAAGAGTGTATTTCTAAAAAGTTATACAAAAAGAAGGATTTGGCTTTGTTTTTACGGGATTTTTTCATTGCCTTAATGGAGCCACAGAGGAATTTATTATATTTTTGAATATTAAAAGGAGAAAATTAACAAGGCTGAGTTGAAGCAACAAGGTTGTTAGCTTATAGTTCCTTTTTCACAAACAATACAGAGCCGGACAACTTTCTTTTGCAGTAGTGTTTCTGTTCCCCTGAAGAATGTAAGGCTACTATCTCCTTTAACTCTTTGATTTCCACTCGATCCTGAGGGGACTATCTTGCTTTTTAGCTGCTAAATGCTCACTGTGTCTATCTATGAAACAACATGAGAGAGAGAGTGAATGCTGTAAGACTCAAATGTGCTCTGTAGAGCTGAGGAGGACTGCAGAGTTTGGTGAAAAAACATTTTTAAGTGCTATTTTGATCTCTTTTTATCAAAACCATGTTAGTTGATTTGTATTGCCCGTTGCTCTAAGCTGAAAACACAACATCTGACATATAATAATTTCATGTGTGCAGCTGTGCTTCTGTGTCGACATTGTATTTGTGTGATTGTGACCGTATGTGAGGGCTTTGTTTTCATGCGTGTGCGTGGGTGCACATTCTTGTCACCCAGCCACACTCACCATCTATTATTGTGCGAGCTGTCTGGAGGATGTGAAATGTCTCCTTCCCAGTCCTTCTGTTTCTCTGGCTCTTCTAAACAGTTTACATGCCACACTGCAGTCCCCGAGGAATTCTGGAACAGTGCCAGAGTGAGCTCTCTCTGTGGGTGTCTGTTTTTACTTTTCCCTCTCTGACCCTGTCAGATTGTTTTCCAGAGAAGATGCTTCATAAATGTTCAAGTTCTCTTTCAATAGAGAAGATGTCTCATGAATCAGATTTTCTGGGTACTAATGTGACATGTGCTGTTTTACCCATTTGGAGTGAAATATCTCTTCAAATTCAGATAGAACGTTTTGGAACAAAAGAGAATATGCTTCAGTACAGGCTGTACCTTGAGCCAGTAGCAAATGATGCACAGGCATAAGGAAATGCACTCTTACATGTAGGGTGACCAGGTGTCGTACACAGCATTTTTATAATTGGTCCCGCAAAATTAGGAGATGTCCTGCGTTTGATTGACAGTTGCCCTTTTTAATACTCTTTTACTTCTAATACTACATCTAAGGCTTTTATCCCAACCCAGTCTCATGGCATTTCGTGTTCACCAACACGATTTTTAATCTATTGATTGGTGTTCACCAACACGATTTTTAATCTATTGATTCGTGTTCACCAACACGATTTTCCCCTTTTTTTCGTGTTGCACAGCACGATTTTAAAAGCAATGTATTTCTACTGGTAATGTGTTTCGTGCCTGCAGCACGTCTTTTTCTCCGGTCGGGTCGTGGAAGACAGTAAGCTGTGTGGTTCATAAAAACATGTTCTTACTCAATATCAGGCCACAATTATTGCTTTTATTTTAAATCGTATCATTTCGGACTTTTGTTGCCGTCTGTGAGGAAAATAAATGGGGCTCAGAGCCTCAGAATACTGAAATCTGTATTTTTAAATATTTTTTTCCTTCTAATTTGTTATTCTTTTCAAAATAACACACTGTTATTTACTCACCAATAACACACAATTATCCTTGCTTTTATTTATTGGTTTAATTCCATAATCTCGGGTTTTTTTGGCGTCCGTCAGGAACTGAATTTCAAAATAAAATAACCGGAAACAGACGTAGGCCTATAAGGGACATTTCGAGCATCATTGTGATTGTCAACATTTCTGAGTTTAAGATGGCCGAAGACACTACACTACCCATAATCCCCAGCTATCGTTTAGGACTACAGTCCCGTGATTAATCTTCAAGCTCTGGGATTGGATGTTGGAGTGGCAGTGCTCCAAGGTTACGCCGAGCGTCAAACAGCTGTTTGAAATGGAATGAAACCACGCCAGACTATCCAAAACTGGAACCGAACGCCCCCCCAGAACTACACATGCTGGTTATTGTGTTTCGCAAAATGTTCTATGGGACGTCTCGACTGAACATTTTCGTTTTTCCCACAATTAGAAGTTGCCAGTATTAAACACATTGGTGTTATCAAATGTAAAACATATAATTAATAAATGGGTGAAAATCGCTTGTATCCATAATGCGCAGCATTAATACCCACATGCAGCTCATTGTTACTTTGTAATTCTACTCCACTAGAATTCAGAGGTTAACCTGGTATTTTTACTCCACTGCACTTATTTGAGTTACTTTGCAGATTCTGATTAATGATGTGAAATATAAACAACCCTTAAATCAGACTTTACTTACACCTGAGTAAAATTCAGGGAAGGTGATTGTCAAGTGCCAACAATCAGGAGAGATATTTGATAGTTGGTGCTTGAGAAGACTAAACATGTATCTGCAATTGACATGAATGGAAACGAGTAATAAAGTATATTCATTACTCATTATTCTCTATTAATAATTAAAGACTGTATATTATGGCTATTTTGCACATCCCTTTCAAGATTTCAAGATTTTCAAAGGTTTATTGACATATCATATACACAACCACGGTGTAGTTATGCAATGAATGAACAACTTGGGTCACAGGTTCCTCAACAAGACATCTATCAATATGTGTGTACCTCCACCATTAAACTGTCATATTCTGCACATTTATTATTCTATCTACAATACATAAGAGTATAATTAATATGTATAATATCAGTTAAAATAAGTGCTTCAACATAGTTAACATTGCAGGAAAGCAATATATTAGACGTTAAGTACTTTGTCAGGCTTAATATTTATATGTAGATAGATACCCCCAACGTTTTTTTCTTATTTAAAAGAAGACCTTAATCTGTTATTTAATGTTTAAATAAAGGTTAATTCGTTTTTCTGTTTTGCACCTCCTCCTATTAATATCTTTGTACATCCTGCACTAACCTGTTTTATTGTAGAGATCACTTATAGTATCTTCTTGATTTTTTATATTCTATATTTCTATATTTATACTTTCCCCCTATGAAAGTATGTACTCTTAATAATTTTTTTAACAAATATAACACATAAAAACAATAATTCAATAACGTGCTTTAACCACTAGCCGGTGCACACAAGGTACACACAGCCATAATAACTTTGTATTATTAGTGTAGGACACTTGTACAACATCTGAAGATGTGTAGTTTTATTCATGCTTTCACATAATTTTACAGAATATTGCTATACTATTTCAGACTCAGTATTTACATTCTTACATTCAAAGAAAATCAGTAATATCTTTAAAAACTACAAGTCCTTTTATATCAGCTGTGCACCGTTATGGTGTAAATATAACCTATCTGTGAATTAGATCAAATGTAAAAGTCAGCCGAATTAGCGTTGATACTGCAAGGAGACGTATTGTGTGAAGAGAAATTGAAGATGTTGTTTAATTGTTGATATATTTATATTATCAAGTATTCAGTTTCGGCGGCATTTCTTCAGTTTTTCCAAAGGTCTTCTCATCAGGGCTCTATAAATAAAGAACTATGGCAGATCTGTAATGTAATGCAGCCGAACCGTGTATTACAATGCCGTTATGTGATGACTTTCAAAGATTAAAGCAAGAGCACTCGGAATTAAGTATTATTTTATTCTTTTAAAATGTTTTCCAGATTTCATATCATATAAACACCAAATCCCAGCATGCATTGCGGCTAAAACATCCAATCAGCGAGCTTAAACCATAGCTGAGGATCTTGGGTAATCGCTCGAAATGCCTACGTCTGTTTCCGGTTATTTTTATTTTGAAAAGTTCCTGACGGACGCCAAAAAAGCCAGAGATTATGGAATTAAACCAATAAATAAAAGCAAGGATAATTGTGTGTTGTTGGTGAGTAAATAACAGTGTGTTATTTTGAAAAGAATAACAAATTAGAAGGAAAAAGATTTAAAAAATACAGATTTCAGTATCCTGAGGCTCTGAGCCCCATTTATTTTCCTCACAGACGGAAACAAAAGTCCGAAATTATACGATTTAAAATAAAAGCAATAATTGTGGCTTGATATTGAGTAAGAATATGTTTTTATGAACCACACAGCTTCCGGTCTTCCACGACCCGACCGGAGAAAAAGACGTGCTGCAGGCACGAAACACATTACCAGTAGAAATACATTGCTTTTAAAATCGTGCTGTGCAACACGAAAAAAAGGGGAAAATCGTGTTGGTGAACACGAATCAATAGATTAAAAATCGTGTTGGTGAACACGAAATGCCATGAGACTGGGTTGTTCATCCAATGGCTGTTTTGAAAGCAAGAAGGGGCTATCCCCATTAGCTGCGTCAGATGTCAATCATTTAACATAAACATAAATGTGTACTTACTGAATGGGTGTATCCAGTGGAAGGCGATTCCCGGAGAGCTTTCTGAGAGATTTGCCAGATTTTTTTTTCTTTTTCGTGCATTCAAATCAAATCAAGTTTTATTTATATAGCACATTTATAAACGATTTTTGGTCGAGCCAAAGTGCTGTACATATAATAAAAATAGCCTACAGTAAAGACACTTTACAGCAAATACAACAGCACAGATTGTTCAGAATATCAGTATGAGAAAAACATTCCTTAGAATATTTGCATTGCGGTCAATACAATTTGAAGGGACGACCACAAAAAATGCCAGGCTCATAAACTGAAAACAAATAATGAACTTGTACCACACTGTGCAGCAATTATATCCTAAAGGTCATCTGACTGTGGGAGTAAGCTATCACTTTCAGACTCAAAGGTGCAAAAAAATAATGTGGACGATTGTTTGTTGGAAAAATTACTTGCATAGTTTGTGCAAAGAAATCCATCCATAGCAAAGCGTTGTTATTAATATTTATAAGTTGATAGTTTCAATACAAATTAAAAAATGGTAGGGTTGTGTTGAAATCTCTTAGCTTCGCTGTAACTTCTCCCACATTGTCCCACACCAACATACTCTTTGTCCCACATCTGGCTTTATTGACAACTGGTCACCCTACTTACTTTCCACGACCAGAGCATTCATATGGTTCTGATTAGCACAGGTTTGAGGGTGCTTTTTCATACAGAAAAATCTGCAGAACCTGAGGCACAGGGCAAATTAGAAAGTTATAAGTGCCCTAACATTGTTTCACAGATTTGTAATACCCCGCAGTACCTGGTTGTCAACAAATCACAAGACTCATTCTCAGGCACATTTTTATTATCTGGAGCTTATAGACATGACTTGCATTGCTTCGAATAATTGCCTCGTGTATCATTTACTTTTCAAATATTTCCAGATTATAGTACACCCTTATTTCCAAGATACATTCAGTGCCCTATTGTAGTGTAGGCACACTGTGCATGGCATGCTCTGTGCCTTAATTCACAAAAATAAAAAGGCCCAAAGGCTCAGGTTCTGAAAGAAAAGCGGAGGTGCGTTCCATACAGTGCAAAGATGGGGGCGGAAGATGCTGAATTCACACTGTTTTCAGTTGTATGAATCCAACGCAGAACTGTATCATATTCGACAATGAAAAGCCTCTCCAGTTTTTTTCTTTTTTTGTGCGGGCCAATTTAACACCGTTTCCTGGGCAACAGGGAACGGTGTCAACACCCGCAGGTAGCATAATTGTGTTCCTCCTACATTAGCATATGTGTTCTTGTTTTTGTTCCTATTTTTTGGATCTGTAGATGGAAAAAAATATCAAACATCCCCTTTTTTATTATTCATTCATTAACCAGGATTAAATATATTTGTGTTTTTTGTGTCAATTGTTCATGTTATTACATTCATTTTACTCTTGTGTTGTGGATTGAGATTGTGAGGTGACAAAAAATGTTGTGGTGTTGACCACATTTGAACTGGGTTCCCCAAAGTGTTTGTCACTAGTTATGTTTAGTATACAGTGGTGCAGGAATGGGTCCTAAACCCCGGGAATGAGTCAGCATTTTAACATTCTATGTATTTCTATTTGAGAATTACACAGATAAATCATTTCTTTAACCATATTGCTCAGAAGACATGCATACATGCAGTTTGTGTAACACTGGAGATTATGTACATGTAGTACCGCTATCTAATTGTTCTGAAGTAGAACTGTACGGTGGCCAACAGGTGTAAGCGCAATACAAGGGCCTAGAACATTTACAAATATACAAATACAAATGTGCCATAACTACAAATGCTGCACAATTTTCCTCTAATTGGAGAAGATGTTTCTTCATTTGCATGTGTTTTGATACATTTGTGTTTTTATATTTGCATCGTTTCTGCATCAAATTGTTCCTGGGCTATAGCGCGTTTGTACCTGTCGACCACCGTAGAAGGCCTAGGAATGATTATACTTTAACACCCAAATAGTCCTCAGCAAAATAGAATACAGCACATTTCAAAACAGATTGATGATATTTTGTATTCTGTATTATTCTCTGCTCTAATTCTGTGATTGAATCAAGATTGTTCAAATATTTTACTTTTGAGGACCTCCAGTTTTAAATACTGGTTGTCCTTTTAATTCAAAAGTGAAACTAGTGTGTACAGACATTTTGGGAAACACACACAGAATCCCTCCCCTGTGCTGATCCCTCTCCCTGTACTGTGATTGACATGGTAGAACAATGGTGGTAAAAAGCGTTGTGGTCTCCGTGGATCAGTAATGCCATGTGCTCTGTTTTTGCAAAATGTGATTTGGAAGGTTTAGTAATAAAATGTAGTGAAGGTGATAAGAAAGAAGGTTGGACTCAACTCGTTCAGATGGCGTGTGTGGGGAGGTGTAAGGCAGTGTGTGTGGAAAAAGTTATATATATTCTTGTTTTGGTTATATTGCGTTACACAGGTTCTGGAAACACATGCTTTTAGTCTTACAGACTCACCCACACACAGTCACTTCTGCCATTTCAAACTATGCAGATAAAGCAAATCAAGCTCATCCAGCACTGAGTTCACCCAAAGTGACAATAACCCAGTATGACCCCAGTTTAACAGTGCTGAAAACATTTATATAAAAAAAGATATATAGCTATAGTATATATTTAACATAAACAGTTTTACAAACTGGCAATTACATCAGTCTGAGTGGTTTTGAATATTGGTAAATCTAACATTTAAAGGGAGACTCCGCCAATGAATGATGATGGTGTCATCATGCTGCTGTGGTTTGGGATTAAGAAATATAATTTCCATTTTAAAGTTTGTTAACCTAAGGATATTCAACTTTATCGAGGTGCAATACTACATTGCTGACACATGCATTACAATAAATCAAACATACAGAAACAAAAATGTATTACACATTACCACTACCTCTGAAACATGATGTTATGTGGAACACAAATACAAGACTTTTTTTTATTTTAAGCATAAAGATTGAAAGCAGAGGAAACTTTGTAGACTAACAGAAATGTTAGCCAACATCTTGGTAACGTGAAGTACTTATTCTGCGCCACAAATGCACAAAGTCATTACAGCCTAATTGTTTTCAATAATGCTTCTAAGAAATACGAGATGAGTCTACTCCTTTTTACAGGAGGAAGACTGTTTCCTTGTATTTCCACCCACAAACAAAAAGAGAGTGAAACGAGAGGTAATATGCCGGCATTACTTATTTATTATAATTCTCATTATAATAATAAAAGTAATCCTTATAATATTTGCCATGGTTGTTGTTGTAATTGATCAATGTGATACTGCAGTGCAGGAAATGTATTGACATGTATTAGAAGGTCCAGGGCAAGACTGAATCAGTTTTAGGATGTGTTTGGATGATGTAATGTTCACAAAGAAAGGCTGCTTCCCCTCATCAAAGCCTGTCAGTCACACACCAAATATATCAGTTGGTGTTCAATATTTTTAGAAAAAGGGTAAATGTTGGGTTATAGTTTGAATAAGAGCCAGTTTATGATGCTGATAATGAACTAGTAACAGAACTAGGCCAACAATTATAACCAACCTCCTGCATTACATAGCCTTATTAGAATTGACCATTAAAGAGGACAAAAGTCAGACAATTACAGAAATGTTCCTCTGGACAGTGATTTGCTAGTTTTTTTTTTCACCTGTCTGAACGTCATTCAGTAACTTTAGTCCAAGTCCTCCGCAACCTGTCTTTTAAGCTGAATAATGCTCCCCAGTCTGATGGGAACATTCAAAAAGAGCTAAAGAAAAGGGGTTTCCAACGTAAGCATTTTTGTCAGACAGCATGCACCTGTTGTTTGTCACGCAATATCTGGGTGACATTGATTTTTGATCTTGATGCCAGATGGTTGGGGTATTAAATTAGTAACTAATTTCGTTTGGCTTAACATAACTATAACCAATTATAGCGTGATACATTCTGACGGTTCAGCCCAAAAATCTAAAGGTTTTCCTTTAAACTCTGGTACTATTTATCAATGTTGTTTTGGTGTGAGTTGTTTCATTGAGTGTTGGACATATCTACCGTTGAGACGCCTGCCTTCTCTTTTACACCAATCTAATGGAACTAGATTTTCAAATGTATTTTTATGGAGGTTGAGCACCACACCATGTGCCATCTATTTATATCAGCAGACATCTCTACGACTAGTACAATTAAAAAACTAACAATTGAAAGTTCTTTAAAATATAAATAAAAATACTAAAAACGACTTTGTTAAAAAACAAGACTAAATATAATTTGTTTCATCCACGACTGCTAATCAACTACATTAATAATGCCCTGTTTCAACCAAAGAAAAGAGACTTAACCTTAATTTACTCAGATTTGTGCGTATAGATCCTGTGACCCACAGACAGATCACTTCATTTAGCATTTCTGTAATACTTTATATTCTTGACTTGGCCATGGGTTAAATCATCATGATGACATTTTACATGTAGCTGTAGCTAACGTCAACGTGACTGGCAGGCTTTGGCTTTCAGACCGAGTCGTGGCTGTGACTCCAGTGCAGTAGTTCAGTGCCTATACTAAATGTGAGGTCGTGCCTCGACTGTAAATCCTGTTCTACAATAAACTATTTTGACATGCTGTCTGATTCCATATGTACTGCGTACTCTTTTTTTATTCCAGCATCTTCTCGTGGTAAGAAGAGGAGAATAAAAGACCAGAGATAATGAGAGGAAAGAGCATGCTAGCGTCTATATTCAAAGAGGTGTATCTGTGACTGTCATCGTCAAAATGTCACCTGATCAATAATAGATGAAGCTGACATCAAAACCCACTTCAAAAACGCAGCGCATGGATGGAGTGCTCATATAGAGAGGGACAAATTAGAAGGAGCACTTCTCTTGCACCGTGGTCCATCCATCCATCTTATCCCGCTTATCCGTGGTCGGGTCGCGGGGGTAGCAGTTCCAGCAGAGAGCCCCAAACTTTCTTTTCCCTGGCGACATCAACCAGCTCTGACTGGGGGATCCCAAGGCGCTCCCAGGCCAGCGAAGAGATATAATCCCTCCACCTGGTCCTAGGTCTACCCCTTGGTCTCTTCCCAGCTGGACGTGCCTGGAACACCTCCCTAGGGAGGCGCCCAGGTGGCATCCTAACTAGGTGCCCGAACCACCTCAACTGGCTCCTTTCGACGCGAAGGAGGAGCGGCTCAACTCCGAGTCCCTCCCTGATGACCGAACTTCTCACCTTATCCCTAAGGGAGACGCCAGCCACCCTGCGGAGAAAACCCATCTCGGACGCTTGTATCCGCGATCTCGTTCTTTCGGTCATGACCCATCCTTCATGACCATAGGTGAGGGTAGGAACGAAAATGGCCCGGTAGACAGAGAGCTTTGCCTTCTGGCTCAGCTCCCTTTTCGTCACAACGGTGCGGTAAAGCGACTGCAGTACCGCTCCCGCTGCTCCGATTCTCCGGCCCATCTCACGCTCCATTGTTCCCTCACTCGAGAACAAGACCCCGAGATACTTGAACTCCTTCACTTGGGGTAAGGACTCATTCCCTACTTGGAGTGGACAGTCCATCGGTTTCCTGCTGAGAACCATGGCCTCAGATTTGGAGGTGCTGATCCTCATCCCAGCCGCTTCACACTCGGTTGCGAACTGATCCAGTGAGTGCTGAAGGTCGCAGACCGATGAAGTCATTAGAACCACATCATCTGCAAAAAGCAGTGGTGCAATCCTTAGTCCACCGAACTGCAGACCCCCTCCCCCACGACTACGCCTCGAAATCCTAGCCATGTATATTACAAACAGGATTGGTGACAAAGCGCAGCCCTGGCGGAGGCCAACCCTCACCGGAAATGGGTCCGACTTACTGCCGAGGACCCAGACACAGCTCTCGCTTTGGGAGTACAGAGATTGGATGGCCCTGAGTAGAGACCCCCTCACCCCATACTCCCGCAGCACCTCCCACAGTAACTCCCTGGGAACTCGGTCATACGCCTTCTCCAAGTCTACAAAACACATGTAGACCGGATAAGTGTACTCCCAGGCCCCCTCCAGGAACCTTGCGAGAGTAAACAGCTGATCCGTTTAAACATTTCTTAAGGGAGTTTATTGTTCACTGACTATAATTAACTTCAGCAGGCTTTTTCCCCCTCTTGATCCAAAGCATCTTCATACTAATATTATTGTGAAATACAAAATTGCTTTATACTCACGGGGACACAAGTAAAGCAAACCTACCAACAATGCCATGTTTTCTTGGGTACCTAGCCAAAACAAATTAAACAGTGCAGGAATAAAGTATAGAGTACTTTTTACCTTTCAAATGTTTCCCCTTTTCTTCAAAAGAAGGAGCTTTACATCTACACTGCATCTTCTGCTCAGTAGATACAATTCCAGCAGCTGTCTGCTTCTGCCACCTAGTGGTGTCACAGCTGTGTGTGTGGTGTGTGTGTGTGTGTGTGTGTGTGTGTGTGTGTGTGTGTGTGTGTGTGTGTGTGTGTGTGTGTGTGTGTGTGTGTGTGTGTGTGTGTGTGTGTGTGTGTGTGTGTGTGTGCGCACACGTCTGTGCGTGTGCTATGTTGTTGGCACTTAAATGTTTTTACACAGTCGCTCTGCGGGAACTTGCCTCCCTTTTTTAAAAACCAAACCTAAGACCCCATATTGTAAATCTTTACATTGTCCAACAGGAAGACGTTATGCAACAATTTATTTTTTAAATTGTAAATCCTGTACATGTTGCACATTTCTGCTCCATGCTGCCTCTTTTTTTAATCAACATAACTCTCAAATCTGAATATATAGTATGTTGCCGTATTTTATTATATTTTACTGCACTCAGTTTCCAACATAATTATAACTTCAGTATTATTATTATTATTATTATAATTGTAGTAAAAGTACCCATTATGCATTAGGCTTATTCAAGATGGTTTATCATTTGATATGGCGTTACTAGAATGTATTATTAACTTAGCTGGTGGAGGTTTCAGGCTGGATTTCTTTATTATGTTGGCCTCATATTTTACAGAATGGTCAGTTATTGTTTTATGTAAACCTCCATCTACAAAGTCATAATCAAACATAATTGACACATGAAATTGACAATAAGGAAAATATGATGTACTGTTACACTCTTACACTATCTCCATGTTTCACTGATTGTCTCCCTGGTGTTCCACATTTTTTAAATCAGAGCCTGCAGTGTGTGGCTGTGTTTCTGTGTGAGGAGTTGGGTTTAGTGTCCAGTGTTAGAGGATGTGCTGCTAGGAAGTTGTGTTGTTGTTGTTGTTGTTGTTGTTGTTGTTGTTGTTGTTGCACCAGTGCTGCTTTCCGTTTTCAAGAAAGTTGGCCTTACTTGGGCTTTTGAACCATCTAGTGAGCCCCTTCAATAAAAGTTAATAATCCTTTATCACAGATTATTTTTCCCTGGTTTATTTAATATTTGTGTCTATTCTCTTATCCGTATTGTGAGAAGTAAAAATGTATACAAATAAAATACAAGAAATAGAAACACTGAAGCAGAGTAATTCTACTTAGATACAGTGTTTGACAATTGTTCACAGACCTGAAAAAGTGTTTTAATTCGCCAGTGCACCTGTGGATGTTGTTGCACCAAACACAATTTAGAATTAACCTACAGAACAAAAACAAAAGACGAAACAATACACTACTTAAAAATTAAACTTTAAATGCACAATATCTAATTTTCTACCACTAGGAATCTCTCAATCATCACAATACAGTTACTGGCGATCAGTATCATGTGATCAAAGTGTGTCACTGCAGTCAGTTCATAGACTGTTCAAAGTATGTTTTTCCTTTTATGTCCAAATGACATGATTAATCATTACCTCACTTGTTAGGCGAAACACATCCAGCCAATTTCAATTGCACCTGACATTAGGCTGTGTGAGGTACAAGTACACCTGATGTCAATTACTTCAAAACGTTAGGATAAATTGAGCGAGAAAAAAAGAGGGAAAATAAATAAAATTAAGACTAATTTAGCACCCTATGGTATTGGCATCAGCTGACCATGTGTGTGTGTGTGTGTGTGTGTGTGTGTGTGTGTGTGTGTGTGTGTGTGTGTGTGTGTGTGTGTGTGTCCATGTCTCCATTTGCACATGTGTATGTGCCCCATGTACCTGTGTGTGTGTCCATGTACCAAGGTGTGTGTGTGTGTGTGTCCATGTCCCCATGCAGCAATGTGTGTGTGTGTGTGTGTGCCCCCCATTGTGTGCACTTGTGTGTGTGTGTGTGTGTGTGTCCATGTCCCCATTTGCGTGTGTGTATGTGCCCCATGTACCAAGGTGTGTGTGTGCCCCCGTGTCCCCATGCAGCAATGTGTGTGTGTGTGCCCCCCATTGTGTGTACTTTATTAACAGGACCATTTTCTCTTGAGAAACTCACAGTTAGAAGCTGACACTCTGAGGTTTCCTGAGAAAACATCCGAGGCAGCAGTGTGTGACATCAGTTTCCTGCAGAGATAAAGTCTTGGTTTCTGAAACGCGGCCAGAGGTTTGTGGCTTGATTTCTGCTAAGCTAGCTCTGCTCAGAAGCCCCTGGTTGAGTCAGTTAGATGTCATCTGTGATCGCCTCGTGATAAATATGCGGTTCAAAAACTCCTCTGCATGAAGCACACACAATCTGATCCAACATTCAGAATGATGTGCATTTAATATTCAACTGTTCAATGAGTGGGGGGTTAAACACATATATGAAACCTCTGTTCAAAGTTTCTTCTTTGGGTTATTTTACAAGACAGAACCAAATCTCAAATATTTTCTAGCACTATTAAAAATAGTAATGTTTTTTGATTAAAGACAAATAAAAATGATAAAAAGTGAAGCTTTTACAATGCTTCTACATTATCCGCATCGTACATAAATACATCGTCCATGTATAACACATCATTTCCTACCCTACATACATTACCTTTATACATTTAGCTTGACTTGCAGTATTTATGTTCGGCTAACTCTGAGTTAAATTGTACATTAAAACTTGATTGATGTAGTTTTAAATATCAATAGCAATTATAGCATGCACATATGTTTTATATTGGAACCATTTATTTCGCCTAAACAATTGAGTGGATTATTAGCAGCTTGTTTATCATTTAGGTTAAATACAAGAATATATGCATTCTTTCATATAATGCATTATATCAACAGATTAAAACAGACACGTTTATACACGTACACTGTATGTGTTGATACATTTTAAATGGTTGCAATATTTTACAGCTATTTAAATACATTGAAAAATGTTAATCATAATTTATGAAATGCAATTATAACGTTTTCAAGGATTAAGAATAGAAACAATGGGACACAAAAGGTCAAAATAAATTACGTAAAAAATATTTATATATTTTTTAATAATGCTGTGTTACGTCATCTTAGTAGCAAGTAGCTGTATGAAGGACCTTTTACATTTTCCAATTGAGGTTAATTAAACTGTTAGAGCAGCTAAAGGCAAACAATACTTAATTAAATTGAAACACTAAAAAGAATGTGGAGGATTTGTAGTGTTTATATAAACCTGTGTGTGGTGCAACATTTAATACAAAAATACTGCAAAGCGGTGCCGTTATGGAATTACAGTGTTGCATACAGGAGGTCATTTAAGTGCTTATATTTATCAACAATTATAAATATATTTGTGGGATTTGTAATATTTATCACCACTGTGTCTCACCTAGTATCATTTCATACACCGTCCTCCACCTGTACGGCATCAAGAAGGTTCTAGTTGTTGACAAATACATTGATCGGTTCTGCATAAGACTTAATCATAGTAAACCATTTATTACATGTATACACTTTTTATAGATGTTAAAAAAGGATATTAAAATGTTTCTTGTACTATTCACTTCAATAGCCTGTATGAATTTGACAGAGACTATTACTTAACAAATGTGGATTTAATACATAAACCATTTTCATTGTTATTATAATATGTATAGGAATTTAAAAAAACATTTACAAAATAAATATTAGGTTGATGAGTCCAAGCAGGATTAGATGCGGCCACACACACTTTTTATTGAAGCAACTACTAACTATTGCTATTAATAATACAATGAATGTTTTCATTGGAGAATTCAATGTAAACATATTTGATGACTGTTGAAAGAGTTGTAGTCTTATTGGATACAAAGACATTTAGATCACCGGCAAAAACATCAGACTTTTCCAGGTATGGAGTCATCTTTCATTTATGTCAGATATTAGGAGAATAAAAAGTTGGTTTATTTTGGCACACATTCAAGTCTGCCTCGCCTGCATTATAATTCAAACTCGTCATTGCAGAAACATGTACATCTTCCAGAGCAGCCTTTGTCCGAAGAGAAAACACATTTCTAAAGATGCATAATGCGTGACAGCCGTTAAAGTTTCACATGCAGCAATTTATAGAATGTATCAATGTAATAATCTCCTGAAATCTGGAGCGTGTTGAAGACAGCCAGCGCTTTCCACACTACATGTTTTTTTTGCATTCACCAATAACATTTTTAGTGATCACATTATTGCTCTACTTAACTAAAAGTGTATATTGTGTAGCCTACACTAACTGATTTATAAATGAATGCGTTCGTATTTTCCTTTTTAAATGATATACAATGACCAATTTAATCTGAAAGTAAGAATAATAGAAAAATAATTCCTTGATTATTCATTATGACATTTGTGTGGAAGGACATCTCATGCAAACTCTACTTTTGATTATGAAATTAGTTAACATTTCACAGTGTGTGCCAATTTTTGTATGAAAATGACCAAAAGTCATACCAACTTTATTTTAAACTAATGTGTTCTACTATATTATTCTGCCCAAGATCCTCCATAACATGAAGTCACATTGTTTTCTTTGATAGTGAGGTGATATATGTAAGTCCAGCTGAGCCCCCCCGCTGCAGAGCTGTGTGAGGGGCTGCTCAGTATAAAGCTGAGAGCTGATCTGTGGTCTGCCTCACTCAGGGGTGAGCTGCAGTGATGATGCTGCTCCTCTTCCTCTTCCTCCTGCTCTGCACTACCATCGCTAAAGGCAAGTGACAACTCTAAATCTGTGACTTATTCCAATTGGACCGTGTGTATGCCACAATATGTCACGTTTTTTCAAAACTGTTTTTTTTTGTAGATTTATTATTTAAAATATCCTGCAGTGCCACAATCTTAAAAAAAAATATTACTTATGCTTAATTTGGTGCAGTTTTCAAAATTACTAAAAGTTATCTAAATTACATTTTGTGTAATTATCAATATTGGGTTTTATGAAATATGTCTACAAGCAGGCATACAATTTAGCATAGTTATATGTATAGAATTTTCAAGAACAGATACTAAATGAAAATGTGCTGTAACTGAGGTAACACTGTCCTTTTTCTTGGTAAGAATATTTCAGTTTTTTCAATAAATAGTGCTGAATAAGATACACAAATATAGGAAACCAAGAAGCGAATAATTCAGAAATGACAGATTTGTCAAATGAATTGGTTATTTCCCTAAACAATTAAATCAGAACATTTGAGTGTTATCATTGAAAATAAATGTTTGAAATATCATAAAAAATGGGAAAATAATAATAATTTCTTAGTAGCGCAGAGCTCAGTAACTTGTTTTTCTTTTAGAACATTTGACCAAATTAAAAGTACATTTTGCCATCGCACATATAGAGATAAGAAATTGGTATGTTAGGTTGTAAAAAGAAAAATCACAACAAATAAGTTAATGAATAAATAAATTAACATATTTAATGTGCACTTACATGCTTTTTGAATTGACAATATCATTTGAAAAGGTTTCAGGCGAGTGATTACGCTGTTTAAAATTAAGTTTTTTAAATAAATAACTTAATCAAAGCCATGCAGCTCATTATTATTTCTCCCAAAAAATCCTAGATTTGAACCAGGCAAAGAAAATGGAACACTGATAACTGTTTTCATTTGAAAGTTTTTTAGTAAAACTTGAATCAAAATGGGATTAAATACCAAACAAATTGTGATTAGAAAGGAATAATATCCTTTAAACAGTTTTTATGTACAATATAACATTCTACATATAATATGTTTTCTTAATATTCCTTTTAAAATACATATTTGGATGTTAATCATTTCTAATCACCAGTTTGACTCTCATTTAATGACATGTTCTTTCTCTGTAACTGATAACAATGTTATTGTACTTTTAAATGTTAACTGTTTACCTGAATGATCTCTCCGGTCTCTAAGCAGGTGAGGACCGTCTGATTCTGATTGATGGAAGCAACCCGTGTGAAGGCATCATCCAAATCTACCATGACAACAAGCTGGGCTACATCGGAGACAAACACTGGAGCGACAAAACTGAAGACGTGGTTTGCAAGAGCACTCAGTGTGGTAAAGTAAATGGGAGCACCCAGGAGCACGCCATGCGGCCCCTCGATCCAGTGTGGCTGAACGAGGTGAAATGCAACGGGGACGAGTCTCACCTGGGAGAGTGCAAGCATCCCGGCTTCGGCATCAGCCAATTCGACACTGGGACTCTGAGGAAGATCCAATGTTCAAGTAAGGTTTAACACTTGTTGAGATGCATCACTTTTGAGAAGTTAATCCAAATTATTGTAAAATGACATGATGATGATTTTGTTACATTTCATTTCCTTTACCTAACCCTAAGCCAAATCTACAATACAAGCCTTTTACCATGAAGATACAAACTCTTTAAATATAGGCATAAGAATAGAGAAACATGCCTTGACTCAGATTTGTTGTGTGAATGACAGACAGAAAAGAGAAAAAACTATAGAAAACATAAATAAATATATTTATAAAAAATATATCAAAATGTATCGAGTATTGTTGTATTGTTGTATATGAACAAGAAACGTACTGAACTAAAAATAAAATGTATATACTTATAAGAGGGTTTATAATAAAGGAGTTAAATGGACAATTAATTAATGAATACATCTGTTTTACTTTTAAAAGAAATGGAGGATAAAAAATCCCGAAAAGCAGATATTTAATAATTTACATTCACCAGGCACTGATGGACATCTGACATATGTAAAAGAACAAAAGTTATTGCATTTAACCATGAAGATACAAATTCAAAGAGCAAGCATCCTGCAACTAGTTTTCAAACACTTTTTGGGCCCACTGCATTGGCTTCAAGCAGGCTAAACCTCTCAATGTAAAAGTAGAGTTTGTTTGGGGGGTGGGGGGTTCAGTTTGAGACGTTAGATGTGTATAATTGTTGCCGTCCGGATTCAAATGGGGAGCTCATTCCACCATTTTGGAGCAAAACAGGAATGTTTTGGTTGAGTGGTACCTGGATCATACATCCAAGACTATGTAACCATTCCCTCCAGCATGTGCGATTCGCTCTGCATCGGCCAATCGGCTTGCTGCTCTTTGACTGCTATACAGGACCCAGGTACCACTCAACAAAAACATGCCTGTTGCCTTGTTATGTGTTATGTATAACTTGTGTGTGTTGTGAAAAATGGTGAGGAAATGACAGAAAACCCACGCCTGTTTGCTAACCCGGTCCCCATTGACAGCAGAACGTCTACAAATCGTCCCTCACAAACCTGCCTGGTCCGTCTGTACCTTGTCCAATAAACCATGGGCGGTTCTTGGGGGGGCCAACAGGGGCCAGTGCCTCTGTAGCACTGATCTTTGACCCCCCCTGTGAAAGAAGAGTCTTTCATTGTACCCTTTGTGATAGTGTTGCAGTATAGGCAAAGGCTGTGCTGTTACTCAGGGCGAAGTTAACAGTAATGTATTTAATCATTTTATTTGATAAAACTCTACTCATTGACACCATGATTGATATTTGATTTATGAACAGGATTTGTATTTCATGTAAAGTGCTATGACTTTATATTGAACTAAAAATGATAACATTTTGAACAATGTCTTTGTCTATAATGTCCCGCATTAAATCTCTCTCTCATAAAATGACTGCCCCCCACCTCAAGTAAAATTGGTCAACAACACGCAACAAATGTTTTTGTTCATGGATTATTGCATTTATCGTGAGTAGCTGAGAGAAAAAGCGTCAGATAAATGTAATCCTGATAAGGAGGACATTTTTTTTTTTTTTGTCTTCTAGATAAGATCAACATCAGCCTGGATGGGTATGCGTGTGCGGGAGCGGTCAAGTATTCCACCGATGCAGGAGAGACATATTCTGGGTACTTCTGTAAGGACGGCTGGGGTAAGAGATGCAGACAGCAAACTCCTGTATTTATTGATTATGTTTGTACAACATGTTTTTTCTATAGACATATAGGTGAAACAAAACAAATAAAATACGCCTTATTGTGTGCCTTGAATCCTAACATTATTTTTGTGGGAATTTAAGACAGAAATTTGAAAATAAATGAAAACATAATTCATATAAATGATAAACTTAAGCGAACTAAACTAATATGTTGAAAAGAAAATCATATACAAATTCATAATAAGCAGGATTATAATAAAAATAAAAAACACCAACGTACTGCGGGAGTTCAAAACAGAAATCCTTTTTTTCATGTAAAGTAAAGATTAAGGAATCAGTGGGACGGCTGAATAGTGGAAGATGTTCTCGGCCTTCAAACCATCTTATCTCACTTATTTGACCACACTAATGCATCAATGCCTAATCAGCATGTACTGTTATAGCTGGCTGAGGAACAGGTCAAACATTGAATCTATATTTTAAAGTTAGGTAGTTTGTAGTATATTTATGGTAACACATAAAGGGATCATCTGGCCCGCTCCAAATGGTCTCAAGTTAGATATGAAGGATATTGAGAAATGTGTAAGGGCAAAAAAAGGAAGATGTTCCTGGGAAATATTGGAAAATTCCAACTCTTCAGGCATCAGGTATTTATTAATTACAATAATACTATTATATTAATTCTAATGACAGCTATAACTACTGGAGGAATTCAGAGGGTAAGTCACTCTTTAGTGAAACAAATCATTTGAAACATGACATACACGCCCCAATTTGTCTTCCTTACTTTCAACGAGACGTATGATGTTCGTTTAAGGTTCATACTTTCTTTTCGCTTCTTTAACATTGCTACATAAAATGGCACCACTTTTGACAGTATGGGACCGCTCTTTATTTTTTCTATTTGATTTGATTACAAGGCATACATAACAAAAGAAGTACTCAGATACACAAACACTTCAAAGCAATCGACAAATCAGGAAAAGACAAAAACAAACCTATAAGATATAGATTACACATAATAAAACATTGATGCTCATACGTATATAAATGATCAGATCTTTCCCCTGGTCATTATATATGTTTTGTGTTCTTTCATTGACCCATTCTATCCCATTGGTTTCTGATTCTACTGCTTTCTTTCTCAATTCCATACATTTCATTTACTAGATGATACCATTGTGAGTGAATTAAGATATTATATTTTTACTAATTCCTTGTAATTTGTTTAATAATTGTTATTCTTATCACAAGAAATAGATAGGAATCTTTTGATTGTTAAAAGGAGCTTTGGATGCTTTTGACTTGTAATGCATTTATATATTTAGACGAAGACAAAGATGCACCAAATATTTTGTGCAAAAGCTTGAAGTGCGGTACAGCCAAGGAAATTCCCAAGAAGCCGTGGATCTCTCTCAAACAACCAGAGAAGATGTGGGCAGATTGTTCAGGCATCAAAGGCCTAACTAATCTGTGGCAGTGTGCGACTGCGAAAAAAGGTTCAGCGTGTCGCAATCCTGCTACTGTCATATGCTCAGGTAACACACTCACACACTGAACCACTACCTGGTCTCATAGAATCATCTCCCATAAAACAAAGCTTAATTGTCAATACATTCTGAGGGAAAACTTATTTTATCCCGGGTCCTGTATGTTTTTAATGTATACAACTATTTGCAAAGTTTTGAGCTCCAGATACCAAAGTGTACTATACTTGTAAATATCAGTTTGCATTGATGGCTCCAAAATATTTTTTTATTGAACTTTTACTTTTTTATATTTTGATTGGACTTTTATTCCAAGTGCTTTTGAATTTCATTCATATTTGAATGTTTTATTTATGAAGTTTTTTTATTAGACTTTATTTATTTGACTTTTATTTCTTATTGATCTCTAAGGTGTCATTTAGCACTGTGAAAACACTATATAAATGTCATTTATTATTATTATTGTACAACTTTTAACCAGGAGACTGGAGTCTGTCATGTCTTTTTTTTCATATCCATAACCTAACCTATCTATCTTTTTGTTTTTTTTCAATGAACAATGTTAAACACATGGTCAAAACTGCGACAGTAGTTTGTCTCCTGTTTTTGTTTATTTATATCAATTTGTTGTTGTTGTTTCAATTCAACTTTAACCAAGTGTTCGAAACTGCCTTTATCCAGGAGTAAATCAATTTCTATTGAAAGGAAGTGTGAATTAAGGAAATGGTTCATTCACAGATCATGAGATACTGCAACTCTCCGGAGACGCATCCAATGTGTGTTCTGGGTTGCTGCAGCAGAGGGACGGTGAAGCCTGGACTCCTGTCGGAGACATCAAGCGCAGTACGGAGTGGTGCGAGCGGATGAACTGCGGAACATCTGCCAACTCCAGCCTAGCTGCTGACGGCCTACAGCTCAACTGTACAGGTAGTCCAACACACTAACATTCAACCAAAGGCAACCTAAACACAGTTGTGTAAAGTAACTAAGTACATTAACTCTTTGCTTGAGTATTACATGTTTTTGCTGCTTAATACTTTACTTTTACCCCACTACTCGAAAAACTTAAACGTTGACATTAATCAAATGTATGTCAACAAATTTCAAATAACAGTTATAGGTTAGTCGAAAGCAATATTATTAAGTTGAACCCAAGACGTAATTGTATTGCTTTGAACTAGCCTAAAACAGTTATGTGAAATCTGTTAACATAACACATTTAAAGTAAACTTTTTTTCAGTGTCCTATTCAGAGGTAAATGGTGTACTTTTGCTCCACTACATGTATTTAGTTACTTTACAAATGTGGATGAATGATGTGAATATAATCAAGTGTTAAATCAGACTTTAGTTCCACCTGGAGTAAATCCACCAGCTACCCTGCAGTATACAAAGTCATTCAAACTAGCTGCACCTTTACCAGCTTTGAGAACACTTTCATGATCAATCATTAGAAAACATATCATTATATTATTCTGAAATGGACCAATCTGCACAACGACTACTTTTACTGTCGCTACTTTCACTATATTTTGATGCTAATACTTTTTATTTGAGTAACATTTGTAATGCTTGTAACAGAGTATTCTTACACTCTGGTACTTCTACTTTTACTCGAGAACAATATCTTAGTACTTCTCCCACCTCTGCCGAAACACAACCATTTTTCCTATATATATTTGATCCAACTTACAAAATGATAAATGAAATAGTCTTACTAAATAATGTTTTAAAAAATAAACCTTTATTTGTTCACAGATAATGTGAGAGTGGTTCTGATGGACAAAGGGGAACCCAGCCACTGCTATGGTGAAGTCTATATTGAACGTAACAACTATCCTCAGCCGGTGTGCGCCTCGCTCTGGAGCGATAAGGAAGCTGAAGTCGTCTGCAATGAGCTACGCTGCGGCAGTTCTGTGAGTTTTCAGATTGAAGAAGCACTGATAACAAAGATTTTATCTAAGGCAAGATTATGTCAATGTGTTGAGCAGCCCCTCTCTATTTTTGTATTTTTATTATATACTGTATATTTTTTATCTTGTTATTATGATTATATCTGTTTTTAATAGTAAATGTTATTTTTTATAATCACATTAATATTCTTGGTATTATCATCACTATTAGTTTTTTTTATTTTCATTATTATGTTATTTTGTATTACTTTTAGTTTGCAGTATTTTAGTTTGTATTTGTATTATTATTATTATTTGTATTGATTGTGTTTTTTTATATTGATAATAAGAATATTAAATAGTATTATTGTGGATGTTCTTTTTATTAGATAATAATACAAATGAATTGTATTGTTGTTATCAATGTTATATTAATGAAATGTTTTATTCATATTTTTTGTGAATGATCAAAAATAGTAATCATCATCATTGAAAGTCTCTGTAAATGACTGCCCTTCCGATCCAATGTTTGCCACTAATGAATGACATGGATCCTTAATGATATAACCATACACGCTGTGCTCCAGGTGCTCAGTAACCATAAGAAGAGTTCTCGAGGAGGGGAGATGGACAATGTGATAATGCACAATGTGGAGTGCTCAGGGAAAGAGTCGTCCCTGTGGCACTGCAGAGCCCAGCGGGACCAAAACCTCAGATGTTCTTCCAAGGCATACGTAGTCTGTTCAGGTGAGACACGGCAGCAATGTTGTAATACCAAAGAAACGTAGAAATCACAATATTCCTGCCCAAACAGCAGCGTGTGTTTACTGCAGCATCAGGTCTAAAGCCACCAGACTCAGGGACAGTTTCATCCCACAGGCCATACGACTATTAAACACCTGCACTTTTTAAAGAACATCCACAACATTCATCGTTTGCATCTTGCCAATTATTTATCTAATATATCATATTCCATTTACTTGTATAGACTCTTCTTGCACTATTTGTATTTTATTTGTATTTACTTGCACTATTATATCTGTTTTATTTGTTCTATGTGCTATTTATATTGTTGCACTGTTGGAGGAGCCTGTGAGTGTTTCATTGACATATCAACACTGTAGCTAATGTGCAAATGACAATAAAGCCTTGAATCTTGAATCTTTGACAATTCTCTTGCTGTCATGGAACAGAAAGCATGGAGGTGACATTGAAGGACACTCCTGGGAAATGTGCCGGCAGACTGGAGATCAAGTACGAGGGCAAATGGCAGATGGTCGATAAACAAGGATGGGAAGATACAAATTCAGATGTCGTCTGCAATCAACTGAACTGTACACAAAGCGTTAAGACTAAGGGGGATTCTCAAAAATACAGCCAGGGTTCAGGTGAATTTCTGGCTAAGACTATAACTTGTAGAGGAAAGGATGACTCCATATCTAAGTGTGTCGTAAAGAACCGCTCCCCCAGAGACTCAGACATACCTGGAAGGCTGGATTCAAACGTGAATAAGGAGGCAGTGGGAATAACCTGTGAGGGTGAGTGTGTTTTCCATTCGTCTGACCTTCTATTGTGCCAATTCCAAAGTGTCGGTTCGAGTCAAGATGTGTGTGTGTGAATGACTTTGAATCTGTCTTTGGTGATATGTAACTAAGTCCATTTCTGCAGTACTGTCATTAAGCAGAAATGTAAGGTATTTGGAATTTAATTGAGTATTTTCTGTCCACTCCACTAGAATTAATATTGTACTTTTACTTCACTACATTTATTTAACAGCTATTATTTTATGTATATATCCAACATTGTTTTAAGTACACCTCAAACAGTGAGTGGGTTGACACAAATGTATTGCCAGCAATTTTGATAATTGTTTAAGTATTGTTTGAGTAAATCTGTTTCACTCTTCCAGCTTACTTATTTTAAGAATTGTAAGAACTTTTCTACAATGTACTTATCCTTCTAATACTTTAGATAGTTTTTCTAAACATAAATACTTTTATCTAGGTAACAATCTCAATGCAGTTGGCGTATTTTTACTTGTAATGGAGTATTTTTTACACTGTAGTATTAGTACTTCTACTTTTGTAAAGGACCTTAATAACACTGGATTCTGTCCTCCACATTGTAGAGTCTGGAGTTTTTTTTAATATGATTTCTTTAGATATTACTCACCAAGTGATATGTAAAGGTTCCCTTTTTCTGTCTGTCATTTGGTGCTGAACAGATGATTTGCTGAACAGATAATTGCTCTTGCTGGAAACAGCTGCAGGAAACTAGATTGATAATATACATATTTGTTTTGCTTTTAGATTGTTGAGAATATTAATTAAATGTATCACATGGAATATAAATGTTCCAGTATTTCATAATAATTCTATGTTTTCCTAGTGTGAAAACAATGTAACAATTACAAATCGTACAACAAATATGAATATCTGAAAAAAACAATTCAAATATATAATACACACTGCACAGACCAATAAATACCAATTCAGAATTCTCAAGCTGATGAGAACTGTAGGGTTGATGATAGTTTTAAATAATTTGCCATTTTCAGAAAACATTTTATTTTTGGCGAGAACCCTAACATATATTTCTTTCTTTGAACAATGTAAGAGTAAAGAGTTATTATTCAACTATGCATAGATTGTGCACTGAGGTGCAATACATATAGATATAAAAACTGCTGTGCACTGCTAATGAGCAATCTACCCTTATGATCAATTTACACATAATTGTTTTAACAATTTATATACACATTTTCAACGCAACAACAATCTTTCAATACTGTTAAAAAAGTATATGTCCACTTATTTTTTTAAATAATTCTCCTTAATTTTTACCATTGTTTATTCACTTGTTTTTTATATATATATTAATTTTCTTAATAACGTGTGCCTTTAATAGGTAACTCTACTCGTTCTCCTTTTTCCTTTTATCTGCCTTTTTATACCTTGCTGCTGTGATGTTCCCGCTGTGGGATGAATACATGCTTTATGATTCTGATTCTGACTTATAACTACATTTCCCCATTTCATTATTCTAAGAGAAAAATAAACGGTCATTCGGTAGTTCCAAGTCTACGATGTGAGGGGTCATGAGCCTAAAATGGCATGCATTTGAAAAAAGAGGAAGCCACCCTGAACACATTACCAGTCTATCATAAGCTAAAACTAACTGTCTTTCTTTCTTTTGTCAATTTTAGGGCATGCAATGATATTTCTGGACGGAGATTCCTGCTCTGGCAAGGTGGGGATAAAAAACCTCCAACAAACGTACTGGCTCTCCGGGTCTAACGTGACATGGAACAAAGAGACGGCAAACACCGTGTGTCAGGAGATGCATTGTGGGGGAGTTTTGAATGTCAATAACACCCTGCCTGGTCGAGAAGAAAAAGTTTGGGATAAATTCTACAACTGCTCACGAAACGAAACATCTCTGTTTAACTGTGGAAAAACACAAAATCCAAAAGACCTCAATTTCACAATTGCCACTGTGAAATGCTCAGGTAATGTGACACTATGTGGAGACTTTCATCTCATAAAATGTTTTCAACTTTCTCATTACACGTGTATATTTCCACTATATTCCATTTTCCTCATCCCTTTTGCTATATGCCACAACAGGAGAAAAAACAATTAACCTGTCCGATGGCTGTTTGGGGTACGTCAATGTTTGTTTGAACGGGGAGTGCGGTGGTGTGTGTGCGAATCCGTGGACAGAAGAAGACTCCCGTATGCTGTGTACATCCCAGAACTGTGGTGAACATGTCCCAAAGTCCATCACCAAGACTAAACCAATGGAGGTGAAGTTCAAGAGTGTGCACTGCACAGAGATGACTCACAACCTGACCAAGTGCAACTTGGTCAGCTTTGATGACAATGATAAGACTTGTAACAATGATCCAGCATATGTCCTTTGCTCAGGTAATGTAATGTTTTAACTATACTGTATATTTCCCAAAAACGTGTGTGTTTTTCCTAATGAAACCGTTGTGTTTTATTCTTTTGGTGAGCTTGAATGCCTTTTGTATTATTATGACCAAAACATTTTCTATTTTAATTCTGGTTTGCTTAGGTAGTTACATGAATATTTCACAGTCTTTTATACAATCTGGAGGGGAACATTCTTTTTGCAGTAGTTGCACAAGATACAAACACAAAACAAAGAAGTACATAATATTTCCTGTTCATACAAGATGCAGAAGATGAGAATACACAATAATAAGATTCGTCTATTTGCACAATGTTAAATCAATACTTCAAATGAAGTTATTGCTCAGGCATCAAAGGATAATTAACTGCCAATGTGCCTGGTTGGTTGGTTGGTTGGTTGGTTGGTTGGTTGGTTGGTTGGTTGGTTGGTTGGTTGGTTGGTTGGTTGGTTGGTTGGTTGGTTGGTTGGTTGGATGGATGGATGGATGGGTGAGTTGGTTGGTTGGTTGGTTGGTTGGATGGATGGGTGAGTTGGTTGGTTGGTTGGTTGGATGGGTTGGTTGGATGGATGGATGGATGTTAATCAGAATGTTCCTGTAAACTCTGATGTGCTTAGCCACAAGACACACAACTGACCATAACTCAGGGGTCATGTGACTGACTTTATTTTATATTTATTATATCTTGTTTGTTTTATTTAAATAACAAAATAATTCTGTATCTTTCACTGTTACAGGTAGTTTCAAGGCCAGATTTACTCCTTCCCGAGAAAAATGTTCTGGAGGTTTGGAAGTCAACTACGAAAACCAATGGCTCCCAGTTTGCAAAGATGCTTTTAAAGACATCAAAACACGACACACCATCTGTCGAGAGCTGGACTGTGGTCAGGCAGTAGATGAGATTAAAGATGGACCCAAAACAGCAAAAGGTCATGTTATTTCAGAAATAGATGGTTCTGGAGATGACTCCAAGGCATTAAAACAATGTAAGATGAAAACTAATGCTGGCCCATGCACTCCTGCTGACCTCCAATGCTCCAGTAAGTGTTATTATTGTTGTATGTTGGAAAAGTTAGGGTCTGTAGATCGTTAACCCGGACTGAAAAATGTTCAGCTAATGTTTTTCCTCTAGCGTTCCAGTATATCTGGTACCTCCCTTAAAAATATATCATTTATTGTTTGCTTTTTCTTACAGAGATAGATGAAACTATTGATGCCACTCTGATGCTTCTAAGACACATACCAAACTACCACATAGAAATGCTTAGCTGAGCCTAGCATAAATGATGCATCCAGAAACTGCTAGCTTGGCTCCAACCATTGGTCAATAATACATTTAATTAAATGAGAAATCTCACCGATTAATCAATGTTTTACCACACAGCGTGATTTTTTTAAGGTGGTTATATACACTAGAATAGTTTTGGTCCGGATTTTAAGTCACAATGTTTGTGTTATGCTTAGCCAGCTTGCTGCACACTGTTGCTCCCTTTTTACCATAAAAACATTTTCAATTTTTTCAGCTAACTTTCAAATATTAGCACACAGTGTATGCTCTTTAGATCCTTAAAATGTGATCTACATTTTTACGTTATTGCTTATTACATTGTTGGTGGTATTGGTTGTTCCTGAATCCTCTCTCATCTCCTCTTGCTTTTTTCAGGCTCGAGTATGTTTGCACTAGTTGGTGGTACTGTTTGTAGTGGAAATCTGTTTGTTCACTCGAAGGACAACAACAAAAGTGCTGTTTCCACTGAAGGCTGGACAGAAACTATGGGGAATATACTTTGCAGCAATCTTAACTGCGGCAATTTAATTTCAAATGAGACAAGAAAGACAGCTGCATCCTTGACAACGAGCTTCAGCTGTGCAGGTGTACAGAATCTGAAGTCCATCTGGGACTGTGAGAAAAAAACGTCACCCTTGCCATCAAGCAACCAGATCTTTATTAAATGTCAAGGTATAAAATATTTCCTGCTGCCATTTCCGTTAATATAGATGCAGTAAATTACCTACTTTACAAGCATTTATATTGACCATTAAAGATTTGAAATGTAAGGGATGACGCTTATTTGCTATCTTATTAAGAGTTGTAAGAGACTATTGATTCCAAAATCATGTAAGGCTTAATATGTATTACAACCAGCTGATGATTAGCTTAGTAGTAGGGGAAGACACCTAGCCAGGTAAAGGTAAATATATCTGCTTACCATCACCTCACAAACTCACTAATTCACAAATGTATGAGTTTGATTTCTTGCTAGCTGAGTATGCTAGCACCTAAACTACAGCTTGTAATATTTTAATTTAATATTTGATCTTGTTTCTTCCCTTTCTAGATGAACCTAAGGTCAATCTTTCAACACAGTGTGCTGGTGAAGTGACGGTAAAGGACCTTGAGGTGTGCAACACAAATTGGGAAGACAGGTACTCACGTTTGGTTTGCCAAGAACTGAATTGCAGCAACGCCATTGGTTTCTCTGCTGTCACAGAGCCGATTGATAATAAAGAGTACTTCCATATCAACTGTGAGGAAAACCATTATCAAATCGGCCAGTGCAAGAGAGTCAAGGAAAAGTGTGAACAAAAGTTGGTTTCGGTTTTCTGTGCTGGTAAGTAGGTATGTGCTTATGTACCATTGGAAATCAAAAGTATTGTGTATGTAAACTTTCTGCCTATCATGTCATTGATATTATTTGGAATGCAAATCCTTATATGATTATTTAAATGTAATCAAAATGTAAATATACTTGATTGTCTGTTAAATAGTCAACACCTGCACTTTTTAAAGACAAGTCAGTCCCCTTGAAATTAAATTATTTTCAGGATATTTGCAGCTGAATTAATAAACCCATTGAAATACACAGTATTACAGAATTAAGTTGACACTTAAATATACTTATACATTTACACCTACTATTTGTCATCTTGCCAAGAGTTGGATTAAAGTTAAGTACTCATATGTTAGCTTAAGCCAGAGGACGATTAGCCTAGCTTAGTATAGCCAGGAGATGATCAGACTAGTACTTTTATCAAAGTAAAAACTGCAAGCACCTCTAAATATCACAAATAAACATGATATATCTTTTATCTCTTGTATATATTTATATATTGCATTGTATGAGCATCCTGTGACCCAAGTTTTTCATTGCACAACTATAGCTGTGTGTATGACATTACATATTTGAATCTTGAATTTTGTTTATTTAATGTAAGAAATTCAATTTAAGCTTCTCTTATTAACACCATGGTTTTTATAGTTTAAGACAGAGCAACACTAGCTGCTTCCCTTTCGCTCCCAGTATGTATGTTTGGCTTAGCTTAGCTAGCAAATTCATTAAATGGCTAACATAGAAATATATTTTTGTATTCCTACAGGTAATGTCAACTTCAACTTTACAGAAGAATGTGGAGGTCAGATTCAAGTCAACTATCGAAATAAGTTGGACAAAGTGTGTCCCCTGGCCAAACCATTTCCAGAGAAACTTCTGGAAACACTGTGTGGAAATTGTGAAGGCTACAATAGTAGCATAAAGGGATCTAAAGTCTTCGATCGGGTAAATATTTGTCTTCCAATTTAGATTTTGTCATTTTTAGCAATGTCAGTCATTAGTTTGATCATTTTAAAATCTGTATAATTTAACTTTAATCGTTTTCTTTGTCAATACAAAGTGTCCTTATAAATAAATATAAATAAATACATTAAAATCTGTGTTTTAAGGTCAACTTGGAAACAACACTGAGTTGCACCAAAGATCATAATTACCTTATGCACTGTGTTGAACAAAAGAGTTGTGTGAACCAAAAACCAGCGGAGATCTACTGTAACGGTAACTAAACCAATTTCCCAATAAGTCAGATATTTGTTACCTGTAATACTCTAGTAATACATTAAAAAAAAAAATCAGATTTGATTACCTTGACAAGTAGCATCTAATCGTTAATGCAAAAAAGGCAATTCTGGAATAAAATGTTGAACCTTGCTACGGAAAACTCAGTTCCAATAAATGCACAGAGCTTTCATGTTGATTTAGATATATTGTACATGTTTAGAGTATTTCTTTATATTACATTTTTGTAGATGTCGATTGTAGACTGAAACCCATCAGTTTCCAGTGCACCCAGGCTAATAAAAACATTACAATTCCAATTTCTGTATGTAGCAATTAAAATATATATGCTTATTTGAAGCTAATGTACAGCTAAGGTTCTTGCTATTTTGAGTTCTTCATGGTTGATTGCACTTTAAATAAGTTGCTTTGGCAAAGAGTGTCAGTTATATGAAATATAACTGACACTCTTCTATACCTTATCAATACACCAAAGCAAATTCCTTGCACCTGAAAGCCTACTGGATGTCCACCAGATATTCAATCTGATTCTGTCTTTTGATTTCAGGTTACATGCCCAAGCCTGAAAAGTCTGGAGCCCATTCGCCCTCCCCAGTGCGCATTATCCTGGGAGTAGGATTACTTTTGGTTCTGGTGATTATAATTGTCGTAATTATCCGAATCTGCATTGTCAACAAAGGCAAGAATATATCGTGTGAGTATATTATTATTAACTGTCTTATGCTATTTGTTTAAATATAAGTAGACCATTGCAACAGCTATTCTGGTATACCATGATGATCATCTCAGTGTAATGAAGGTGTATTGGAGCCTTTTTGCCACATGAGGCCAGTCTTGTTGCATTCTGTCTATATTCAGGCCACTGTATGACACCAACAATCATAACCCTATCACTGCTGCTTTTTTCAAGCAACAATATTTATTTCACTATTAAATAGCAGCATGACCAGCACCCACTAATGACTCATTTGGCTCTTCCATAGCCTATGGTCATATTCTAACCCTTTACAGTGTGGAGCGGGACATTTTTTACAAGAATCAAGAACCCTTTCATAATTGTTGTTTTATAATCAGTTAGTTTGCCAACCATATTTAAAACCACTAATGTATTTTACATCCATACATAACTAATGGTCAATAATGAATGGGTGATTGATATTGACACTATATCTTTATAGAGACAATACATCTAAACCCACACATTCTCTCATACTCTAATCTTAAACAGAATATGAGTCAGCAACATTATTCATATGATACTTTTTATATGAGTAAAGGAGAAAACCACATTGAAGTATTAGTAGGTGTTATCATTATGACTGAAACCATCAGCACTAACAACATGCCAATCTGAGTATTTTGTGTTTTAACATTCCCCATGAGCCTTTACCTTTGTGTGACCGCCTCCGGTGACCTTACATTCCCTTTAAATGCATTCCACCTGCACATAAACTTATATTTGCCAATATTACATAATTTACTTTATATTACACTTTAGGAAAAGCAATCACATTTCACGCTTTAAGAATTCATTTAAGATGTTTTTACTGCTTTAAATGCCAAAACAGGTCAAATGATCCAAATGTACTATAAAGAGTTCAGAGGCAGAACATCATGCTCATTTTCAGGTTCATACTTGTATTTTATAATATAAAAGATAGGTAAAAGTAAGAAAACATATATATATATACTGCATTGTGCATATGCATAGACTTTAAATATGCAAACAGTAAGGAAGTACATAGCTTACATTACATAAATAACAGCTGAAGGAACAATAAGTATATACTCTGATAGTTAAAGTATACATGCTTATATGGAAAAGTACTTTTTCTCAAGTAATCTTCTTCAGTACACATTTGAGGTACATTGCTACTTTATGCTGAGCCCTAACCCAACTCCACCACATCTCAGAAATACATATTGTGTTGGTTTTAAATGTTTTTGATAAACTGAAGGATCAAGTGTTTGTTCATTTGTTGAGAACATTAATAATATAAACTTATAAACAGTTGTTCCGACTCTTGTCTAGTTGTAGTCCTTCGTCTCGGACCAGTTTAATGTCTCATGCTCTTTTGATGCAGTGGGAATTTTGAGAAAGAGAATGTCGACAAAAGAAGTAGAGATTGAGAGTGGAGACTACGACAACGTCCCGGACAAGTCAAACCAGATGGAGGACTTGGGAGCAGCCAGTGAGTCTCATGTTTATTCATTCATCTATTTTTTGGAGTGGAATTGTAATCATTGACTACAAATATATCACCAGGATTATTCCTGTTTAAGTGTCAAACACTTTGCAGTATTCTATTTGACATTGCTTTATGTTACACAATACATTATTACAAGTATTGTGCAATATTACCTTTATATTTAAGTAACTTGTATTTCATCTTACTGTATCATTTCTGCACAGTGTGTCTTTTAAATGAGCTTTTACATATACAGTACATATACTTCTACACATTTTATATATAAAAACTGATACTTAGAATTTGTATTATTTAGTTAATTGTCTTTTTTATTCATAGAGATTCTTCAAACTATTATTAGTTCTCACATCATAATAATATTTGGCCATAAATGTGTCAAATATAAATTATATTTAGTGATTTAGTCTTAATGTAATTTATATATTGTTTGCATGTATTTAAAGTCGCTCTTTCATTTGTTTATTTGAGTGGTCATTTTCTTTTGTCATTATACCTCATAGTTTGTATTTGTGTTGCAAGGATAAGCAAGGACTTGGAATATTGAAGAAATCATTTTTTAAGTTAATTAGTATATTTTACGTTTTCATAATGGAAACACAGGGCGTTGTGATTTGAAATGTAGGACCATTTGAAGTATCTTTGATTCTTTTTATTTATGTTGTTGATGTAGGATTCAGAGAAGACGGTTCCTTCCATTCCAACAATGATGTCAGTGATGCTGCTGAGATGCAGCCCCTGACCCTCCAGACCCTCACTGCTGCTGAAGGAGAACACCTCCTCCAGGATGTTCCCATGGATAAAGTGTCAGGAAAGTTTTACTCCAGCTTAATCCCATCTGTTTACAGTTACACAGCTCGAACCTGCAGTTACAAAAACAGGGTCTTTTTTGGGAGTGCTTCATAACATGCATTGGTCAAGTACACATCCATAAATACACATGTAGTTCTTTATTTGAGTCAGTACATTTTTCCCAGATTCACCAAAAGTTTAATATATCAATTGATATATTTAAAAATAAAGTTTAAGAGAAATTGTGATACAAAAGATACTTCCAACTGGAGAAGTTTGATTATCATATCTATTACATACATTTGTGTTACCCTATTCTCATATCATTTGGGATTGGACACATATTAACACGCTCTGAGGGTCACAGAAGGATTTCTTTTTCCTATGCTTTATCAGCCTGATCAATGAAACATTTGTATTCCTTAAAGCAAGGTAAAACTAGATTTGTTTTAAATAACTTTTAAGTTTTGTTCTGATTTAAGGAGTGATACCTCTAATGTCAACATAATGAAGAAATCATTCGGAACCTGGCTTTATCTGTTCACCAGATTTCTGTGTTTGAAATGTATAAACATGTGCTCATATTTAATAGGTGATGCCTCTTTTGCTTTTCTATACATATAATATAGTGGTGCAGACATGATGTATTTCTGTAGATCGACCCGGAAGATACTATATCCCCGTTTCACTCGACAAAAAGCATTACATTTTTGGAATATTGAAGAAAATAACATCAGTGGCAAACACACATTTATGATAGTTACACATTTGTTCAGCAGGATGATCTCCACATATTAACACCACTTTAGGCGGATAATGAGTTTTATGCTCATTTAGTCACTTATTAGCAACCGCTAAAGGTTGGGACGTTTACCTGTTTTTTACCGACATATTTTATGTTGTAGATCAAAACATGAACATATTTAAATCTTGTTTTAACCACAGACCTTATTTCAGGCATCGAATAGAAAACACGCAAAAAAGCAGTTGACTTCCAAACGAACCAGGAGTGGTAAAATGCTAACTGATTTATTGGTTTTAGGACTGTATTTCAGAAAACTGTAATATAAATGATATATCGGGGAAGTTCCATAGTGTTATCTCTTGATTCTAAGTAGTGCCACCCTTTTAAATACCAATATTATTTGCACATTGTAAGCAATCACACGTTTTAATATGCAGCAGTTGTTCTCACTACAGATGATGTGACCGTTGAGGAGGAAGACCCGCAGGAGGACTACGACGACATTGAAGCCTGCCCTGAATTCACTCAGACCGAAGCAGAAGTCCACGAGAGCCCCCAGGAGAGCACCGCAGAGGAACCTCTCTTAGTGGAGGGAGACGATGATTACCTGGTGCCAGGCCAGGATGGGTGAGCCACCCCTGGGTTCAGCTGGCAAAGCAGATCGCCCCAAACACCTAGCTGTCATTCACTCCAACAAAAGCGTGTATAAAAAAAGTCCAACATTACAGGCTGTCAATATTTATACAGTAAATAAACTTTTAATGCTGCAGACAATTTTAAGTTTATTCCAGCGACTTCAGCAAGTGACAAACAAAAAGATAAAACTAATTGAATGACTCTGAAATAGTGATTAAAGCTAACTTTTTATCCATAAACTATCTGATTTGAAATAGTCTTACTTGTACGTAGGAAATACACTCTGATTGTGTACTGCTAATTGTTGTACTTTGCAGAGACATTGCCCTTACTTCTTATTTTACAAAAGTGAGTCTTATAAAATGTACAAAGTTTTAGCCTGCATGCTAATCACAGGTGAGGAAGATGAACGAGGTCGTTATTTTCTCTTTAAATGTACAAAATTAGAGCAGTTAGAACTTGTAAAAAGAAACATATTTGTAACTTTCTCTTGTTTTGTTTTCATATGGCTTTTATGAAATGTGCTCAGAATGTATCTGTAATCATATATTATGTTTTAGATTGTTTTATTGAAAAAACAAATGTATATTCAGTATTAGAGCTTCTATGATTTATGCAATATTTTACGAGCGATTACTTTCACAGTAGTTTGTAGATTGGTTAACAATGATATATTCACAATGCATAAAGCAGTCATGAAATGTTCTCCATTTAGCATAGTTACAGCAAAAATCAAATGAATATTACAGAAGTCCAACTTATAACTGCTTCAGTAAACTTGCATTGAGTATTTCTTTGTTTAGGCTTTGTAAGAATATACTAAATGGTCACATTGGGTAGTTTTTGTTAAATAGGCTTTGTAAGAATGTATACCATTGAGATTTTACCATCACAATGTTTTTTTATACTTTTCACAACTGTCAAACCTAATCTATAAAACGAGTGTGAACGTTCAACTGGCTGTTATTGTCGTCTGTTTGAGTGTCGTTCATGACAATTTATGTCAGGAAATTACTCGACTTAACGCATGTCTGTTTTATTCGCTATATGTTTTATTTATTCCTATTTCCATTTGGTGTTTACGGCAGTTTTGTGTATGCTGTTACCACTACTAGGTTTCATCATCTACCTACATCTAATGGATCACAGACTTATAGGAAATGGCTCAGATGTTGAGTATCAAACTGTATGTTGTATAAGTCATATATAGTTTGATACACAGCACAATAAGCCATTTCCTAACAAGACATCATTTTCACATGACTCAAGTTTGCCTGCAATCCACTGCTGGGTTAATTCTAGTTCATATTTCATATTTTCTTTCTTGTTTTGAACAGTTCTAATACAGTTTAATCTCCATGCATTTTAACATTGTTAGAAATCACCTCAACATTCCCCCCCCCCTTGGTTGAGACATAGTGAGAAAGCAGCTGCTCGCTACAAATGTTAACATGAGCAAGGACCTCCGTAAGGGAGCCACAGACACTCTGGTGCTGCATTTAAGAGATTGACGGACATGTTGAGCCTCACATGTTTAGTCAGGAGTTAGCCAACGTCCACTGAGATCACAGTGCCAGCGATACACCCAAAGGGACTAATTTGTAAGCAGCAGCCCTCGTATGATATGTAAACATCACACCCGGCCTCGCAGAGAGGCCTTCAGAGGGATCATGATGCAGGATTAGCTCTGCTGTGTGGCTGAAGCTGGAAAATAAATACAGCGGAGACATAGTGCTCCGTCAGTGAAACAGAGTTACAAGTGTCATTGTGTCGTAGTTGAGTTTGCAAGAACCAAATTAGAAAACCTCTTTGTAGAACAAATAAATTGTCTCTTGACATAGAGCAGTCGTGGCTACTTTCCAAGTAGCCCTTAATATACTAGTATTTTGGCACCATTTAGGCCATTACCATATTGAAGCCTTGGGTTTGAGAGTTTTGCATTAGCCATCTTGTTTTTTGGAGCCAAAAATGAACACATCTGGACGAGAATGTTAAGCTTCCGAGGCACATGACAGGACAAGGTGGTGCCACATTGTCAATCACAAGCCCTAAAGCTAACGCTACTTTATCATCTCATTTTCACTACTGTATATGGGACCATACAGTACATTGCAAAATGAAGATCATGCTGGAATAAAGATGACTTAAAACCAGGGATTAATAACATGAACTCATCAGGAAAAGGTTTAATAGGATAAAACATTATGAGAATCTACAATCAGACTGAGGGAAGGCTATGTCCACTTATTTTGATCATTTGATGCCATTGAGCTTTAATCATGTTTAATGATTTATTTGTTGAAGACTACCATTGTTTTTAGGAATGAAAAATAAAATACTTTGGTCCAGACTTAAATAACATCAACAATATGAGATGGATTGCCGTTCAGTCACATGGTTTCCAGAGGATGAATCCTAATGACTGTGGTTATCCTCTGACTTTTTCTCTGGACCTACCGTGATGTGCACATTTTTGAGGAGTGAAATCGTTTTACTTTTGCAATAACATTTGGTACAGACATTCAAGTTCCCTGAGGTTGAATTGAAATAATTTGAGTGTTCCCTTGTCTTCTAGCTTCATAATCAGATCATATTATTTGTTCAGTACTTCGTAATTAGTTAACATTTGCAAATGTTAGCATGCTACCAAGCTAAAGTAAGTTGTTTACCATGGTAACAATTATAATCAAGGATATTACATTGTCAGTTGGCAACACACGATTGCATGCAGTTCCATTACATTTTTGCTTAACAGAAGAACCATTTGACTAAATGAGACAAAACCAAAAACAAGGTATTCTTTTAGTTACATTTTTTTATTTGCAACAGCAGCAACAAAAACAGTGGTGCATTTTAGTCCAGGCTGTGTTCCGCGGCCCAACCGCCAAAAGTGATATCTTTATCAGGAAGATGTGGGCACAACAGTCACCGATCTGTATCTACGACACGTCAGCATGTCAGCATTATCACCATCATCCATCCTTTAAGCGACATTTATGTACATCATTCTTTACCGGTACAAAAATCCCTCTGCATATATGATCTGTCTTAGTCTTAATTAGGACTTTTGAATATATTACGAAGCAGTAATGTTCACAATATCACAACTTTGACCAACTTTTTTAATGTATGTTAAGTGTACGATTTGTATGTTTTGTGAGGTTTCAGCATCAATATTTGTCTTTCAAATACAACTGTCAATATTCTGAAAGAGTGTGAACAGCTTTTTCTAAAATAAGCCCTTTGACCAAATGTTTGTATACTCATGTTTCAAATATTCATCTCTAAAACGTTGGCCTGTCTACTCTGCTGGATTGGCTCTTGCGGTTCCTAACAGTCATTGGTTCAAACACAATTCAGTGTTGACAGAAGTTTCTCCAGCCACCTCAAATGCCTTTTTATGGAGGTAACAGACAGTCGAGCCATCTGCTACGGGAAAGGCCTCAGTTGTGGTGATTTTCCATAACAAACAATAGCGTATTATTAATAGTGCTCCCATGTGTATGGTGTTATGCAGAATGCCTGGATATCTTGACAGCGTGTGTGTGTTGGGGACATTTACACAGTGACATGTAGAGACTCAAGTCCCCATGACCTTCTAATTTGTGCCTAGGACTGTTTTAAGTTTGAAAAAGAAAAAGGGACACAATGTGTTCTGTTTAGTCTTAAATTGTGTAATCTGGTACAGACATTGGGCAACCTTTTTATTAATTGCCAAAGTAAGGATTTTTGAAAATGACAACGTTTTTAAAAGAAATATTCTCTCTGTTATCAGTTCCTAAATACCAAATACTTTTTGTTCCATGTAGTTTAATAGATACAACAATTTTCTTATACTAGAATTAGTCCTTGGTCACATGGGGCTACTGGTTTTTTACCTCAAGTATCAGAATCCCTTTATTAGTCCCACTGAGGGGTAATGTACATTGTTACAGCAGAAAAGAGCCAAAGACAGCTTAATGTTTCCTAAGCATGCATACACAATTAATTATAATAAACAAGTTACACATTTTACAGTTCATAGGATTTAGCAGCCAGTTATGATGTAATATATGTTAAAAAAAAACAATGGTCTCTTTTGCCCAAATATTAAATATGCTATGATAAAAAAAGAAAGCCAATTGAAGTTATCTATTCTGAAAGTGTAGCAGCCCAGAGAGCACTCCACCACTAAAATGTCAGTGTTGTGTGCAATTTGTTATTACCTCCACCAATGAGTTCATGCTTTTGGTTCTGTCTAAGTTGTATTTGTCTTTATGATAACAGAAAACTGGCAATATTTTCACGAAACTGAGCGGACCAGACTCATATTGGATATACATACTGTATATTGGAATAATTACAAACGACAATACAAATATTGAGGAGAAGCCTACATGTTTCCTGTTTTCACTTATTTATACTTATACAAATTCATGTATTTAATGTTTTTATACCTCAGTAAGGCCGTTTGTCTGTGTGTTTCATTTTTTACCTGGCAGCAAAACAAATGTCCCCTCAACACAGTCATGATGTAACACACCACTGGCTGAGAACCAATGGCCAAGGGCATCAAAAGGGTCAAGAAAGTTCTGGAAAATAAGTACCTGTATCAGTGCATGCATGGTGATTTACTAAGATCTGTTCTTAAAGTATCAGAAACATGACAGCTCTATAGATAAGATGGAGTGGAAAGTCCATGACCACAGTTTCTTTCACAACCGCACAAAACGATCTTTATTTGGCAGGCAAAGGAAATGATGAGATGATAAGACTCGATTCTCGTGTAAATGTAGTTTCCTGGAAATTATACTTTGCTTATCTGTTAAGTCTAACTTGAAGAGTACTGGTAAAGTCAGCAGGAAAGCATAATCTCTCATTCATGTTAAAACACCTAATGATGTTCCTATGTTATGTTGTAAGACACAAACTGATTGTCTTACTGTTTGCGTGTGGGCACCAGCAGAGGGCCTTTGGGGACAGGTCTACTTGGCTGTATTAGTGTTTGTATGGCAGGCCTGGATGTGCACAGGGGTCAACTGAAAGATCACCTGGTCAGCGTAATGCCTTAAATATTCTGTAAAGCACGAGGGGGACCAAGCAGGTTCAGGACGCGGGCCAAGTTTGGCTCTACCCCCCTCCGAGTCCGACACATCCAGGACATCCATCAGTGGAGCGCCACAGCCAACTATAGCAGAACACCAAGAGCTTATTAAATGTAAACGGGCTGAAGAGGGACAGTGAAGAAGGTTAAAGGGAGAATAAAAACTGAGACATGGATCTGTCATGATCTAACTTTGAATATAATAGATATAAAGAGCAAGATTGGAGAAACAGAAGTGGATGGATGGACTTCTTTGATACAAACATTTGCAGCGCTTCACAAAATAAGCTAGATAAAGGCTATGTGTGTGTGTTCAAAACAAATCTGTACATTCTTGTTACTCTACTTTACTATTGTAAATCGAATTTAAAGTAAATGCGTAACTATTAATGACACTTTTATTCTCATCTGACAGAAATTATAAAATACAAACAGTAGACAGCTGATGCAGTTGAGCAACACCTCATATTTCATATATTTCATATATGTTGTATTAAATGCCTGTTGCCTCAACTCCTATCTCCGTGGCCCTTTCTCACTTCTCTTATTTTTCATTTCCTCGCTCCTCGGTCTCGGTCTCACCGGAAGTTGATTTGTCTGCGCCATCTTGAGTAGCGTCCCAATGGCCTTATTTTTGTCGGAGGAGCGAGGAGCGATAATCGAGGAGCTAAAACCGAGGAACCACCAGACCATCCTTCGATGAAATCCTCAGACACTCGCCCCGCCCCCTTACTGTGTATCGCTCACTGATTGGACGATGCAGCGCATGCACTGATCTGATGCTTCTTGACATGAGAGCAGTTTCCCAGCGGAGTGAAGAAAATACATGAACCTCACGGGAGTCACTCCTCAGTTTATACTGTGTTTTGTTTCAATTCATGTTTAATTTAGTTACAAACATGTGATATATCTGAACAACAAAGTGGTCAAAAATCATTTTATTCATTTTTTGGAAACATTTTCATGATCGCTTTTTTCATTTTACATTTTCATTTATTGTCATTTCCATTCAGTCAGTCATTAAGTGCTATTAAAATGTTAATGTGCTACATATCCACACAAACAAACAAAGTGTGCAATCCAATGAATGTTAATCTAACTGGGTTTTGATAGATAACATATCTCTTTTTCTTCTCTCAATTATTTTATTTCTATTGTGCACTCTAATCAATATTAATCCAACTAATGTTCGTTTATACATTTTAAGAATGGCGTTTATCTTTTTTGAGAATGAGTTCTTATTTGATTTTATTTATTTGGGTCTACAACAGATGATACAAATGTTTGTGTCAGTAAATGTGTAGGCGGGGGTGTCCCATTGCTCTTAAAACTCATTTCCCTGCTTCTCGTGGTTTCCTTGCGTCTCTCCATGCTTCCCTGGTGGGAGGGACTAGTCACGGGGAAACGACGCAAGTGAGGGACGCAAGGAATCCATTTAACCGAAGTGAGAAGGACCCCATGTGTCTTTTCCTCACCTCCTGTTTTCACCTGACAGGACTTAAATGTGATGAGAGGAAGCAAGGAAAGGAAAGGCTTGGCTCTGTTTCGGGTCATTGGTAAAGCGGGAACACCTGGCCCATTAGCAACACCTGGGCTCGTTAACGACACCTGTGCCTGGTGCACGGTTATAAAGTCCCTTAGAGCTCAGTTGCTGCATTTATTTGGGCCTTTGTGTTTCTGACATTTCTACTCATACACAACAATAATTCTGGAGTTACTAATAACTCTACCTTTAAATTATTGTTGTTCTCCTAATTAGCCTGGTTGTCTGCATCTCCCTCTTCTGTCATGGCCATGCGGTCCATTTTGTGACTTCACGTGCACATTGTTTAATGCTTCTTCAGTTTTATGAATAAACAAATTGTAATATGTATTATATCACCCACCAAATCCAAGTTTTATTTACAAAATACAAAATATTCTGAATATACGTAGCTGGAGCTGATGCTGAAATGCTGTTGCACAGACAGACTTGAGAATAACTTTATACTGGAGAACTACAAAAATACGAAGTCACATAGTTCATGAACAAAGATGCATTTCATTTGTTGTTATGTTAACATACAGTATGTACAATCTCTGGATAGTCACTCAAAATGGAACACTTCCTCATTCTTAGTTCTTGATATTTCGCTACATAAAACCTAGTGCCTGGAGGCTTTATTTTTATTTTATTTTCATTAAAACCCCCTTCATGTATTTATTTTTTTATCAAAGACGCTTTTTTAAATGTTAAGGCAATTGTAGGATTTGCTACTCCATGTAAATACAGATATTATTTTATGGGGCTGGGAACCCTAACCCTTGTTCCTCAGGCTACTTCCCAGTATGCTGAAAACTAAAGGAATCAGTACTGCCAGATGTTATTAAATATTTACCTGACTATTCTGTTGTACAGATTTCTCATTCAAGACTTATGATTTATAAAATATTGTGCGTTTTTATTAAAATACCAGAGGAGCATGGCTTGATCGACCTGGTATCTTTACAAAAAAAACACCATCAATATAAAGATGCAGGATGAAACTCAGGCAATACATTGTTCTAGTAGTGTTATAAAGTGGTATAAAGTTGTTTCAATCAGCCTTGTCTTGTCCAACTACATACTAACCTACATTTTGATATCAATTATATTAATAATAAAAACCATGAATATAGTGTATGATACGTGTTTTGACTTTTCAAATATAAAGTAGTTAAGCCTTCTGGTTATAATATATTATGTAAGTACACATTATTGCATCTGAATATTTCTTCCACCACAATAACACCAGCATCTGTATACTTTATGATGTTTTCTGAGTACTCCTGTCGTTTAAATTGAATATATAACCCAAGCTCTAGAGATATATGGTACCCCTCTACATGATGTAAACACCATACGTTTCAGGCACCTTTTTTTGCATATTCGACATGCTGCCTATGCCTATAGAAGCTTTATATTATATACATATTAGTCTCTACCTTCACCTCGCCATGCCCAGAATTATTCCCTGATTTTGTCATTTTCTACTGTCTGCTGCGGCTCAATCACGTTCACTTTTTTAAGCCAGTCCTTTTCCACGTAAGTTTTGACTTCCGCCACTGTACACCTCTTTGCTAAATCAGGAGCAAGGAGCTTACTAAACATCTCCATAGCTTCTGGGGTGAACCTTTGCCACAAAGGAGGAACGTCCTCCTCAGTGGTTGGTGTCTCCTCCATTGTGCACCAGTCTGCAAACTCCTGGTAGAAGTCATCCGAGTCCATGCAGCGCTCCCAGGGAAAGTAGCCCGTGAGGATGCAGAAAATAACCACCCCGAAGGCCCAGGTGTCCAGGCTTGGCTCCACACTAAGCGGAGGGGTGGTCACTTCTTTCTGGCCCTCCATTAAGGCAACGGTACAAAGCTCCGGGGCCATGTAGGGTAGTGTCCCTGTGATAAATCGTATCATAGTTCCTCTCTTCTGGGCCAGGCCAAAGTCTGCTAGTTTGACCTGGCAGCAGTGATTGTCCAACAGGAGGATGTTTTCTGGCTTGACATCCCGGTGGACCAGGCCATGGCTGTGGATGAACTCCAAGGCACTGGCGATCTGGACGGCACAACGTTTTACTGAAGATTCTGGAATACCCACCTAGAACAACCAGACAAAGGAGGGATAGAGCTCTTTGTGTAATGTTTGAAGGTTTCAGAATAAAGATTGCACTCTAATCACAAAGCACTACATACAGAAGGAAAGGCTAGAGGCAAATGTTCAAAATGTCAGGCCCGCCCCTCCCTACACGCAGATCACGGATACTGCGTGGGGCCCCATCTTGCGCAATTAAGCGCGCCACAGGGCTCGGGACACAGAGGGCCTCATCACCCCCTCATAACCAGGGGTATCATAACTCTGCGTGGGGCAAGGGCAGCCCTGTTCAGATTTTCCTACATCAAGTTTGAGTCTGCATGGCTGCATAAGATGCAAATAATGGTTTTATACATTTAGTTTGGCATTGTGTGAGTATTGGTGGTTTACTCTGGGTCCATGCTCCTTTTAACTTGGCATGTTGGTGCTACTATCCACACCCTTGATTAATGATGCTGTTAATGCTGTCTTATTGGTGCCTGTAACATTACCTCTGATAGATAGTAAGGCTTGTATGAATAACTGTTTCAGAACTGATGGTATGATTGGTATTGGATAGGCTAGGTTGCCATACAACATAGTGATTTCTGCCAATGCCACTGGGCCAAGCCACTGCTGTGGAGTTTGAATTGTTTGTACAGCTTCAAGTTGTCTGCCTTTTCCATGATTTATTCTGCTGTTGATTCAATAATATGTGGAAGGTTACTGAAGCATGACAACGCTTGCTGCGCCCACCACGGTGTCCACAGAGTTTTAATTGATTGTTGAGTAGTTGTATTCAATTGTTTGAGTTTTGTTTCTTTCCTTGTTAATTATTGTGAGGCTACACATATTAACATGCTCACACTGACATGTTGTTTTTGACAGATATAATATAATATAATGGTAAGGCAAAGTTCTGTCCATAACAATTATATTTATTGTTGGTTTGGACTACAGGGCTAATGTTGCTGTTTTTGGATTTACTAGTGTACATAAACTCAGTAAAGTGTACCCAGTACATTTTAACTGATCAACATTTTACTAATAAGTACCTTCAAGTAGGGCTGTGCGATTATGGCAAAAATCATAATCACGATTATTTGGGTCAATAATTGATATCACGATTATTTTGACGATTATTCATTGACCATTTATTGAACTTTAAAACAAATAATATTTTACCAATAAACAAGATCAACAAATATGTTGGAGCGCACTTCCAAAACCATACTAAACATATATTAATATGATAAATAAAAATAAATTAGACCCAAATAAATGAAATCAAATATGTTGCAGTGCACTGTCACAACCTACTGAAAACTCCTTAACATATAGCCAACATTTTGGTAAAACATATTCAACATATTCCACTCAGTTAAACGTTGAAGGCTGGCCAACCGTCATGGTCCAGAAGTAACAGGAAATAAATGTTGAACTACAATTTAAGACCAAATAAAAAAAATGTGGCCACCATGGCAAATGCTGGTAGGGCTGCTCATGTCATCTCTTAAAGATGTTTTGCAATAAACACCAGGCTGTTTACATGGTCTGGTTTCAGAGATGAGCGCAGGCAGGTGACAATATTGCCACCTGTACTGAAGACCCTCTCTGAAGAGGAACTTGTGGCAGTGCTGCCACATATGACACAGGACAAAGAAAATACTCTGAACCCTTTCTTTGCTATTATATAAAAATAGTGTTGCTACAAAAGTATAAATTAGGCTTACTAATAAGACAACTCAGATCTGAAGCTACAGGAATCTGCTGCCAACGTGCAATAAAAAAGACAACATTAATAGAATCAAACCCTTTTTTTGTTGAATTTTATTAGAGTATAAAAATAAATGCCTTTAAAATAGGATGCAAGCAACACTAGTTTCTTAACCTGAATTGATAATAGACTATAATCAATTTAAACAGAACAGATCTTAATGTTTGCATTCTTATACCATTTTGTACAATAATTATAATGAATAAGTTCAAACAAACTAAAACTTACAGCTGATTAATAACGGTATCTAACTTGAGTTTTTATTATATCAAAAACCTGTTGAAATGCTACTGTTATTTTTACTGTCCCCAAAAAGCGCGTCGGCAGCCTCCAGGAAAGCTTATTTCACAACTTCGCCATCTTTGAAAGACTTCATGTGTTTCGCAAGAACGTGACTGACACGATAAGATGCTATGGTAGCAGCCTTGCTCTTGTTGTTGGGCCTGGTGAAAATGGACTGCTGTGCTGCATTTAGCTGTCCTTTCAGGTCCCTCCCCTTTTGGGAGCGTAGGGCAGAATCAGGAGGGAATTCCGTCTCGTAGCGTTTGTGCACTGTTTTGAAATGCCGCTCCTAAATTACCCTTCTTCGATAAAGCAACGCTCGCATTGCAGATAAGACAGATGGACTTTGAATTGGAATAGATACAAAAATAATCATCCTCCCACTCGGAGTGAAAATTATATATTTTGGGCTTTTTTGCTTCTGCCATAATTGCGGTCTTGTGTGTGTGCGGACTGTCACTGCACTGCCCACTGCCCACCAGCCACGCCGGCCAATCACAAAGCTTTGATGCGTTCAAGTGCATTATTCTGGCACGGGAAGATTATGTTACAGGACATTAACGATAAAACAGAATATTGTTGTTCTATTTTTAGACACATCTCTCGCGATCGACTGGGAATCTCCCCGCGACCATTCTTTTTAACTAGTTGCTGCTCTTGTTCTGACATCTTCGCTCGCGCTGAACACATGTCACTCCCACGTGGCCGAGTGGGCTTTTAGGGAGGGGCGAAAGCACACCCAGCAAAATAATCGTATTTTGTCAATTATGCTGTTTTCATAATCGTCACAAGCCATAATCGTAATCGCGATTAAAATACGATTAATTGCACAGCCCTACCTTCAAGTACCTTTATTATACATGTACTTTTACTATTACTTGAGTAAAAACCCTTTAACACTAGAACCGCCAACGGGTCAATTTGACCCCAGCTGTTTTTTGATTGTATGTAACTTTTTTTCCAATACAATATTCAAGTCTCCCAGTCCGTGACTTTTCCTGAAAGTGTGTTATGTAGCACCCTCTGTTGTCAAAAATTGTCAATATGAAGTAAGATTGAAAAAATCGTCAAAGAAAATGCCATTTATACCTATATCCGCCAGCGGGTAATATTTACCTCATAGAAAATGCAGCGTAAACATGACGTGTTGATATAGCAACGCCTTTTGTCTACTGCGGTTCCTTATAGATAGATAGATAGATAGATCAAAACTCACTCTTCTTGTATGATAAATAAAAGAACATTGTAACTTGAAAATCAATAGCGGGTACATTTGACCCGTTGGCAGTTTTAGGTATACAGCGACCTCTGGCGGTTCTAGTGTTAAAGTAACTGTACTATTACTCAACTACAATATTTGATTAGATTGGCACAGAGCATTTTTTTTTAAAACAAATGACTTACTTTTGGTTCAGAGTACAGCGCTCGACAATTTATTTGCAATCACAAAGTAGCCAACTACTATTTATTATTACAGTTACTGTAATACATGAAACTGACTTGATTGTTTTATGATCAAATACTGGAAAAAGGTCAAAAATGAATCCTTCCCATTAGCCAAATATTACCATGTCAATACCGGTGAGCTTAAAACAGACTAAAACAAAGTGGTGAACATGGTTCACATTATATCTGTCCAAAACGTGTCAGTTTAGACAGTGTGAGCATGTTAATATGTTGACATTAGCATTCATCTCTAAACCCACTGTACCTAAATGCAACCTCACAAAGCCGCTAGCATGGCTTTCCTCTTAGTGTCTTGCCAATGTTTGACTCACCTTTGGCTGGATGACAGCAAACAGGTCCCTCCCAATGACAAGTTCTTGGGCAAAGCAGTAGTGCTCATTAGAATGGAAGGCAATGCCGAAGAGGCCCACGATGCAGGGGTGGCAGGACAGGTGTAAGGAGATGCAGTACTCTCGCAGAAAGCCCTGCAGCTTAGTCGAGGCTTTGGGCATCACTTTCAAGGCCATGGGGGTCCCTGCAAGTAATTTGGCTATTATTATCATTGTTCATGCATATCTTCTTTGTCTTAGGGTTAGGGACGCAGTGCTGATATTTAGTAGTTTCTGTATGGATTTTCTACAACCTTAAGCTGCACCGAGATCACTTCCTAACCCCCCTTCCAATGTTATTTTTAAGTGAAAGCTTCCAGGCCTTAAGCCAACCAGCCTAATGCCAGGTCGTGCTTTGCATTCTGCTCTGTCCTTTTCTAAACAGACACATTCATTGCTCCACTTTGGCTCGACTTATGTCCTCTCAGGTCACCTAGTCAGAGGACGGCCATCACCCACCTTATGTTATATTCAAATGATGTGTTTCCCACCTCTCTTCTATTCACTCTAATTTCTCTGTAAAGTTCCTTAAAGTCTCTCCAGTCCAACCTTTTTGCTCTATAAATGACAACTTATTTGCATTTACTGGAAAATGTAGGAAGTTATTTATTTGTGTAGGTTGTACTGGTCGCTGTTTGTAATCAAGTCTCCTAGTTAACTTAATGAAAGTGCTAGCCCTAACCCCCTAACACTGAGCTGATAACCCTAACCCTAAAATTGAAATTAAACAAATGACTACCCCTAACCCTAAAACAATTCCATTCCTTACATTCCTAAAAATTGGCTAAAACATGTAATCACCTACTTTTTAGATATCGATTTGCAACAGATTCAAATCAATGCATATGTACGGGGGAAAGAAAGTGAACATTTTCTCGACAGGATTATATTACTGTATTTGGTGTTGGAAAGAAATTGCTACAAGGTTACTCTCCACTGAAAGAGATTGTAAATTAGAGTGCAGTCTAACCCCTGAAGCGATGTGTGACCAGCAACACTTTGCCATATTTCCCCCGGCCGATCTCCTTGACGATGTTGAAGTGTTCCTGGATCTCCCTCTGGCTCAGGCTCTGTGCCGTCAGCTCCATCAGCTCGTCGATCAGGCTGCCGTCAGCCAGGCCCAGCTCAATCATCAGGAGAAACTACTCAAATCTTAGGGTTACAGAAACCAGCTATTACAAATCAGAAATGTTCTATAGCAAATAGAAAAGTTCACAATGTCCCTTTCTAACAGGAACTATCGTCCAGGAAAGAATGACTTAAAAATAAATACTGTTCAATCCGTATTTGTATTATAATATAGTATAGCTAGTATATGTGTTTTTCCAATCTAAATCTCAAGACATACAGTGGGGATTTATTTAGGTGTAAACAAGAACAAGCGTTTAAACAAAGTTAACTCTTTTTGTTCCTCTTGCTTTTTAAGGTGTATTTGTTTTTTTAATGTTAAAAATATTAATCAAAGGAAATAATGAGAAGTTTTGGCAAAAGTGGTATTTTGAAACTACATTTGAGTGTAGTCTATCCCTAAAAAGTCAAAAATGGGATGGTTTTCAACTAATGTATACGTGGCTACAATAATTTTCTAGCATGTATTCTACTTTCCTGTTATGTTATGTACCGATTTGGTGATAAGCCATTATATTGGCTACATTTACTTTATCCCTTATTTATGGGTTGTTCTTTTTTATTTCCCTTTTCCCAAATCATTTCAGCTACTTGTCCCTCTCCTCCTGAGTTGATTTGAGGTTATTCAGATCACCTGTTGGGGTTCCCTCTCGGCCAATCAAATATGACCCTGCTCTTTCTAAAAGGGTTAAGAGTGGTAGAGAATTGCACACCTAGGACATTCTGATCCTTCTGCCATATAATGTACACCTCATTTCAGCAGATATTTTCAGCCAGGAGCTCTGCAATTTAACCTTTTGACACTTCTTTTCTGAGCTTTTAATGATTCCGAAACCGATTTTTGTTGGAAATTAGGGAATACATTTACATTAGGGGTCCATCCAAAGTCTCCTAAACTCAATCCAGGTCTTACTTTGATGGCAAAGACTTATTTCTAGCCTTTTTACTAGTGATGTTACGTATTGCGGAGAGGCTTCAGAGCGTGTGTCGAGTAATCCCCGAAGCTTTTTGTGAAGCTTGTATCGAGGCTTGTATCGTTTTGGGCCAGTGACGTCATCGATGACAAACGAAGCCTCGCTGCCTGTCGTTACCACATGACTGCTTCAGAAAGTGCTTTAGATCGGTTGAACCACAACGCTCATATTACCCATGGATGTATAATAAGAACCATATTACCCCTCCTGTACCCGGGCCCGGTGACGGAATTAAGAGAGCTCAGACCCTCACTTATATAGAGGTCGGAATATTTCATAAGTATAAATAAAAGCATAAATAAATGTAGGAATAAAAACATGAATAAATAGGATGCAGTGTTTTCGGGTAGATTCAGTGTGTGGGCTGTGTCTCAGCTGGAAAGCAATTGACTCACAACCGCAGGGTCCATGGTTCAAGTCTTTATTTTTGTTTATAAAAGCTACTGTACAGCTAAATGAGAATGTAGTTAACTAGAGAATGCAATTCCTGAAGAAATTGCCAGTGGGAATGCTTTATGCTGAAAAGCTGACGCTGAATTTCTATGCTGAAATGTAATGTGTAAGAAGAAAGTGAAGAATTTAGATTGAAATGATACATGAACACTGGGGTCTTGAATGTGTGATAAGAGAAGAAAAGAAAGGCTTGGAAAAACAGCAGAATATTTGAACTTCAAACTATTGAACTAACTTGATGGCGAGTGGTCTGTCGCCATGGCAACGACATTTGATGACACCCCATAATACGCTTAGATGCGTTGATGGCTGCATCGTTACCAAACCTGGGAAATTTTGGGCCATTTGGAGCATTTTCACTGAAGTTATGAGAAAACCGTGTTCATGGCAACGGCATTTGAAGAAATCTCAAAACTGTCCCGTAGATGTCTTCACGGCTGGACTGTTAGCACACATGTGAAGTTTGACCACTTTTTGAACATTTTCATAGGAGTTAATGTATAGCGACATCGTCTTTTATGGCGAGGGATGCGTTTCCATGGAAACGGCATATGATGACACCCCATAATTGATGTAGAGCTGTTGAGGGGAGGACCATTAACCATTATCTGAAGTCTGCTGCTCTGAGCATGTCAGTTGGAGTTATGACATCATCGTGTTCCATGACACAGGTGTTTATATTTGAGCTAACGACGTGTCCAGAGATCAAAGGTTTCCATTGTTCTGAATAGGAGATAAACCTCTTACATGTGAACGTTTTGTTGAAGAATCGTAACAGATATCGGTGAAATCGAAATCTCAAGGACCTTGAGTATCTGAAGTGTGCTTTTTGTGTACTTTCGGGTCAATAATGTGGCCTTTTTGGCAGATTAACTAAAAGGTGTGCGGCTGCTGCTGTGAGGAAATATCAGCCTGAAATTACAATGGGCTTTAATGGAGACATGTTGAACGTTTTTGTCACTTCATGCCCTCAAGAGGCATTTTTTAAAATTATTTTGTGCTTAATTATTTGTAATTTTTCAAGCTACGAGATGTTTTCCTACATTTGTCATGAACAATTATGTCTCAGGAATGTAGGGTTTGGGAATTATGGCAGTTTTAACAAAATATATGAAGGCACATTTCAAGCTGTCCTACACTCTAGCTGTGACATCATACACTCTAGTTAATGTTAAAATCTGAAGGCCTCTGTACCAAGGTCTGAACAATGTTTAATATCTCTAAAAGTAATTATCAGATGTAAAAGTTGTGTTGTTGTCGCATGAAGGTTGTTGAAGTCTGAAGATTTTCTCCATTGTGAATATCTCATGAACTTCCCCACTCAATCTATCAAGACCCGAGCAGTTGTGTAGAAGTCCAAGGCAGGGAACGGGCCGGCGCAAATCGGTCAAAGGAATCCTTAGCCATATGAACTTTGACCCTAGGAGATAGAGGACAGAGGTGGAGAGGCACAACATGTCTACGTAAATGCACTCCCTTAGAATGAAGTAAGAAACAGAGGTAGAGAGGCACAACGTGTCTACGTAAATGCACTCCCATGGAATGAAGTAAGAAGTAAGAAACCGAGGTAGAGAGGCACAACGTGTCTACGTATATGCACTCCCTTAAACATGAAGTAAGAAACCAAAGTAGAGAGGCACAACGTATGTACGTAGATGCACTCTCCTAAAATAGTTTAAGGGAAAGGGGTGAAGAAATAAAAAGTAAGAAACTGAAATGAAAAGGCACCACATTGCGTAAATGCTTCCCCTTAGAATAGGGTGGAAATTATGATCAGGGGACAGGGACACAAGTGAAGAGGCACAACGTGTCAAACCTTGACGTAATTGCACTCCTCAAAGAGAAAGAAAGTAAAAAGTATAAGCAGAGAGGCACAATGTGTCTATGTAAATGCACTCTCCTGAAAAAGTTTAAGGGAGAAGGGGTGAAAAAAATATATAAAATATTTGTATATAAAGAAAAATAGAAAGCAAGAAGTATAGGTAGAGAGGCACCACGTGTCAACGTAAATGCACTCTACTAGAATAAGTTTAAGGGAAAGGGGTAGAAAGCAAAAAAGTACAAGAGGAAAGGCCCAACGTGTCTACGTACAAGCACTCTCCTAGAATAGCTAGAGGGTAAGAAGTAGAAAGTATAAGTGGAAAGGCACAACTAAAAAGTGTCAATGCACTCTCCTAGAATAGTTAAGAGAAAAACAAGGGGGGGTAGGAAGTAAGAAGTCCGAAACAGAGGTGAAAAGGCACAACGTGTCTACGTCAATGCACTCCCCTGCCTGTCTAAGCATCTCTGTAACCCGTTCCCTTCTACGAGGCCATAGACCAGGAGAAGTAAACGGGGGGTAGGGGTCAGGGATAAAGGGTTTTAGGGTAAACCGCAGGGTCAAAAGTGGAAAAATATTGTATAGAAGGTAGAATATTCCTATTAAAAAAATATCTGGTCTAAATCAGGAGTATATGGTTCAAGGAAGAATCACAGAACATAAAGTCAGTCCAGTCGTAATGATGTTTCAACTACTACTTTGGAAAGTCTGAAAAGATAAAAATGTAACGTCCTAATTTATGCCAAAATGTTTAAATTAAATCGACACATCCTCAATAGTGGACCCAGATATCATTGAGTGTTTCGGCCATTTATCACCAGACACTCTAACCCCAGGAAGGCCCTGCTGGGGTTGATCAAGTCCCCACAGTGTGTCCAATAAGGAATAGAAAGAGAAAGAAACTAAGTTTTTAAGCCAAAAAACTGTGTCCCATACAATGCAAGACCCCAGAAAAATGACCAATATTAAATAAGATCTAATATTAACACCAGAGAAAAGGTCAGTCGGGTCAACAATAAAAGTACTAAGAAATAGAAAACAACGGTACAACCGCACACACTAGATCCGGAGATAGAGACCAAAGCCGGTGCATCCACGGCCCAGACACCAAGGACTAGAGGACGATAGCTAAAGGGATGTGACAATTAGGAACACGCCAATTAGGTACTTTTAAAAAAGGACTTAAAAATAAACGGATGTGGTGTAGTATGGACTGCTGTTGTGGGAGGACTAAATCCCATAGAAAACTGGGTAGCGATTAAGATCCTGACACCCTGGATCGCCACAACCTGCGTCCTGTCCCAGAATGGGACCCAGAAAGGCCGCAACTTACCACCCTGACTTGCAAAGACCAATTGTTAGCACCGCAAGGTATTCCCTTGGTAGTAGAAGTAGTCTATTACAACCCAGTCACCCTCAGTAGAGGTTTCAGAATCAAAATTAGGGTTTACACCCAATATAAAAGTGTCACCATGAGGGAGAAAGGTCTACCTAAAACATAAATAACCCCAGATACCCAACACCTGGTAACTTGTGAAAAAACAAACCCCAAAGTGTACCCAGGCACACCACCAACAAAAAACCTTTCCAGAGCAATCCCCTAGGTGAAGAAAATAATAGGGATATGGGATTAGAAAAAAGTAATGAAACCAAACAATCAGGAAAACAGACTGACCACATTTTGGAAAAGAGGGTTCGGCAAACCTAAATCTATTTAATGCGGACCCACACAAAATATAGGAAATCAAGAAAAATAGAATACCACTGACTATAGTACAATTAAAACCAAAACTGAAACAAGTCAGGTAGGAATATAATACCATTAACCTGTTAAGCCCGAGAGACCCCGGTTCCGGGGGCCTCCTGCAATATCTTGCAGAAAACAGTGTCTGAGGGCATGTTCATTTAATAAACTATGAATGTTTTATATCCATGTAACGGCAAGAAACTCATCTAACTGATCATTTTAATTGTTTTTCCAAAAAAAAAAAACACAATGCTAACGCTGAGCCTCTGAATTAGCAACGAGCGAAAAATGCTAACAGATGACTGCACAGAAATTCACTCACACAACCTTATTATTTATCTTTGCTGCACATCTCAACCCATCGTTTCACATCGTGAGGAGACACAGAATCGATGGGTACCCTCATTATCACTCAAGTATACGAACTCTCGGAGATAATAACAAGAACACGCATCAAAATATATGGAGCTAGTTAGCCAAAAACGGCAAAATGGCTCACCTGTGTGGTAGTCTGGTCAAAAGTGGTCTTCAATGGTATTAAAACGATAACAACGATGCTGAAGTTAATCCATAGGTTAATCCAATGTGTCACTTTGAAATGATTTCTGATAATCCATGAGCAATAAATCAGCTTTTCGGTTTTGAGATGTCAAACCTAGAGACAGCTTCGCTCTGGAAAAAACTGCTTGCGCGAAGACGCCATTTTTTTTGGGTGTGTGTGTGGGGAGATTCTCCTTCGATTCTATTGGCTCTAACAGTCAGAAAGAGATGTCACATGTCAAAATCGAACAAGGGGGGCCAGAGATAAGGAAAATCCACCCAAATGGCCCCAGAAGGTTTTTTTTGCTAAATCTGTCAAAAAAGGTCAAATATCACTTGTTTTGCATCAATCTTGATACAGGGTACTTATTATATGTTGTACTTTGGATTCCTAAAGCTTTTAGTCTACTAACCCATCATCCAAGGTTAGTTTTCACTATAAGTACAAAATATTTGTTGGACGGACACTATCATTTACAGTTTTTTACCATGTTCAATCTGAATTTTCTTTAAAATAAAAAAACATCTATATTGATTCTGACTTTTCTACATGCAACTCACAGGTTTATCATTACTTTGAGAAAAAAGATTATTAATTTAATCCTTTTAGAAGGGAAGTAATGGTGTTCTGGGAATGTCATTTTCTAGCCTGAGACCTGAAAAACAGGCTCAGGGCTTAACAGGTTAAGGAGTAACCCAAGGAAAATATAAAATAAATTATACAAAAGAGGATATAAATACCGTCAGGAGTGCTGTCTTAGCCGGTAAGCAAAAACCAAGCAAAACTTCATTGGTACCTCTTGAACAAAAGGCTGTTTAGTAAACTGGCTTTTTTTAAAAATGTTTTTAAATGTTTATAATTGTACTTTTAAACAAACCATGATACAACCTGTAAGTCATGTTAAGGCCTGTTGGAAAAAATGAACCCAACTTCCTGATCCAGGCTCTTTCCTCCTGCTGTCTCTCCCTGGTTGCCCAATCAGGGTTGTGACTGATGCCCCTCAGAAAAATGCTCCGTGCCTGATAAAGTGTTTGATCAGGTGGGTTGACTGTTTCCCACCCCTCCGAACTGTATATTGATGGTTCGACAATCGAGCTTTGAGTGTGTTCCCTGTTTCCCCCACATATAGGATCCCACATTTAGAGCATTTAATAAAATAAACACAATTAGAGTGATCCAAGGTTATGCCCGTTTGGCAAGCAAACACCTTCTTGGAAGTGGGGTTCGTAACTCTCCTAGGCCCAGTCGATGGTCGGGTATGGGACACCATCGAGGGGATTTTAGCCCGAACCAGTAGGTCCCCCAAATTCTGGTTCCTTTTGAATGCCGAAACCACCCTTACCGACCGACCCAAAAGTGTATCCCCCACTCTATTCTCAACATTTTGTTTCAGCCGCCTACCTACTTCCACCGAAAATGGAGAGAAAGTTATGACAAATGGGGCCAGCTGTTTATCCTCCCCTCCTACTCTGACAATAGGCAAAGAGGAAGAAGACTCTCCAAACACTGATGCCTGAATTTGGCATAGCATAGCCCTAGGATAAGCTCTTCTTTTCAAGGCCGTGACCAGTGTTCTAGTTACTGAGTTCCTATCAACAGTAGTGGAGCAGATCCTTTTGAAACGGATAAACTGGGACTTGACAATACCCTGGAAGGTATGTATAGGGTGAACACTGGAGCAATGTAACAAATTGTGAGAATCTGTAAGTTTAAAGAAAACCCTGGTGCTAAGCTGTTTTGTGGTGACAAAATCGGGGCCCTTGTAGGTGACAACATCCAAAAATGTAACCTCACTAACCCCTATTGTGGGTTTGATTGTAATGGAAGGATGATGTGAGTTCAACACCTCCACAAAGGAATCAAACTCCTGTCTGGTATGCATCCAGATATCCCAAATATCATCTAAGTAACGGAAATAGCAATGAAAGAGTTTCGGACAAAGGGCTAAAGCGGATTCCTCCCAATCCGCCATATAAATATTTGCGTAGGCTGGAGCGAATTTTTTGCCCATAGCAATCCCCTTAACTTGCAGAAACTATTTGTTATTGAAGACAAAGTCGTTCCTAGTGAGGCTACGGTGTAACAAACTCAGGATATGCTCATCCGGGCGGACAGGATCCGGAAACCGGTTAAAAATGCTCCTCACTGCCTGCAACCCCATCTCCGTATCAATGTCCGCCTCAAAACCCACCTCTTCAACTCTGTATCTATAAGCCCCACCCCTCTCAATCAACTTCCTCCTGACTGCTTTTCTGTTTTGTTTTGTTTCTTTTTGGCTTTGTCTTTGTTTTTGTTTTTGTTTTGTTTGTCTACCCTCCCTCCCAAATGTAAAGCGTCTTTGGGTTCAAGAAAAGCGCTATAGAAATAAAAGATATTATTATTAATGTTGGTGTAGAGACTAACCACGTCCAATGTAAAAAACATACAAGGCTCTGAAAGTGTGATGGCCCTGATTTTACCAAGAAAGTCATGTGTCCTTCAAATAGCTTTGATGCAGGATAGAAAGAGGATTTAAATGATGATCCAGCCATTCTGCCACAAAGTAGCTCTCACTATCGCAGTCCGAGACTATTGGCCTACCTGGAGGCATCCGCCCGGGAACTGACCATGACTCAACGGGTTTGTGAATTTTTGGTAGTAGATAAAACTGCCGGGGCTTTGGCACTACTGGACCTGACAAATAGGTCACTTGTTTCTTAGACAGCCAGTGCCCCTTGGCCATTTCCCCCAAAATCCCTTTAATCAAAACTGCTGTCTCCCCATAAATAGGGGAGTCGAGAGGTAAATAATAAACCGAATCCTCCAATAACCTCATAGCCTCCCGGATATACTGGCCCCTATCCATGATAACCACCGAACCCCCCTTATCCGCTGCTTTGAGAATAATGGTATTGTTACCCCGAAGTTCCTCCAAGGCCCGGTGCTCCTCCGAGGACATGTTGGAAGGGGCTATGGAAGGTTGCAGATGATCCACAGTCACACGATCCTCCTGAATGAGTACCAAAAGCTCCCGTGGTAATTCTTTATCCCCAGGCTCCCAAGATGAAAGTCCCTGGAAACACGGGGCCGCCCCTATCCCTTTATTCCCAAAATATGCACAGAGCTTCAACAGGCGATGGTATTTGCCCAGATCCTCTTTAAGTAACCCTCTATTCAGAACACAAGTAGTAGGGGAAGGAATGAAAGAGAGACCCTTCCGTAGGAGATGTAACACAGATGGGCTCGGCCCAAACGTGGAAGATAAATTAACCACTGAATTGTCGTCTAACGGTGGAGGGTCGATGATTGGGTTCCCAATCCTAAAAACGAAACCCAATGTTCCCACATAGCGACAGCCGTGTCCGGAGACCAGTGAATATGATCCCGCTCTGTGGCAAAAGCACTACGCCTTCATTTCGGGAGGGACTGATGTGTGTGGAAAATAAGCTGATTTAAGAACCTGATGTTCTCCATCTGTAGGGGGGTTGAGTGGGCCGAAATATTAATGATAGGAAGGGTTAGGTTGTGGAAGAGCTTAAAAAACTCCATAAACATAGCCCTATAAGTCCTTATTAAAACCCTTTTTAAAAGCATTATAAAAGCTCTGTGAGGACAAAACCGTTTTAAAAGACTGGTTAAAAAGCAGATCTCCCCAACCCAGGGTCTCTGGAGGTGTGTGTGTGTGTGTGTGACCACAGGGTGCGTGTGACGCGTCTAGTGCAGTAGCGTAGTAGAATAGAGATGTTTGTAGATAGTGCATGTTGCATGCCGCTTTCTGCTTGCTACTCTCTGCTTACGGCTGCTGCCGCCAGCTAGCCCCCCTCGGGGGGTGAAAAGAGGAGCCGAGTGTGTTGCGGACCCAGGCTAAACTGGAGGATTTCTCGGAGCAGCAGGGGGCCCCAGAGAAGCGGCGTATGGACACCGTCGTGTGGACATGCCCTGACGCCCGTCAACTCCTGCCCCAACTATGGGTAAATAGCCCCGCTGCCTTGTGGGTAAGCCTATTTAGGCAAAGGCTAAGGGAACACACCCTGACAGAAAAGCAATGCGCTGGCGGTGCGCTATAGGCGGGCCTTAAAAAATCAAGGACCCGGCAGCCTCCTGCAGCCAGGATGGGGGACTGGTCGTCATGGGTTACCCACGCCACCGGGTTTATCTCATCGTGGTGAAGATAGTGCTACTGGGAAGTGCGCACCCCCTATGTCACTTAAAAACTTCCTTCACCTCTGACCATGGTGAAGTACCTGGACCTTACAGCGTGTTGAAGTCTGGCGGCGATGGGGTTCTGGCGACGGGAGCAGGTACGAATGAACTGGAAGCTCTTAGCTAAGAACCCTGCACGGCAGCAGCACAGGGTATAGGTCGCTAACAGCTCGGACTGAGTGAAAGCTGTTTTCGGCAGACCCCTGTGCGCTGAGCAGCCCTATTTAGGGGCCACACTGCTCACCCCAATTGGGGAAGGGCCTAGAAAAGGTGGCCTAAAAATTGCCCACTCAACCTCGCCTGGATAGGATACCGCACCTATCGGGCCATTCCATTACCGCGGTCGAAATACAAATAAAAATGACGGACGGAAATCACGGAAATCATGCAACTTGACTGGCAACATGGAATGTAAGGACTCTCCTGGACTCGTATGGCAGCTCTGACAGACCTCATAGGAGAACAGCATTGGTTGCTGCTGAGCTGAGTCGCTACAACATCGACATTGCTGCTCTGAGTGAGACCAGAATCCTGGATGAAGGCTCTCTAACAGAGGAAGGGATGGGCTACACGTTCTTCTGGAAAGGTTACCCGTCGGGAGGACAACATCTGCATGGTGTAGGACTTGCCATCAAAAACACTCTACTACCAAGACTAGCTGAAACACCTGTTGGCATTAGTGAGACACTCTACTACCAAGACTAGCTGAAACACCTGTTGGCATTAGTGAGAGACTTCGCCACACTTCTCAGTCCATATGCACCGACCCTGCCATCCGAGAGTGAGGCCAAGGACTCTTTTTACCAGTCACTGGACGAGGCTCTTCGCCGGATCCCCAAGAATGACAAGATTTTCTTGCTTGGTGATTTTAACGCCAGAGTGGGACAAAACAGCAGCATATGGAGTGGAGTGCTTGGCAGGCATGGAGTTGGCCAGGTTAATGCAAATTACTCACTCTCTGCTCTGAGCATAACCTGACCATAACCAACACTATCTTCCAGCAGAAGGCTAAATACAAGACTTCGTGGATGCACCCTCGTTCCAAACACTGGCACCTGATAGACTATGTCATTGTGAGGTGAAGTGACATCAGAGACGTTCACATCACCCGTGCCATGAGAGGTGCAGAATGCTGGACAGATCACCGTCTGATTATGGCCAAGGTCCACATGCAAGTGCGCCCCCCACTGCGGCTGCAAGGACCCAGAAGGAGGCGACTAGATTGCACCCGCCTGGAAAACCCTGATGCAAGGAATGAATTTCATTGCTTCCCTGGCTGAGAAACTAGGGGGGATGGAGTTGACCTTGAGCTCATCTGAGAACACCATGGACCAGAAGTGGAACTCTATCAGCTCGGCTCTCTATGAGGCAGCAGCCCAAACAATCGGCTATAAGAGCAAGAACCACCAAGACTGGTTTGATGAAAACTCGGAAACCATCCATGACTTGCTGAAGGACATGCACAGAGCACATCGGGCAACGCTAAAGAGCCCCTCGTCCAGTAGCACCAGGCAGCAATTGCAGATAATTCGTCGGGAAGTACAAAGGGCTACTCGGGTCATGCAGAATGAGTGGTGGACTAAAAAGGCACGCGAAATCCAGTCTTTTGCCGATAAAAATTCCATGCACAACTTTTACAATGCTGTCAAAAAGATCTACGGCCCAATAAGCCGCTGTATCACTCCCCTGAAAACAGCAGATGGCCTGACAGTCCTGAAGGACCAGCATAGCATTCTGCTGAGATGGGCTGAACATTTTGGTACCCTGCTAAATCAGGACTCTGATGCAGACCCCACCGTCCTTGACAACCTGCCTACACTTCCTCCTATGCACAATCTAGACCAGCCCCCAACCTTTCTGAAGGTCCTATCAGCTATCCGTTCCCTTAAAAACAACAAGTCCCCTGGTAATGACAACATCCCTGCTGAGCTATTGAAACAAGGAGGCTACCTCTGTACAAGAGCATTACACAAGTACATCACCAAGGTCAGGGCTGATGAGAACGTCCCACAACAATGGAAAGACGCCAATGTTGTCACCATTTACAAGAACAAGGGTGACAAGGCTGTCTGTGGCAACAGCAGGGGTATTTCGTTCCTTGCTGTCGCTGGGAAGGTCCTGGCAAAGGTTATGCTCCAGAGGCTGATTAGAAACACCACAGAGTCAATACTGCCTGAATCACAATGTGAATTTAGGAAGAGCAGGAGCACGGTGGACATGCTTTTCGACAGCTACAAAGTGGCCTTTGTCGATCTCTCCAAAGCCTTCGACACTGTCCAGAGAGAACTTTTATGGGAAGTCCTTATTAGGTTTGGCTGCCCCAAAAAGTTTGTCAACATCCTCCGCCAATTTCATGATGTAATGACTGCTCGGGTGACTATAGGAGGACAAGAGTCTTCCCCCTTCTCTGTACATACAGGGGTAAGGCAGGGGTGTGTATTAGCACCAGTACTTTTTAACATCTTCCTGCTATGTGTCACCCAGCTCCTCCACAAGGAGATTGAGGACAGTAGCGGTGTGGCAGTGGACTTTCATCTAGATGGCAACCTCTTCAAAATAAGGAGGCTCCAGGTAACCACCAAACTGCAAAGGGAGAGAGTCATTGAGCTACAGTATGCAGATGACTGTGCTCTTGTATCTCACAGTCCACAAGACCTCCAGTTTGTTCTTACTGCTGTGGTGAGAGTGTACAGCAGGATGGGACTGACCGTCAACACCATCAAGACGGAATTAGTTTGCCAGTGGAGTGCCAACATCCCATCTACACCACCTACCTTCACTGCTGCTGGTGAACAACTGTCTGTTGTACCATCCTTCAGATACCTGGGGAGCATTCTCTCTGAAGACAACACCATCGACAATGAGGTCCAAAACAGGATAAAGCAGGCATCAGCTGTTTTTGGGAGACTCCGGCGTAGGGTCTTTCAAAACAAGAACCTCAATCTCCGCACGAAGGTCTGTGTCTACCAAGCCATCTGCATCACTACCCTCCTTTACAGCTGCGAAGCCTGGGTAACTTACAGCCGCCACATCAGGGCCCTAGAGCAGTTCCACATACGCTGCCTTCAGCGCATCCTGGGAATTACCTGGCGTGATCGTGTGCCCCACTCTGAAGTACTCTCGAAGACCAACTGCAGGAGTATTGAGGCCACAATTACTCAGCACCAGCTACGATGGCTGGGCCATGTAGTAAGGATGCCCTCAAACCGCCTGCCTCGCAGAGTGCTATATGGCCAGCTACACCATGGTCGACGTTCTGCTGGAGGGCAGAAGAAGTGCTATAAAGACCAGTTGAAGACTGCGTTAAAGAAATGTAAAATCAGACCTGAGGCCCTGGAGGACGCTGCTGCTGACCGTAACACCTGGCGCCAGCTGTGCAGGGATGGGACCCAAATGCTGGAGGAGGAAAGGACAGCCAGGAGACAGGAGAGGAGACTCAGGAGGAACACGCCTACAGTTGCCGTTGCTACTGCCCCCACATACACTTGTCCTACCTGCAATAGGATTTGTGGGTCCAGGATAGGGCAATTCAGCCACCAAATAACTCACCGATAGAAGTGGACGTCATCATCGGATTCGATGGACAACCATAAGCAAGCAAGTGTGTGAGGTGAGAGAATGTGTGTATACGTGTGTGCATGCATGTGCAGGTGTTGTGTGCGTGTATGGAGCTCGTCCCAATGGAATCAGTAAAATACCTTAAATGAGAAGAGGATCTAAAATGGTTAATTTAAAAGTGATTCTAGTTCTGTTAGTTAAAACCATGCCTTAAATACATTTAAAAGTGAAAGTGCAAATATTAAAACACAAGTGCAATAATACAAATAAGTAGAATTTAAAACAATCTCCCCAATAATCAAAATAAATTAATTGATTATTAATAAGTTTAAGTAAAAGGAGTGTTCAAATTAAACTAATAATAATAAAAAGAGGGAAGGGGGGCACACCGGGTTAGTACAATCGTATAAAATGAACTAGATGTCACTGGAAAATAAAAACCACTAAGATCAATGTCGGGTAAGTTTAAAAGATTCCAAAGGACAGGTGTTTAGTTTGCTCTGTTTATTTAAAAAGGTGGCAGGTCGGTGAAGAGTTTCTCTCTGCGGGTGGTTTTCTGGCCTCCAGGTAATAAAATAAATAAAAATAAATAAAAGGATCGCTCCTCATGTGGCTTTGATTATAATCATAAGGTAAAAACATGCACATATATACATTAAAGGAATAAAACATGTAATAAGTGATAAAAACATAAATATAAACACCATTAAGATAAATAAGATAGCGCTAAAAAAAAGCGTTAAAAATGGAGCACACCAGTATAAAAAAGTCCAGATGAGGAGGATCTAAAAATCTCTATAAATGATTAATAAATATAAGTGCTTTAATAAAAGACGTGGAGGGTGGATTCAAACAGGCTGACACACCCGCAGAGAAGGAGATTAAAATCACCGATCTAAAGGGGAGAGAAACTGGGGGGAGAGGAGATCATACAGGTTGTTGAGGTTATTAAAACATGTTTGAGTGGTGGGAGGCGGACCCATCAGTTGTACTTTTCATTTAATCCGCCCGGGTCAATGGTGCCCAGGCGATGGATCCACCTCCGCTCCGCCGCTCACCTCTTACCCATGCTCCAGCCGCTGCTGCTCTCCAGGCCCATAGACTGCACGTTCTGGAGGCCATGGAGTTTAAAATGGTTGTATAAAACGCTCGTGCCGTCCCCGTCTCTGATTCTGTATCGGTATTGTTTTATTCTGAGGCTGATCTCATTGCACGTTTCCCCCACATAGAGTCTGTGACAGGCCTTGCACCTAATTGCATACATATTGTTTTTTGTGTTAGGTGTCAAGACCTGCCGAACATTACTCCCCTCTCTCTCTCTCTCTCTCTCTCTCTCTCTCTCTCTCTCGGGAAGGAGAGGGGATTAAAAACGTGGGGGAGGCGAACAAAATCAACCTCAGAAACTCGAGGCACCTCCATAGTTTTGGTGCTTTGGTTGAAGTTTGTGTGGACCAGAAGGTCCTGGAGATTCTTATTCCTCCGGTAAGCGGAGATCAGCCGGCACGGCCGCAGCGCGTCACAGTCCCCCCTAGCCCCCTCAAAATTGGCCTTCAGTTTACCCAAGAGGTTGCTTAGGCTCCCTGAATATGTTGTGTGGACCAGAAGGTCCTGGAGATTCTTATTCCTCTGGTAAGCGGAGATCAGCCGGCACGGCCGCAGCGCATCACAGTCCCCCCTAGAACCCTCAAAATTGGCCTTCAGTTTACCCAAGAGGTTGCTTAGGCTCCCTGAATAGGGGGGGGCTAGGGTTAGAGCTGGTTAAAAATGTAATGAATTATGGGATATATCTCGGGAATTATGAAAGTTATGAATGAGAAAAGTAATAGCAATCAATTCCCGACCGAGCTGAACGTGTTGTTTGAACGGAGTTTCTGCGATGTGGAATGTGGGAGAAGAAGACCGGCAAAATAACGGGCGGAATACAATTAAAGAATTTTGTGCGTAGAAGATCAGATAGTTGGAATGCTGTTAACAGCATTCCCACTGAATAAATGTAGTCTTTGATATGATTTAGCCTTTCTCAGGCTACAACATGGTTAAGTTTACGAATATTATTAAGGAATACAAATCCCTCTTTGCAATGTTTACCAGCCTCCTTAGGCTTTTCAATCACAATATTGTTAACATGAAATTATGATTTTATGTTCGTTGTTTAGAGTTATTCTAAGGCTTTACTCATTGGGAACTCAGTATGAGATAGCAACACACTCTCACTCCCTAAGCGTCCAGGAGCGACGTTTGGTCAGTGTCCGTGGCGTCCAGTTGTGACGCTCCTAGGCTCCTTCAGCGTCATAAAGGGACGCAAATAGCTTTCAACTGATTGCAATGTATTCCCATCTGCGGCGGGATTTGACGCTCATGGAAGCACGGCATTCGTTTGTGTCTGCTGCCCTTAAAGGCAATGTGAGCGTCCATTCCCATTGGATAACGGAGAATTGTACACCCGGAAGTAAGTATTCCTCTTACTGTGGATTGATTTTACAGTGATATCTGCACTACTCATCGACTAAAAAACACCAGATTATCCTTGTTAAGGCGAGACACCCCAGGTGAATAGGGTAATTTGTTTAACTTAAAGGTATCAGCTAGAATTTCTCCAGTTAATTACTTACAATAAGGCAATTGTCTTTTGTATTACAAGTTTTCTGAAATAGCATGTTTAAATATGCAAATTACCCATTATCTCATTAAATATGCACATATTTTAACACATTTCAGGAATCTAAATCTGAACTTTGGATATAGCCAGATTCAAAATTCTTATTTCATTTTGTAGTCATATTAGTATCTAAGGCTTTTACAGAAGGGATATTGGATATCTCTTTTTATCACTCCATAAATCAGAAAATACTGTCAACAGCCCTAAAATATCCATTTTCGCCATGTTTTTAGGTATACAATGTTGTATAATTCAGGCTATGAATTATATATGAACAAACCATTATGTAAAAGCCTTCATAATATTGATAGGAATATAACTGGAAGGTTTGGTGTATGTACGTGCTACTGAAGTTGAAATTTCGAACTCAGAGTAGGAGAAAAAACTCATTTTGAGAAAACGACCTTTAAAGATTGCAGTGAGGCGCTAGCTAAACCCTCCTGTTCTTTGGATGACAGCTTGCGCATCGACGCACTCCGTGAAGGTATTTCATGTTCAGGGTCATTTTTTTTTTATAACCTTGCTTCGTGCAAGTGACAATTGTTGTCGTCTTCTCTGTGAACGTTTTTTCGCCGTTCTTTTGGCATTTTGAGATTTCAATTTCTAGCTGAAAGCTAACCAGGAAGTGTTTTAGCACACCACGTGACGCATCTGAACGAATCACGTTGTCAGAAATTGACACCAGCCAATGAGATTTCGTTTCTTGGTTTAAGACCCCTTTGTGCTTTCACGATTGGTTGCTGATACAAAGGAAATGACCATATTTGGATCCGATGAGATTGTGCAGGAGAGACACAGCTTTCCAGCGATACTTCTGTTGACATGGTGCACACAGCGGTCGCGGTACTTTATGTTACGTTAGAATGCTAACTTTTGGTGAATTTAGGAGAAATCTACAGACGCAAATAGACAAACTATTAAAATAAAGTAAAGTAAAATAAAGTAAAATAAACACTTAAATGTGTATTTTGTACGTTTTCCTTCCAAAAGCCTGAAAGTAAACATGTTATTGAATCAAAATAGCACAACATCTCAAAATTGACCAGTACTTGAAAAACGATGTTTTTGCCTGCCGTGTCTCGCCTTAATTACACAACATTGATTGGTTTAAATTGTGTGCAATGCTTTTGTATTTTTCCCCTTCGATTCGGAGAAACAAATATTTTTTCGGAGTAAAGGATGGCAGAAGACACTACACTACCCAGAATCCCCAGCTATCGTTTGGACTACACCATGTGCTCTGTTTGACAAACCCCGTGATAGTCCTCAAGCTCTGTGATTGGAGAGTGTGCTCCGAGGGTAACGCCGATTCTCGAACAGCACTTGAAATGGGATGGAACCACGGCAGACTGTCCAAAACTGGATTTGAACGGGTCCACCGCGTCCCCCCCTACCCCCCTCCCCCACCCCGTCCCCAGAACTACACATGCTGGCTATTCTGTTTCGCAACATGTTCTCTATCTATGGCACGTCTCTACTGGGAGTTGTAGTTTTAAAAGACATTTTCGTATTTCCCATAATAAGAAGTTGCCAGTATTAAACTGTGTACATCCCTGGAGGTTTAGGGGATAGGAAACACTCAAATTTAAAACATATAATTAATAAATGGGTGAAAATTGCTTGTGCCCATAATGGGCAGCATTAATATATATACACACATGCCAGCTAAGGTCAGAAGAGCTTTATTTAACAGCTGGTCTTATGTTTGTGACCCCTGTTGTTAATTGATAACATTACATTACATTAATTGATAAGCCTGAAACATGCACTTGTCAAGGTTCAGAGGCAAATTTAGCAAATATGGCAGTAGCCATCGATCAGCTTAAGATAAGATATACTTTATTGATCCCAAGTTGGAACATTTGCGTTACATCAGCATGTGTAACAGTTGTAAATATGCAGTGGTGTTTATTTGTAAATCATTTAGTATAATCACACAAATTCTGTGTTTTTATATTTAACAATTCTGTGTTCTTTATTTATTGATTGTTCAATACCTGACAAGGCCGGAGATTAAATATCTACATACATCTTATAAGAGTATAATACATTATGTATAATATCAGTTAAAATAAGTGCTTCAACATAGTTAACATTGCTGGAGGTATGCACAAATATTGATAGATGTCTTGTAATGCACTATTGAGGAACCTGCGACCCAAGTTTTTCATTAAATGCACCATAGTTGTGTAGGCCTATATGATATGTCAATAAACCTTAGAAAATCTTGAAAGGGATGTGCAAAATAGTCATTATATACAGTCTTTAATTAACTATTAGTAGAGAATAACGAGTAATGAATATACTTTATAGGGATCCTATTAATATCTAATAATAAAAATAATGAAATTCAATAACATGCTTTAACCACTAGGTGTCCCTTTATATCAGCTGTGCACCGTTATGATGTAAATACAGCCTATCTACCAATTGGATCAAATATAAAAGTCAGCCGAATTAGTGTTGCTACTGCAAGGAGACGTATTGTGTGAAAATAAATGTAAGATGTTGTTTAATGGCTGATATATTTATGATCCACGTCACGTTTTCAGTTCCTCATGTTTGTCTAGAAGTCTTCTCATCAGGGCTCTATAAATACAGAACTATGGCAGATATGTAATATTTAATGCTGCCGAACCGGGTATTACAATGCCGTTATGTGATGACTTTCAAAGAGAAAAGCAAGCACACTCGGAATAAAGTATTATTTTATTTTTTTTAAATGTTTTCGGTCTGTTTCCGGTATTTGTTAATGACGATGTGCTCTGAGATGTGAGACTGGAATTGCACAGGGGAAAATAACGTAGGCTATCTTTAGATGCGGATTTTGTTAAACTAATATGTTTGCGCTGTGGACCAACACTATACATTGACGGGGAAGGGGGTAGCAATAAAGATAACACCATTAAACAGTTACACAACATAACAGAAATAATATCGATAGCAGCGTCCCTAGCAACCACCTTGCTAACAATGAAAACGTCGCGATTTCCTGAAGTAATCTTCGTAATAACTAGCAAACTAAAGATCATGTACATCCACTGCACACATAATCTGAAATAACAACTCATATTTCTCGCATCAAATGACATCAAAACGCATTTTAATGGCCAAACTAACTTTAAAATAGGCATTTTCCACCGAGAATAAAACGAAGTTCGGCCATGTTTTCTTTTTCTGCAGGGAGAAATTTGAAGATCACGTGACATAGATGCCAGCCATTGGAATGAATGGTGAAAAAAAACGGGGTTTGTCAAACAGAGCACATGGTGTAGTCCAAACGATAGCTGGGGATTCTGGGTAGTGTAGTGTCTTCTGCCATCCTTTACTCCGAAAAATATCTGTTTCTCCGAATCGAAGGGGAAAATACAAAAGCATACACACCATTTAAACCAATCAATGTTGTGTAATTAGGATAATCTGGTGTTTTTTAGTCGATGAGTAGTGCAGATATCACTGTAAAATTAATCGACAGTAAGAGGAATACTTACTTCCGGGTGTACAATTCTCCGTTATCCAATGGGAATGGACGCTCACATTGCCTTTAAGGGCAGCCGACACAAACGCATGCCGTGCTTCCATGAGCGTCAAATCCCGCCGCAGATGGGAATACATTGCAATCAGTTGAAAGCTATTTGCGTCCCTTTATGACGCTGAAGGAGCCTAGGAGCGTCACAACTGGACGCCACGGACACTGACCAAACGTCGCTCCTGGACGCTTAGGGAGTGAGAGTGTGTTGGAGATAGAGCTGTTGAGATGTCCAATCTGCCTGTTTTACACACTTTGACCAACAGGGGGGGTTTGTGTTCAAATGAAGCCCATGATGAAGCCTCATAAGATGAACCCTTTTGCGAACCAATTGGCTGGAAAGCTTCAAAGCTTCATAAGGCTTCATCTCACCATCACTACTTTTTACTGTAACAGTCCCATATTCTTGAGGCAAAGGGGCATCAAACATTTTAGCTGAAAGTCCCTCTGAACCTTTGTTGATTGGAAGTTATTCAGATATTGGCTCCTAATGAAGAGTTGAAAGCAGCTTGGTGCATTTCCCTCTCAGCCAATGAGAGTGTGAGGATGCCTTTTCTTGAGACGTTGAGAATTACACACCCAGGACATTCTGACCCTTCCTTATCTTAATGCACACCTAATTTCCGGAGATAGTTTCAGACAGAACCGTTTCCCGAATGAAATGATCCCAAAACCTAGTTCAAGTGTACATCAACAAACACCTCTCTACTAGATCACCTGCATCAGGCAGATGTTTGTGCTACTCGTATTAGGGTTTTCCCTTGAATTAATATAACCTTAACCCAAAAGCTTTCTTTTTTTGTATTTCTCAAAACCCCTATAACACACATTTATTTTACACAAATTAGGCATTTGTCCCTAATACAAAATTGAGGAATTAACTACAAATGTATTTTACTACAGGGCATCTTTATCATAATTAATAATCATCAATTGTGAAGGCATTTTTGAGATGTGTTTGTCTGAGTAACTTTTTGTAGTTTAATAGGGTCAGTAACTGTACATCACCTTCCCTTACATCTGGGGAATTGCCACTGCCAAAAATGTTGCACTATAGTTGTAAAATATCCATTTTAAATGTTCCGTAATTTGTTTTATCTTTAGTTTGAGTTCTTCAATTTAACACTGGTCTTGTAGCACACCGGCAATGGATTTGTAAATCGGAAATACAACCTTCAATAATTATATTCTTAAATGATAACGAAGTTTACGAAAGATATACACAGATGTTATAGAGCGATGTTTTTGAGTAGTTGCTTGGTAATTTGAACATAATTAATCAAACATTGCATTAAAACATTTTGTTATCCTGTTATTTGAACTGTTGCAGCCGTAATGGCTATTAATAGTATCATACATGGTTATCACTTCATATTAATACATAGGGATCAGTTTCAAGACTTACCTTTTATCAATTTGTTTCCAATAGTCACAGAATTCTAAAATCAGGAAATCCAAACACACAAATTAATCAAACAGACTCACACCACCATGCCTACAATGATACAAATCCAGCTAAGCGATGTGATGTAAAACTGCCGGTTAAGAGTCTGCTGCAGTGATCAGCGTGCAGAGTGGACCTGACAGTTTTCCTGACCAGTCTGAGCTCTCCTCTCATCTGCTGCGATGAGGACAGACCCACTGACAGCTGATTTCAAACTGCCTCTGCAAAGGGCACACACACACACACACACACAGAGTATCAATCAGCTACACTGCATGTTTACTGTAAGTTATACTTGACAGATTCATGGGTCGGCCCCCACTAATATGCACATGTGCACCAAGGTCCAATAGATGAAGAAGGTCCTCTGTGATCTCACTACTTTATGTTAATGGAGCTGTTTACAGTTTTGCGTGGAATTAGCACACCGGTCACACACCTTCTAACAGATGTTGAAGTCTTAATAGGTTTTTTGAATGGATTTTAAGCTGGATTCCACTTCTGCTCAAATGGAAGAGCTGGACCACTTTTATTTGACAATAATTCATGCTACTTTATAAATTATGAAAAACTTCAAGATAGGGTAGGTAATTCACTACAGAAACACTTTTTGTTATATTCCATGGAATGCTATTAACATCCCGATAGCAATGAATACATTAAATAGCTTTGACAATAAATACATAAAAAAATGTAATCTGTGGAAGCCGTGGTGCTGTAAAAAGCACGATCAATCATCTGAGCCGGCCCAGCTAAAATAACTGGATGGCCTACCTGCCTGTCAGCCTTCCATCTCGTGCACAAATGTATCTCGTGCCCTTGTTGGTCATATGCACGTTCGTGTGTGTTGGAGGAGGGGCTCTGTAAGGAAGTCTGAAGGAAGGGGCAGATTTTTTCCGGTTGTGTACTTTCAAATTCTAGCGCACTCGAGCTTGTTTCTCCATTCTTACCTACCCTACCTTTAAGGTGCAAATTCAATGAAATTACCCAAGTGTATATATTATGTGAAATTAGCTCCATCTTGACCAATTACAGCAGTAAAATGCTTGTGTTTGACACTTTTAAACTGATATTAATACCACTCATAGTACAATTTACATGTTTATTTTAACATTGTGGTATTGCTACTTGAAAAATCTGGGTTTTTTCAGGGTTTTGTTGCCACATTGTTACGTTGGCTGACATATCTAAGTAAGTATACTATGACATGTCTGATATGATTACGATGTCATACCATTTCACTAGGACATACTATTAATGACACATACATTAGGGATGGGTATCGAGAACCGGTACTAAGTCAGTACTGGTACCTGATTGGACGGTATTGGTATACCGTTAAGCCGCTGGACAAACGGTGCTGCTATCGGTATATGAATTACGCTACTTCCTTAGTTTAAACAATTCTGGTTGGTTGGGAACCCTCATCCCGTGTGACATATCCGGCTTGAGTACCACTGATTGGCCACTGTGAATGCCACTCGTCATCTCTCCTAACAGCGCTCTTATTATTGTGAGACTCCCGGGGGCAGACCATAGGGGCAGACGCAACATCTTGCTAGAAACAGCCAGTGGCGTTTTTATATGTGGTGGGGCACAAAAAACTTAGATGTCTATATATAAGCTTCTGCAGTGAGGTTCATGGCTGGTGAGGCACTGGCACTGACTCTTCAGGTTTACAAATATTATATTTTGACCTAAATCAAAATATTATAATATTTTCAAAAGCTTTTTTTGTCTGATGCTTCGATTAATTTTAAACAGACAGTTCAACAAAAGGATACCCGAAAAATGTAATTTTATCATTTAAATATTGAATTGTTCTCTCTTAGTAAGATCCCATTTTCAATAAAATTGCGGTATTACCTTGACTTGAAGATGAAGTCCATTTGCTTTTCCTTCTGGACAAAAATCTCTATTACTTTTTTGTAAAAGTCCTCCTTATCTTCTTGTAGTTTCAAAAGTCTATCATAAATCTAATCGATAGATTTAAAAATTATAAAAGTAGGGTAGACATGTGGATATTATCCGGCTGAACAAAACGTGCATTTATCTAACAGGTCACAGATCTTATTTTGAGCTATTTTCTAAAATCCTATGGAGAAATCTCATTGCTTTTTGTGGAGGGAACTCATGCGCAGCTTACTTCCTGGTTTTAGGATGCGTCACTGCAGCTCTCTCGTCTCCTCTTCACACACCACACTTTTCGCGGTACACGTACTTACAGCCAATCAGCTCTGAATTATGTGAGATGACGTATGGTGGGGATGGCAGCTCAGTGCCCCAATGGTCATTATTTTTTTGCCACACACATTAAATAGGACAATACTCTGAGCATGCGCAGTGTAGTTTTTACAGTCACCGTTCACTTAGACCAGGGATGGGCAACTTTGATGGTGGTGGGGGCCACATAATTGATGTACTGGCCACCAGGGGGCCGCAGATTAACTTGGAACACACACAGACAAAAATTCCATGTGTTGCAGTGGTGTAGTGGGGATTTTTTTACTGGGGGGACGCTATTTTAATCAGGTCATCCCAAACAATGCCACACAAGTGCGCACGCGCGCAGTGCACTCACAAAACGGGCAGACAGGTCCACAGAAACTATAGGTTACTTACGTAACCCCAGTTCTCAGAGTAACATGAAGTGAGATGTCTCACTATGGGATGCGCCTCATCGCGGAGCAAACAGAAGCATCAATCTCATTACGCCAATCCTGATTGGCTGGTGATCTTGACGTCAGCGTCAGGGAATTCACCCCCTATAAGTAGCTTGCGCCACGACGCATGCGTCATTCAAAATAAGCACCTCTTCTCGCTTCACCATAGCAAGGAGGGCCGTCTGGTGAGACATCTCACTTCATGTTACTCTGAGAACTGGGGTTACGTAAGTAACCTATAGTTCTCATTCATAACACTCCGTTCGATGTCTCACTATGGGAAATTGTAGCTCCCGTATTGTCAGACGAGCTTATCTCGAAAATCACCAAACCAACCAGAACTTATCAGGTAGAGCTCTGACTCAACCAGGTGCCCAGCACTGCTTGAGTCACACTGGGAGCAGAACGTCCAGCCTGTTAAGAGGCGGACAAAAGTGAGCGGCGAGGACCAGCTCGCCGCTGCACCAATGTCTTGGATGGGAGACATCCTGGACAGAGCCCAGGATGCAGCCAGATCCTGAGTCGAAAGAGTTCGCGGACCCGAGGGTGCCTGCGAACTCTGACTCGTATGAGCCCCAAAGCAATTGCTTCCACAAACCAGTGGGAGAGCCGTTGCTTAGTAACAGGCTTGCCCTTATAAGGGTTAGCCCAGGACACAAGGGGTTGGTCATTATGACGAAGCACCCTTGATCTGTCCCTGTACGTGCGTAAAGCACGGGCTGGACACGGCAAATCCGGCCGCTGTTCCCCGGAGGAATACAGTGGCGGGGAGGATGCCTCAATGTCAAATGTGGTACCTGAACCAACCGCCTTAAGATAAAGGCAGGGTTGGGCTTCAATCACACTCTGTTTGCCCTGGGGCGAACTGAGTGCATGAAGACTGTACAGATAGTGCATGAGTGCCACTGGCTCGCTTGGCAGCTGCCATGGTCAGCTTCATGTCACACTGTATTCAGATTGTACCACTCACGGGCCAGGCCCATAGAGCCAAGCGCTCTGGGTGTGGGTGAAAGATCGCCCCCCCCGCTTGGGACAGTATGTCCCTGTGTAGTGGGAGCTGCCATGGCTGCCCGCACAGCAGCTGATATATCTCCGCTAGCCAGTACATAGCTGGCCAGTGCGGAGCTATCAGGATAAGTGTGTGGCGTTCTCTCTCACTCTGGCCAGAGTTGGGGGTATCAGAGCCAGGGGTGGGAACGCGTACAGAAGGCCCGGGGGCCAATCGTGCGCGAGTGCATCCACGCCTAACGGTGCATTTAGATCGCGCATCGAAAAGAACAGCTGACACTGAGCATTGTCTTTCGATGCGAACAGATCCACCGCGGCTCTGCCGTAACGCACCCACAGCTGGCTCACAATCCTTGGATGTAGAGTCCAGTCTGCATAAAGTGGTATACCTCTGGACAGTAGATCTGCCCCGAGGTTCATCACTCCTGGTACGTGCGTCGCTCTCGGAGAGAGGAGACGTCTACCGCTCCATAGGATCAGTTTGCGCGCCAGTGTGTGTAACTGGAGAGAACGCAAACCCCCTTGGCGGTTAATATACGATATTGTGGTCGTATTGTCTGTCCTCACGAGGACGTGATGTCCCCTGAGGAAAGGCAGAAAGCGTTTTAGGGTGAGAAACACCGCTAAAAGCTCCAGGTAATTTATGTGCGCCCGCTGGAGGTCTCTGCTCCAGAGACCCCTCACCGGGCGACCTTCATAAATACCTCCCCAACCTGTCAGACATGCGTCCGTGGTGACCACTTTCCGTGAAAGGACAGCACCCATAGGCACACCTCGTACTAGAAAAGTCGGGTGCAGCCAGTGGCGCAGTGCCATTACGCATTTCACAGTAACCATCACTCTTTAGTTTTAGGGCGGCCACCCAGCGCTGAAAGTCCCTCATGTGTAAGCGTCCCAGTCGTACGACCAGGATGGCTGACGCCATGAGCCCCAGCAATCGCAGGCATGATCTGAAGAGAACATGTTTGCGCAGCTGGAAAAGAGCGAGACAAGCTCTGAAAGCTTTCACTCTTTCCGCTGACAAGCGAGCTGAAAAGGGCACCGAGTTCAGGCGTAAACCCAGGAAGAGTATAGTCTGCACGGGGCACAACATGCTCTTCTCTGTGTTTATTATGAAACCCAGGTTGAGCAGGTGCTTTACGAGGACATTTGTCTGCGTAACAGCCTCCTGCTCCGACTGTGCGAGAAGCAACCAGTCGTCCAGGTAGGTCGCCAGGCGAATACCCTGTTGTCTTAACGGGGTTATCGCGGCTTCCGTACATCGTACAAACACCCTTGGACTGAGAGACAGACCGAAGGGCAGTACTCTGTATTCATAACAGATCCCCTGAAATGCGAATCTCAGATATTTCCTGTGTGGGTAATATACTGGGATGTGAAAATACGCATCTTTCAGGTCGACTGATGTAAACCAGTCGTCTTGTCGCACGAGCCGCAGCAGAGATGTGTGAGTGAGCATTCTGAACTTATATCTTTTTAGATATTTGTTCAGAGCCCTCAAATCAAGTATTGGCCGAATTCCGTTCCCTCCCCGTTTGGGAACGAGGAAGTACTTGGAATAGAAGCCGCCCTGACTCTGCTCGGCGGGTACAATAGATATAGCCCTCTTTTCTAGGAGTGAGAGAATCTCTCTCTCCAGAATATGGGCTGATTCTCCTCGGGCCTGCGAATGCAGAATGCCTGAGAAGCGAGGGGGGGGTGACGGTGACTTGGAGTCTGTAGCTCCGTGTAACTGTCTTGAGAAACCCAAGCAGATGTCGTGAGCATCTCCCGCTGTATGCTCCTTAGAGCCAGCTGAGATGTCACGTCTCTTCCCCTCTGAGTCTCTATTTGTTGTGTTATGGGGCCCTCCAGTGTCTGAGCACTGTGGTGCCCCATTTCGACAATCCCCACCGACACAGCGCATGCGTGTGGCGGTGGTGCCCTTACGGCTCCAGCCGGCACTGCGCATGCGCGTGACGGTGGTGCCTTCACAACCCCAGCCGGCACTGCGCATGCGCGTGACGGTGGTGCCTTTACAGCTCCAGCCAGCACTGCGCATGTGCGTGACGGTGGTGCCTTCACAGACCCGTCAATTGTCCGCCCTTTGAGAGAGGTCGTAGCTGCTCTCAGAAGGGGAACAGTTGACGGACTGTTTATTGTTTTTATTGTTTTTCTTTTCATTTTTTCGAGCTGCGCCCTTGGCTCGAAGCCTGGATGCGTCAGCGGAAAATGATTTATGACAGAAAAATCAATAAGTGTGTGACATGTGTTTATGCGGACTTGAGGATGGTGTTGAGGCATCTCTCGAGGCGGCGGGAACACATTTAGAGCTGGGGAACCGTAGACTTCCAGCTCTGTCACAGAGGGGAGAAGGAGGGGCTGTCACGCCGCTCGCTTCTTCTTCCTCGACTGCTGGCCGAAATTCTGGGTTGGCTGCGCCTGGGCTGCAGCCGGAACCGGAGATTTTCTAGGCCAGCTCGCCCTCGTCCCCTGCCTGGGCTGGGGACTCGGGGCGGACTGCGACCTCTGCGTTTTCGGTATTTTGAACCGAGCAGGGTTCGGGGCAGCTTGGACGAAGGGCTGCCGCTGCGAAGGCAGCGGCTGGGCCCTTCGAGGGAGGCAGAGGTGGAGGGCCTCGTCCTCCTTCTTTTTCGACTCGCATCTCCTCTGCATGGAGGCAAGAGCGGAGCCGAAAATCCCCTCTGGAACGATGGGCATGTCAAGCACATCCTCCATTTCCCGGTCTGGGAGGTTGGTGAGGTTGAGCCATCTAGCTCTTTCCTGCACCACCATGATCCACATTGTTTTGCCCGTGGCCTGGACGGCGCAGCGTTGGACACGGAGACAAATGTCTGTGACCGCGGCCAACTCGTCCAGAACGGCCGGTCCAGGATTACTCGACATATCCTCACAGAGCTCCGCTTGGTATGCGGTTAGCAGTGAGGAAACGTTCAGAGCCCTGGCGGACAACGCTGCGGCTCTGTAGGACCGTTCAGTCATGGTCGACTGGAAACGGTCCACCTTCGCTGGCAGCGTGGGGTTCCTGCTTGGTGACGGGCCCATCCTCGGTAGGAGGTGGGCTGCCACCAGCAGTTCCATCGGCGGTATGCGGAGCAGGCCGAGCCTCTCCATACCGTCGCAGTCTAGGGAGGAGGCACCCTGGATTGGGGCCTTGTTGGTAAAGGGTCGGTCCCTCCACGAGACCGACACCTCATCCAACATCTCCGGGAAGACCGGGAAGAGTTGCCTCCTTGTCCTCGTTGCTTGGGGAGAATGTTTCCCCTCGTAACGGGACCTGGCAGTCTCCTTGGCCATTTCGGGCCACGGGATGTCTAGCCTGGATGCAGCGCGCTGACACGCGGCCTGCAGGTCCATGCTCAGATAGGGCGAAGCTGGTGTGCTATCGCCCGGGAGAGCAGCCATCGCTCCCGGCTTTGCCGTTTGAGCCGATGACATGAAGATATCTTCTTCTTGCTCATCTGAATCAGACAGGAGGGACTCAGAGGTGTCCTCTTCGTCCTCCATGTAGTCTAATTCCAGGACATCCTCCGCGGGCGAGACCATGGTGAGGTCTCGCCGGGAGCTCCCGCCTGGTGAGGCGTGGGGCTCCGTTCCCGCGTCTCTTGCCGCCACCGGGTCCCGGCCTGACACGGCATGGGATCCCGGTTCCGCAGCTGCCGCTGTTAGTGAGCCCCAGACCGACACAGTGAGGGGCTCAGTCTCTGCGGCGGACGCCCCCTTGTCTTGATTGCCAAACGGCGAATCAGTGGACATGAGGGAGTCCTGTTCCAACAAGCTAGCTTGGTGTGCTAGCCGTCGGTGGAGGCTCTTTCGGATGAAACGGGCGCAATGCCCGCACGAGCCGGGGTTGTCGATAGCCTCCTGGGCGTGTTCCAGCCCGAGGCAGAACGAGCAGACCTGGTGTGAGTCTGTGCCTGCTATCTTCAACCCGCAGCCGCATGACCGAGCCTCCGAGTCCTTGACTCCTCTGGTGTGAGGGGGAGAGGCGTCCATCTTGTTCGCCTCGTGGCGTGGAGAGGACCCGCTCGTAACAGGTACGTCGTTGAGAGAAAAAGTGTTACCAACCCGTCCTTAATCCGGAGAAAAAGGGACGGTGTGGGTCCTTTGTTCTCAAAGAATATTGACTGGTGTGTCAATATACTTCTAATCCTTTTCTCCTCCGTGAGAGAGAAAAATAAAAGCGTCCTCGCTACCGTGGTGTCGGTAGTAAGGGGAAGCTAGCTTGCAACGGGTGCATAGCTAGCTTGAGAAAAATCAAAACCTTACCTTACTTTCCGGGGAAAGAAACGGCGAGGTCAATTTTAATACTAACTGGCGTTAGTATTACCGTCTTCTTGCGAAGCAGAAGGAGTAGCCGGCGAGCGCCCGTCGACCGAAATGGTTATATTTGGGTTCAGTCTGTGGACCGTTAAGCTTGTCCGGCTACTATAGAGATGTGCTCTGAAGCGAGAAGAGGTGTTTGAATGACGCATGCGTCGTGGCGCAAGCTACTTATAGGGGGTGAATTCCCTGACGCTGACGTCAAGATCACCAGCCAATCAGGATTGGCGTAATGAGATTGATGCTTCTGTTTGCTCCGCGATGAGGCGCATCCCATAGTGAGACATCGAACGGAGTGTTATGAATGAGAACTACCATGCTCAGTCCTACTTTAGTACTGTACTGCAAAAAGCAGACGTCGCTGCGCTCAACACAGACAGACTCAAAACCATGGACACACAGGCACATAAGTTACATAAACAATGTATAGGCCTAAATTGCATAATCTACAGCAGTGGTTCCCAAACGGTGTGCCGCGGCACACTGGTGTGCCGTGAGACAAGTCCGGGTGTGCCGTGGGATTTTGTGACAACCATACGTTATTATTTCAATATAACTACACAAAAATAATATTTTTTTTATTTACTATAATATCAGTAATTTGTAGGTTTATATGTACGTAATCTGCGTGACTTGCGCGTCCACATCTCCACCTGCAGTGCTGCATACACATGGCTGAGTCAGCGATAACTCTCGAGGGGTGGAGGTATGCCCATTATTTTGAGTCCGTCCGAAGAATAGACAGGAATGTGACGGTGAGGTGCAAACTGTGTCCAGGCCAGAAGCTGTTATCCACTGCTGGAAAAATCACGTCAAACCTCAACACACACCTGCCAAGAACACATGCTAAGGTGAAGCTACCGCACAGCTATTTGTTGTTTGTTTATATCACGTCGTCTATTCTTCTTCTCTGTCTTCCGGTTGTTGCCTGTTTTGAATGACAAATACACACTACCGCCGCCTGCTGGTAAGGAAAGTTATTGCCACTCAGGCATGCGCAAGTTCGTACGTGCTCGGCGAGTAAAGTAACGAGTTACTTTATGTAGATAGTAACGAAGTAGTGTAATATATTACTTTTTTAAGAGTAATATGTAATATTAAAAACAATTAGTAACAACCCCATCTCTGGAGTTGGCGTTCTCTACTCTGATTTACATGAAGAACAACAGGAGGTCACGGGACTCACGGCTCTCTGTTGAACAGGACTTGCGAGTGGCCCTCTCCTCCGTGCCACCAAGGATAAAAAAAATCTGCGCGCCCCGACAGGCACATGTATCTCACTAATTTGTAAGTCGGCAAAAATATTTACAATAGCACATGTTTCAATGCTGATTGCTGAAATGTTAATTTTGTGACCTGTCTGGTTTAAATGAGTGTGTTGCTGCTTTGATGAAGCCTAATTTGATAAAGTTTCAAATTAATTTCTGAAATATTTCGTTAATAAATATTTCACGAGTAATATAGTTGTCTTTGTCACATTTTATTTGGCATTAGTAAATAATTATGCACATTTACAGATATTTTACATGATATGAGTGATAACACGTGTTATAAGGCTATTTTGCACAATAGGTGTGCCTTGAGATTTTTACTTGTCCTTTGGTGTGCCTTGGGCACAAAATGTTTGGGAACCACTGATCTACAGTATTGCAACTAAGCAGACAGCGCTGCTTCTCTCTCTATCTCCACTTTCAAAATCTATTTAAAATCCATAACAAACAAACAAAATTCCCAAAGTTGTCCTGAAATTAACTTATTAAATAAACGAAACCAAACATATAGCCTACTTATGCAAACAACATTGAATCTGGACTTGAAATTATTCTGATTAGGCCTATCCTATATTGCAAATAAGCAGACAGCGCTGCTTCACTCACGCACGCACGCACGCACGCACGCACGCACGCACGCACGCACGCACCTTGTGTTTTGAAGACTGATACATCCGAAATGGATGAACAAACTTTGCAGCCCAGTTTCCCAGCTTTGCAGTCTATCCACAGGTAGCCTCTTGTTTCCTCCGTCCATACCTCTGGGAAAGGTGAGCTTGAGCTAGCCAGGGGAACGTTGCTAGCGCAGCTAACGTTAACGTTAGTGCTAGCATTATCCACGTCTTTAGGCGGCTCTTCTGATGATGTAGTACTAGCAGCTTCACTTGTAGCTTCGGTGCTGCTAGCCTCTTTCTTCTTGTGAATTATATTCTTTTTAGAAAATAAGTCAAGTAAAAAATGTTTGCCTGCCATTATAGAGCTTTTTCGTTAGCGTTCTTGAGGGAAAGAGCTGCCGCAAAACCGGCGGGCGGCGAGCTGGCCGTGGGTGTGCCCAGCTCGCTGCGGGGTCACGAGCGTGATGTGACGAATCATCATTTTTTAAGGAAATCGTTTTTATTTTTTATTATAATTACTGTGAAATGTATTATGTTTTTGTCATTATTACAACAAATACACACTTACAACTGATAAGACTGGCAAATATTTTATATTTATTAGACTATTAAAAAAAAGATCATGCTCCAAATAAGTGGGGGTACGGCGTACCCCCGCGTCCAACGCCCACTACACCACTGATGTGTTGTATGTAATATTAACAAATATACTAAGTCTGACATCTTCATTGACATTTTACAATCTTTCAGTGAACATACTCTAATAAGCTCACTAAACAAATATCAGTTCACAGAAATGTTATTTAATTTTTACAAGTGGCATGTTTGTATTGAACAGGTTACAGTGGAATAAAACTATTTTAAACTATTGGAAAGCACGGAAAATGTGTGTGCATTGAGATTAACCATTAAGATGACATAAACATGAAGTCATGAACACTAACCCAGACATTAGTTGTCTAACTTGAACCTAAAACACTTGTAGCCAGTCTTTGCATTCCCCTTATTCCACAATAAGGGGAATGTCAACACAGACACCTGTCAGCCCGCACTCTGCTGTTCCTCTGCTGTTCCCCCTCCCTCCCGCTGAAATTCTGAATGAAAAGCGTATACTGTAGTAATCATAAATAACACGGAAGGGTCTGTGATAGTTTGTTTTCATCTGATTTAAAATAAACAAAGTATTGGTTTTTGAATATTAAACTTGTTTCACCAAATTCAGATGATAAAAACAACTTTTAAGCTTGTAAAGGCATAATTACAAGCAGCAACTTAACGTCACAGCAGGCATAACAACAGCCGGTGTTTCTTGTGAGGGTTTCCCGGGAAACAAACACAATACACAACGCGTCACAGATTATTTTGCGGTATTTGAAATCATGTACGCAGCTCGCGACGTAACTAGGAGTCTAGTGGACGGTATCAGTACTACAAGTAAAACAAATACAAATAATTAATTTTTTTAATGTTTACTATTAATTACGTTTATAAATTAATCTGAGGGCCGCCATTTGCCCATCCCTGATTTAGACAGTGAGAGGGAGGGGCATGATCGGGTTTTGTCCCACATGGCTCTAAACAGCTCAATAGGCACACACTTTAGACACTAATTAGAAGAACACAGACTAAAACAGCAATGTACAGACGAATCAGATGATTAAACATGATCTTAAAATATATTTTATATTTTTTTTTTGCATTTTTTTGTAATCATTTTTTTTATTACTTTCTGCTGACACTAGGTGGGGCTGTGCCAAGGCTTCTTAACATTTAACAACCTATTAATGATGCATACCCACTTAACGGGAAAAACTCAGCTAACAGACGATATTAACCATTTGAGCTACACGGAACAGAAGTCCAACACCAAGAGTCTAAATCAACACTTAGCAAAACGGGCTATCGGGGCTAACAGGGCTAACGGCTACTTTAGCACATAACTGGCAAAAGCAATATTTTCTACGTCATTTTATCTGGACAAACAACATATCACATGAAAGCTGATTCCATTGGTGTAAGTCTCATCACTGTACGACCAAAACTCACTGAACTAGCAGCCAGGAAAGAGCAAGAAAACATCTTCACTTTACGTAGCCATGATGATAATTATGTCTTACCTTTGCTGTTTTGTGATCAAAAGTTGTGTTTAAGGGCATACAAACAGTTAATCCAATATCTCTGTGTAACTTTAAAATTATTACTGATAATCCATCATTACAATTATAAATAATAAACGCAATATAATGGTTAGCCGACCGGAGCTTCCAGTTTAGGAGGTGTGCACGCAGCGTCTCGTTTTAACTGAATAATGGTCATGTTTACGTGGATCTATGAACTGCCCCTAATTACCGCCCCCCTCCAGAGACACACTGTCAAACACACTCATACCTGCTTGGTATGACATTAAATAATACATTAAAATAAATTTACAATACAATGACTGTTGTTTAATCTTCACATCTTGTAATCTTGTCTATAATTTTGAGCACCAAATTATTGAAGAGTATCGAAAAATACCGATACCGATAAGCAGTACCGGTATCGATAAAATCCTAACAATACCCATCCCTAATTGGGATACACTTGGATTTCACACTTTCTTTTCTGTGAAAGAGGGTTAGGGTTGGGGTTAGCCAATGCTATCTTCCATTAAATAAATTCAAATAATGTCCATGTGGAAGAAATAACAGAATTAAACTTATATAGTAAAAAATAGCAACTACACGGATATGTATCATCCTACTTTTCATCAATAAATGGTTGCCATAAGGCAGATCTGAATAAAATTAGGTATCTATTCACAACACGTCTAGAAAATATGGCTCTAAGGATGGCAATTTCAGTCTGAATGTCAGTCTGTCCGTCGGTTGGCCAGTCGGTCGACTACTACTACTTGTGCTGGCAGTTGTGCTGGATGTGTTTGGGTGCATGTCGTCTGCCTGGGGCCCCCAGAGTGTCTTGCAGCGCCACTGGGTATGAAATACTTTGGATTTCAAACCAAAATGTGCAACACTAACATTCTAAACTAGGATGATGTTTATGGTAAATATTAAACCTGCCAATCATCAGCATCGTCTTTTTGAGCATGTTAGTCTGCTGATATTAGCATTAAGCTAGTACTGTTGTGACCTATTCCATCCATGGGTGTATAATAAGTAGGGATGCTCCAATCGATCCGCCGCCGATCGTTATCGGCCGATATTCACTCTCTGCCGATCGATCGGTGCTCTCTAGAAAGGCCGATCAGGAGAGCCGATTACATGACACTTTTCTCTGTGCACGGCAAAACAAGCTTGCCAAAATGGCTTCACCAGTCTGGCAGTATTTTAAGGTGTCCGAAAATGACAATAAAATAGCGGTATGCAACGTGTGTGAAGCAGAAATCCTGCAGCTCCACCCGCTGTGACGGACCAGTGAGCGGAAAACACACACTAAGAGTTAGACCTAACACACTTAGATATTTTATCTACCTCTGGAACAAGCTAAACTAGTTATAAATATATTTATTCTTCACTGTCGGGTCACTCATTACTGGATCAGTGAGCTGCATGAGACGGATACTGACAGGCTGTCAGGAGGGAGAGAAGAAAAGAGAATGCTTCCGCTCATTTCCTCCTTGTTATTATCCAAAGCTAATGTACTTCATTTGAATGTAATAATTATGCTGGTTGTTGTTTGTGGAAGCGCCAGTGAATGAGCCCCATTAACGATGCACTTCCTTGAGGCTTGATTCCATCCTTGAAGAGTTGTTAGCATGGTGTAGACTTTTTTGGGGGGTTTTCTGAAAAGTAAACAAATTAAAATAAAGGAGACAATGTTTCAATTCACATTTTCAAAGCAAGATTTCTTTAAAAAACCTATGTAATAGAAAGCCAGACTATGTATGTGTTTACAATCTCCAAGATTGCATTAAAGGCTACTTAGACATATGTAACACTGATGAATGGACATGACGGTAACATAGGATGCATGTGGATTAGAACTTTACACTACACGGGATGGGGGGGCTTCATGGCCTTGAACTGGAAGCCATGAAAGCACTCAAGCTCTGGCACTCTAACAGAAAAATCCCCTGGAGTGTTGTCTACAACTACAAGTGTTGGCCAGTTGTTCTTTTACTCTGAACTCACTCAACAACGTGACCCCTGCTAGTTATTCTGGGGGCCCCAAGAGTCTCCACGATCAGGAACTTAGGATTCAGGAAACTGATACTTTGGTGTGTTGGCCTGTCCAGGGCTGTGGTGGGTTAATGAAATGTAAGTCATTGCAGTCTATGATGTTGGCTTTCCTAAAAGCTACAAGGGTCATTGTAATGGAAATAACTGGTAAAAAGGCTCTTTGATAACCAATCCAACGTAAGTGGTTGGACATTAGGATGGAATACGCTTTCAAATTAGCTCATTATGGTCTGAGAATTGTATTAGGGATTACATTAGGGGTTATTAATGTTATTGTTTCTTCTCAAGTATTAGTTGACTTACAGTCTAAGCATTTAAGGTGTTTCTTTATTTAGTGATTACCTAGCTTTAGCTAATGAAAACAGTTTCAGTCATCAGGTCAGTCTAGTTTTCCAAAATGTCGCCTTGGTTCCTTCTCCAGACTTCTGTTATTAGTGTGAATGCTGTTTACAGTATTCCACTACAGTTCTTCAAATCTTTATATCTTCTTTTTCTTATTTCAACCAATATGTTGCCGTCCAATAACTTCAGCCTACTTTCAGCTACAGAAACCAGTCAAATATCAAAAAATGTAGCACAAACTTTCAACTTTTTCAAGATATGTTATACTTTTTGAAATATTCAGCTTTTTAAACTCTTTTTTAACATGTAACTCAATGGGAGGAACCTTCAAATCCTCTTTTACATACACCTTGCACCAAATGCTTCTCCTTCAATATATTTTCAGCTATAGACTTCATTCCAACTTTAAAATGATCACAAGACCTTCAGCTTGTGATTTTTCATATATTTTATACTTTTTGAGATATTTAACTTAGTTTGTAGCTTGGTAAAGAGGCCTTCTTCAGATTTTAACATTAGTGTGTATTGCGCAGCTCGTTAAGTCTAGAGTGCATTGATCTCAAAACAGAGTGGTGGAGTGCTTGAAAATCGCCCAAATGTTTTAAACCTGCCATAATTCAATCAATCAACCAATGTTTATTTATATAGCCCAATATCACAAATGTTACATTTTTTATCTCAGTGGTCTTCACAGTTTGTACAGAATATCAGTCTGTACTCTGTACCAGCTAATTCCCAAACCCTACACTTCTTGGACATAATTTTTCATGAAAAACGTAGGAAAACCTCTCCTACGTTGAACATTTAAAAAAATATTAAAGAAAATGCCTTTTGAGGGCATGAAGTGACAAAAACTTTCAACGTGTCTCCATTGAGGTACATTGTAAATGCAGCGTCATCTTTCATCACAGCACCAGCTGCACACCTTTGGTAAAACTGCCAAAAATGCCACATTATTGACCCGAAAGTACATAAAAAGCAGACTCAGACGCTCGTCAGGGTCCTGAGATGCTTCACACGTTGAAATGTCATCGATATCTGCTACGGTTCTTCAACAAAACGTTCACATGTAAGAGATTTATCTCTCATTCAGATCAATGGAAAGGCTCTCCTCCCACTGATTACTGCACATCACCATGGAAACCTTTGATCTCTGGGCTCAAGTGTGTGATGATGTCATAACTCCAACTGACATGCTCAGAACGCCACCTAACATCACATGATGGTTAAAACTTTGGCACTGAACAGCTCTACGTCAAATCTGATGTTACATAATATGATGTTACCATGGCAACGCATCCCTCGCCATAAAACACGATGTCGCTGTAACTCCAATTGACACGGTCCGATCGTCCCCCAATCTTCACTAGTATATCACCAGTCCATGCCTCAACAGCTCTACGCCAAATCTGACATCTCACCATATGCCGTGGAAACGCATCCCTCGCCAAAAAACACGATGTTGTTATAACACCTATGAAAATGGTCAAAAAGTGCTCAAACTTCACATGTGTGCTAACAGTCCAGCCGTGAAGACATCTACCATTTGTATTCAAATCATTTATCCACTAAGTTCAGCAACACACTTACTTGGTTTTTGTAGCTAAAAGCAGCTTTTTGCATTTTCAAGGCAAGGCAAGTTTATTTACATAGCACTTTTCAACACAAGGCAATTCAAAGTGCTTTACAAAAAATGAAAGACATTAAGAAAATGGTATTTAAAATCAGTCATTAAAAAGAAAAGCTAATAAAATAAACATTAAAAGAAAAAATACATGGATAAAAGTTACAGTGCAGTCTAAGATATGAATTGTTCAACTAAACATTAAAAGAAAAAGTACATGGATAAAAGTTACAGTGCAGTCTAAGATATGAATAGTTCAATTAAAAGCAGCGACAAAAAGAAAAGTCTTCAGCCTGGATTTAAAAGTAGTCAGAGTTGCAGCGGACCTGCAGGTTTCTGGGAGTTTGTTCCAGATATTTGGAGCATAATAACTGAACGCTGCTTCTCCATGTTTAGTTCTGACTCTGGGGACAGAAAGCTGACCAGTCCCTGAAGACCTGAGAGATCTGGATGGTTCATCATTTAGCAGGAGGTCAGAAATGTATTTTGGGCATAAACCATTCAGTGCTTTATAAACCAGCAGCAGTATTTTGAAATCTATTCTTTGACACACAGGAAGCCAGTGTAAGGACTTCAGAACAGGAGTGATGTGATCCACTTTCTTAGTGTTAGTGAGGACTCGAGCAACGGCGTTCTGAATCAGCTGCAGCTTCCTAATATATTTTTTAGTGAGACCTGTGAAGACACCATTGCAGTAGTCGAGTCTACTGAAGATAAAAGCATGGACAAGTTTTTCCAAATCCTGCTGTGACATTAGTCTTTTAATCCTAGATATGTTCTTTAGGTGATAGTAGGCTGATTTAGTAACTGTTTTAATGTGACTGTTGAAACTCAGGTCAGAGTCCATGACTACACCTAGATTTCTGGCTTTATCTGTTGTTTTGAACATTGCACACTGAAGCTCAGCGCTAACTTTTATACATTCTGACTTGGCTCCAAAAACCATTACCTCAGTTTTATCTTTGTTTAATTGCTATCCTGGCTCCAAGATGGTGGAATGAGCTCCCCATTGACATCAGGACGGCAGATAGCTTGCACATCTTCCGGCGCAAACTGAAAACTCATCTCTTTCGACTCCACTTCGAGCGTTAGAACGATTAACGAAGCACTTTTATACCAATAAAGGACTGGATTACCTAAAGCCAGTTGAGTAGCACTTGAAATGTTTGGCTCTATGAAACCTGATATACTTATATGATTCTGTTTTCTTCAAGGTAGTGTCTTCCTGGTCGAATGTACTTATTGTAAGTCGCTTTGGACAAAAGCGTCAGCTAAATGCAATGTAATGTAATGTAATGAAAGTTCTGACACATCCAGTCATTGATTTGTTCAATGCACTTACTCAGTGTTTGAATTGGAGCATAGTCTCCTGGTGAAATTGTTACGTACATTTGTGTGTCATCTGCATAGCTATGGTAACTTATTTTGTTGTTTTTCATTATCTGAGCCAGTGGTAGCATGTAGATGTTAAAGAGAAGAGGCCCCAAGATGGAGCCTTGAGGTACCCCACATGTCATATTTGTCAACTCAGATGTGTATTTACCTATAGAAACAAAGTTGTTTCTGTCCTTTAAGTAGGATTTAAACCAATTTAGAACTGTTTCCGAAAGTCCCACCCAGTTTTCCAGTCGGTCTAGTAATATGCTGTGGTCAACAGTGTCAAACGCAGCACTGAGATCTAATAATACTAACACTGAAGTTCTGCCACTGTCTGTGTTTAAGTGGATGTCATTAAAGACCTTTACAAGAGCAGTCTCAGTGCTGTGGTTTGGACGAAAGCCTGACTGGAACACATCGAAACAGTTATTTAAATGCAATAAATTACTCAACTGTTGAAAAACAACTTTTTCAATGATTTTACCTAGAAATGGGAGGTTTGATATGGGCCTGTAATTGTTCATTACTGAAGCATCTAGATTATTATTTTTTTAGAGCGGTTTAATGACTGCAGTTTTCAGGGCCTGTGGAAAAATACCTGAGTGAAGAGATTTGTTTACTATATGAAGTAGATCTGAGGCCATGCAAGGCAAAACATTTCAGCTAAATTCAGCAGCAAATGTACACAGTTTACAGCATTCACACACATTTTCTAGTTGTCCTTGTTACCTTAATTTAAAGGCTCTATTGTGCACATTTGAGGTTCCTATTTGTATGTTGCACTTCCACTGTGAAATGTTTCCATGCTTTAATGTTCAACAAGTGTTGGAGAGATACTCCCTCTGGAGGGAACACAAGTATTTTAGCCTTTTGCAGACCATTAACATGCATACAAACGTAATAAGATGCTACAGGAAAGGGAAAACCCTAAAAAGCATAATAGGACCCCTTTAAATTTTGGAGCCATGACAATTATTTTTGTGATTTAGCTTATTCTTAACCCTTGTATGATATTCGGGTAATTATTTAGCTAAAGAAAGATGATATGATAAATTATTTTTCAAACCCACACTCAATGGCCCTCGCTCATTTTCTGTGAAGAACATATATCAGAACACATTTTCAATGACCCCCCCCCCCCCTACACATTTACATTACATATACAGGGTGTTCGGGGCTAACAAAAGTGTGGAAAAAGTGTGTTGATAAAGTCAAGCACGGACACCTGTCTGCTCTCACATTCCCGCATTATGTCTTGCGGGAACCAATCTTTATTTTTTTTCACACTCTATCCAAGCTGCACATTTGGGGCGAGACACAATAAATAAAGCTTTGCCAGTTTGGGTCCTTATCACATCTGATCAAGATGGCCAAAATATTCTCTGCTTAGAGGGCCTTGAAAATGATTCTGGAAGAGAGAGAACCATTTGATGATGATATAGAGAGGAAGAGATTTCAGAATGTGAGCATCACATTTCTGAGAATTCTGAGTCTGACAGTGACTTTGAAGAAGAGGATGAGATTGAGCATCAGCTAGTTACAAAAAAAAGACGAGCCACAGGACCAGACGGTCAGCGGGAGAAAAAAAAAAGTAGCACTTTAATTCATTAATGTGATCTAACAAATGTAAAAGGGCAAATATTAACCATATATGCTGTATTGCTTGTAATTGAGATGAAGTAAACATCTGTATTTTAACATAAAAAAGTTTGAGTGTGTTGAATTGAAGCCCAAAAAGGCAGCGGGTCCACCAGACCCACGAACACTGGCTGAGTAACAAAAATATGAACACCACACAAGGGTTAACCAAGGCACAGGGTGAATACACAAAGTATAAACATACTTTTTGTTGGCACTTAACAAAGGGTGTTGCATTACTTCAGGAAGAAAACCGTTTCTGTTAGTGTTAAATCTGTTCTTAATATTTAGTTACTTCTTCCTAGTCAACGGAAAACATGGTTTAAACTTTTTATTTTTGAAACCACATTTTAGTATTTTTTCCTGAACAATATTTTATGGGGATATAATCAAAGTACGTGTTTAATGATGCCTCTGCCAAGTAGTCTGATATGATTCATATGTATATACTAATACTGGATCTATTTTGGTCTACTGCATGGACTCTAAAAGCATCCTGTTGTGCTGGATAGCAGCCCACTATCATCATAACAACCCCCCCCCCCCCCCCCCCCAGAGCTCAGTCAGGCGGTGTGAGACTGCCATCGATGATTTAAGTTGTGTTGTGGAACGTGTTTTGAAATCTGTGATCATCATGTTACGCTGTCACCACAGACATGGGTTCACGTCATATTTGCGATTTCTTACATCCCACGTTGGTGTAGGGTGGTCTTTGAGGCGCCAGACAGGGTCCGTATCTTGACTTCCTGTCCCATCACGATACCACTGCTGTCCTCGTAGTCTCAAAGGCATGACATTACAGAGCTGTGTAGACTGACAAACCAGGAGTTCTTGCAGTTCCTGTGGCAAACATTTGGAAATAAATTATAAGGAGATCCTCCATGTGGTCTAGTTTCAGCTGTCAGTTCAGAGATATCAGTGATAAGAGTACCGCTATTTTCCACCATTAATCTTCGAGAGGCATTAAAAATGTTCTTGTTTGTGACATGCAGTGAAAATCAAGCCAGGACTATCAATTCTAAAACAAACTGAAGGTAATTTTAACTCCCGCTAATGATTGTTCCCGCCTCCCCATCACGGAAAGTTTGTCAGGAGCATTACGGTCAACGCTTCCAAAAGATAACCGTTTTCTGCTGACATAGCAGAGTATAACCCATGCCTTATTAATCAGGTCAGGTTGTGTTCAAGTTAATATTGCCCAGAGAACATATTTTGGCTTCTTACAAGAATACTTTGTTTCCCAAATACCAGTCAGACCAGAAGATGAATATCAGTTTCAGCTCTGTACGTCCAGAACTTTGCTCAGCACAAGGTCTTGAAGAAACAGAGACTCGCTTGGCTCTTTCAACAGTGAAAAGGCCCACCAAACATGAACTTAAAAACAGTTTTAATTACATTGTGTATCATGTGCTTTCAACAGGTGTGTAAGTAGATGAGACAAAATGATTTCAGAGCACATCAATAGGTAATATCCCCAAGGATGATGATATATTAACAATGATAAAAACCATATACCTAATAGAAGGTAAAACATGTCAATGACCATGCAACAAGCTCGCATTGACCATATTATGTGTATTTGAGAGGTACATTTAGCACCAATCCACTTAGTAGTAACTAAGAATACTCCAGTATTACATATAAACATTATTTGCGTCAGGTTAACACAAGGCCCCATTACAATATTAAAGGTCCCATGTCATGGCCATTTCTACTGATCACAATTCCATTGTTGAGGTATACTGAAATAGATTTATATTGTGCAATTTTCCAAACTCACATTGGTTTCTCATACAGCATTTCTGTAAATTATGTGTATTCACCGGTATTCACTCTCTGGCTGCATCTCAGGTAGATTAAATGGAATCCTTGCATCCTTCACTTGCGTCGTTTCCCTGCGTTTAGTCCCTCCCACCAGGGAAGCATGGAGAGACGCAAGGAAACCACGAGAAGCAGGGAAATTAGTTTTAAGAGCAATGGGACGTCCTTTCCTCCGGAGCGTCACGTGAAGCGACGTCCGTTTGTGATGACACCGCACAGCTGATGTCTGACAGCAGCTCTGTCCCCGTTGTTTTCACACACACCCCCGCCTCTGTTAGTACACATTTACTGACACAAACATATGTATCATCTGTTGTAGACCCAAATAAATAAAATAAAATAAGAACTCATTCTCAAAAAAGATAAACGCCATTCTTAAAATGTATAAATGAAAAAAGCGATCATGAAAATGTTTCCAATGAATAAAATAATGTTTGACCACTTTGTTGTTCAGATATATCACATATTTGTAACTAAATGATACATGAATTGAAACAAAACACAGTATAAACTGAGGAGTGACTCTCGTGAGTTTCATGTATTTTCTTCACTCCGCTGGCAAACTGCTCTCATGTCAAGAAGCATCAGATCAGTGCATGCGCTGCATCGTCCAATCAGTGAGCGATACACAGTAAGGGGGCGGGGCGAGTATCTGTGGATTTCATCGGAGGATGGTCTGGTGGTTCCTCCATTATCGCTCCTCCATTATCGCTCCTCGCTCCTCGGTCCTCCGGCAGAAATAAGCGCCATGGGACGCTATTCAAGATGGCGCAGACAAATCAACTTCCGGTGATACCGAGGACCGACGAACGAGTAAATGAAAATAAAATAATCGACCTGAGATGCAGCCTCTGTCCTAAACGACTTGTTGGAGCTCCTGCCCACCCCCCTGTGAGCCCAGTGTGCTCCGATTGGTCAGCTCGACCACTCTGTTCTGATTAGTCAACTACCAGAGAGGCTCCGCCCATGTCTAATACAATGTTTTGTTTGGCTCTGAGCGGAACATCAGTTTTACAATGGCGTCGGTACAGCCGTATATGTTTGAACCGGAGCCCGATCCTGAAAGTGAGAGACCGACGTGATAGACCTGATCCACCGTCCCAAACTAGACTAGAGCAGGCGGTTTCACAGTGGAAAGTTTTTATTTTGTATCGCTCTTACATTTCAGATGTAATGTTGGAACTGCATAATTTATCTACATCACAGTAACAAGTTTGTCCGCTAACTAACCGAACTGTACCTACAATTGTTGTTATTTAGGTGCACTTGTGGAAACTGCGCCATGATGCTACCGAAGTGGAAAACGTCTGTTGCAAAGAAATTAGAAAGGTAGCCTAGCTGACAGTTACAACATTATGTAGCCAGCTAGCTGAATATACCAACAGTAGCACACAACATTGATATGCCATGATATACACAATACATACCTGTCAAGTCAATAGACTATTATATGCCCTTTTATTTCTTCCTTAGTAATTTAATGTTTATTTTGTAAACCTCGCCGTAGTTGGTTTTGTTAGGGAAATAATTGACCTAGACTCCTAGATATGACGTACAGGACCAACCCTGACGTCTGTTTATCTCCTTTAAGGACATAGGCTGCTTCAGCCATAATGTTATTGTTCCCATTCTGTGACCGGTCAACACTAGGTCACAGAATGTTGTTGTGGGTGCACTGGGACACTTCCTTCTTTGTTGTTTGTGGACTCCAAGGTATGACATCTTCGAGGCCATAAGTGACGGACGCAAGTAACTCAGTGTGCCCAACTGTTTAAGCTATCTTATCAAAATATGTTGATTACTCTCTGTGAAACCAGTTAAATGGGCTAGCAAGAGAGAGGCGCTACAGAATTGACGTGGCAACCACCCGTGCAGTCTCACCGGGACTGCTGTGACTTGTGATGTGAATCCTCCGGCCGTAACTCCAAATAAACCTCCAGTGTTTGACATCAAAGCTCCTGCTCTACCGTGTCTCCTTCCTGAGTCGGTGACTCCCACTGCATTGCTACACAGAAGTTTCCCTTACAGGTTTAATTGCTAAACGTGTTATGTTACAAATATCTTACCTTCCTATAGGTTATAACACAAATTAACCAAGTTCCAGCACCTATTATGTGCACGGTACACCACCCAGGACTAGAGCCAAACTGTCTCAACCCATACACTGCAGAACCTCCATAACATTTACAGATTTGATTATGGACCTTTGAGGCGTAGAACGGAAGAAGAGTAAGTTATTCTTACCTGTAATAAACTACTGCTGTGTTTGATGAAAAGTCAAATCATGATTTGCTATATATGAATGATATGTTATAGGAGCAAATAATTCAGGGAAGAAAGGCTACTAAGTATTTCCATCAAACTTTATTTTTTGAAATGTAAAAAATTATGTGAAAATATACACTGTATATCATCCATTCCTCCCTTTCGGGATCGTGCCTATCACAGCTTTGTAAGCTAGTGCTGGGGCTTTTTAGGACGAGGCATCAGAGTGGTCATCCCGTCATGTGTTGTCCGCCAGGAGTTTCCTGATCTGGCTGGACATTATGCTGGATTCAGACCTCCCCTTGACTGAAACGGGAGACATGGCGGGCAACCAGTTCCTCCTTTGAGGGCTTGTCAAATTGAGTGGACAGGTCCACTGTGTTCCCACAGAAACAGTCTGTACGGTCTGTTTGGCATCCGACTGTACTGGAGCGGTGTTGGGTACCGGGATCCTGCTGTGATGTACTCTAACAAAGTTAAAGTTTTTACATTGATAAAATTAATTTTATATCCGATGAAAACAGTACATTTCCTAAAAGCAACACTTTCTGGGACACATTCCTAACAAAATCAAATGCAAATCACAAAATATTAGAGAAACGTAGTTGTTTTAGGTTTGTTAGCTTGCCAGCTAGATGAATATGCTAACCTACGTTTGCTAGTTGTTCAGTGTAATATGCCAACCTACTACGACATGATATCAGCAATACTTCCAGTCAGTACTCCGGCAGCAGCATTTTACACCTTGGAAAGTCTTTAGAGACTTGCCTGGATAGCTGGTGTAAACCGTGATCGTGTGTATGAACAACAGCTAGTGGTTCATATTAGGCTAGCAAGAACATGTTTACAATTGCAATCTTATACGGGTAGTCTGCTACGTTTGGTCATTCATTGTAGCTGGCATAAAAACAATGTTTTCCCTTGCAAACTCATGTCTAGCTCTTGGTAGCCTTCTTGTTAAGCTCGGTAGCATACACGCTAGGAACGCCAGCTATAATGTAATTAAGTTTCGCGACTGACCGTACGGTAAATCACCCGGAGAATACTGTCTATGAGTATTTCGTGTGTGAATGCAGACATTCTCCTGCTATGAGATACATGTATGTAAGGCCATCTGCTGACATTGGAGTTGATATATGGAAACACTAGCAACTTAGTTAGCCCAGTTAGCACTGTGTCAATGGCTTAGCAGCCCGAAAAACGTTTACAAATAAAAAAAAAACCTTGTTTGTTTTAAACATCACAAATACACAAACAACAATGCATACTTACAGGTTGTGTACCCTAATCTCCCGCTGGTCCAAACAAAGTAGGAACAGCCTCGTCCTTCAGTAGACTACGCTGTGCATATCTAGCATGAATCGCTGCAATGTTTGTGAAGCTTTGGTCTGTGAAATGCCGCGCACACAGTACAATACCTCGAACATCTGAAGGAACAGTGTTAAAAATACATTTCAACCACTGACATTGTCGTGGTTCTGCCCTCGGTATAGGCATACATTGGAGATTTCCCCTCACAATACAGGCAACAGACCCTTGTTGTCATGACTGGATACAGTTTTGAACTGAACCTGAGCTTCCAACAGTATATGTTCGGCTGGCAGAGGGTGTGGCCATAGCTCTGGGCGTGGCAACTGGGTAAAGTCACGTCACTGTACCCAGGAAGACAAAGAGAAATCTCCAACGAGGCGTTCTGGGGCAGCATAGACAGGTATTTTCTGTGTTAGAGCTTTACTCACTACAGGGTGTACTTTGAGGGTTTGTGACTCTGCAGACCGTTTACATGCAGAAAAACCTTCATAACACACAAGGGGACGGGTAATAATAAGCATGACATGGGACCTTTAAAATGATAATTACATTAGACCTGCATTAATTGACATTTTAGTGAATTGGGGAGAGCAAATATATGTATAAACAACATTGACATATGGCACATTGGCTTTTTTGTATCCCTTTCTTCATCATACAGTATGAATGTAACAAGTCAAATAAACCCATTTTTAGCTCGGGTTTTGGTCTCTACCAGCTCCCTAGGGAAAATTGTGAAAAGAAAATTGATGTGGCTGCAAAGCAGATTTCACAAGTAGATGTCATTTCTCATTGTGTCTTCTGTTTGATACATTAGTCAAAATATATTGACAATTTTTCCAAATGGTGCCATTGGAAACAGTGGTGATGAGTCTGGTTAGACTCAACCAAACTGAAGATTTGCTGGATCATACACCAACATTACACCACAAATGCACAAAAAATAAGCTGAGAAAGCTGCAGAGTTGGGTGGTTTGTCCACTACTGGTAGATAGATGGGAATGTCTGTCAGCGGCTTCTTTCACATATATAGTCAATACATCCATTTGCAATAACTATTGATAAAGCTTATAGTGAAAGGTAGAGATTAGACATTGTAAAAAATACCAGCACGTTCCTCCCCCAACTGTATGTCAAATAGACAGCAAGTGTTTTGACCTCTGAATTCCTTTAAAAATGCACACACAGCTGTTTTGAACAAGTGCCAAACAGACAGAATGCTGAGTGCCATATGCCATTTAGTTCAAGGCTTGAATGTTAATATTGAGACATGTGTGAAATTACATAATCACATCATCATTTCCAAAAGTGGCTCTCTTATCAAAGATCATATCTGACAGCTGTTCTGAACACCGACCAGGCTATTAATAAGAGGTTTTGCTCCCTTTGCGCATGACATTTAGTAATTTGGCTAGTTTAGAGACACGCTTAATATCACCACGTCAAAATATAGATATGTCCAGACACTCGATGTAAGTACCTGCTGTGGAAGTAGAATAATTATTTATCACAAGTGATGATTTTGGGGATAGAGTTCTTGGGCGTGAGAAACTGCATCTTTAGAGTCCAACTCTTGGTGACAGATGCTTCGTCTTGGTCCATGTACCACACACCGACACACAAATGTGCAAAAGGCATGCACAACATCCAGACATGCACATGTTTACATGCACACTGATTTAACATTCTCAATTAAATTCTTCAGCTGCTGCTCTCAAGTTGTCTTGAAGGCTCACGATTCAAATCATACGTGACCAAGTCCTACTGTATTATGTTTAATAAAACATGTATTTCTTACATTTCTTACATCTAAAATCCTTAAATATATATAGTGAACCTGACTGTTTGGTGTTATGTGCATGCTAAATAGTAATCAGAGCTCACTAAGTAGTGAATGTGTAATGTACTACAGAGCACCTGATGAAATATGTATTTACAGAATACTGATGGTCAGGGGACATGGTCAGTGGTCCTTAATATAGAAAGGTTAGTAAGTGGATGGAGTGAAGGAATGGGATTTACAGCAGTGCTAGTGTTGATAGAGTGGGTGAAGACAGGCTGCTAAGATATGGTTACAGCCTGACATGCCGCTTCATGGTTGGAGTTCTGGCTAATAGAGTTGTACCTCTCAACGTTTCTAGTGAATTTAACCTAATTTTGGAGACATTTAAAAAAAGGACATTGTTTCTGTGTGTGCACGACCTTTACATATCTCTGTGATGATGTTTAAAGAGTTCTGTGGACATTTCTAAATGCAGAAACAGGCAACACATACAGCTTTAAGATATTTCCTGTAGTTTTATTATAAGAGTGGGTGCATTTGTACTGTGTACAGATGATTTGTGTAATTGCTACTACTACTCAAAATTACAACAAGTTCTGTTTTCAGATGCTAATTTAAATATAGTTTTGAGAGCGTTGTTGCTGAATTGATCTCATTCTGAGAAGTGGGGAATGGATATTATGCGGTTTTTCTTAGGAACAAGATGATAATGTGGCAACTGGTAAAACCAAAAAAAGCAAGTTGATTTATACAGACAATAGACTTGTGTAGCCCGCTAGCAGCAAGACCATGGATGATAATGTTGTTCTGTCAGTCAACAAGTTAATAAGTCCACCAGTTTGCTCCAGAAAGATGATTACCTGAGAATATCCAAACAATTATCAGGGGACTGACATCAAGTATGATTCAATATTTATGATCCCCAGAAGACCCTAATGACCTTGGATGGATATAAGTTGGATGGATTTCCATGAATCTTGTAGATAGGTTCTTGGGTCACCTGGCACTAACATAAGTGTTTGCTTAAAGTGAGAAACATCTGAGGACACAATGGCCCAACATTCAGTCTGGACATTCTTGGTCGTCAGAGGATTAATCCCAACAACTTTGGGGGCCCATCAGGTTGAGATTTGTACTTTTAAATATAAATATACCTGCTAAACTTCAGAATGTTGGCATGGCACAGCGTCACAGAGATGCTAGCATGGCACAGAGTTGCAGGTGAAGATATAGACTGTTAAGTTATATACTAACTAGCAAAAATGGTTGAAGGAAATCCTGTTGTATATACCAATGGCATACGTTTTGATGCCTCTTCATCCATTGATGTCATGACGGCAACACTAATCATGTGTATTGCACTTGATAAGGTCATGCTTTAATACAAACAACAGTGGTAAGGGCCACCTCATTTCATTACAGAGTAAGGCACTATTCTGTGTGCTTGCTGTCAACAGTATGGGAGAACACGTTTATATATGTAACTAATCAGATTTCTTGCAATCCTATTATGGAATCTCAATAGCGCGATTGACCTGAGAGCCTGTGTGAACACTCACTGAGGGTACAATAACTCTCTTCACCTCTCCAACCTGGCTGGGATGAATTACAAATAAGCAGTGATAGCAGCACAGGTGTCCAAAGGTGGGGTTACAGAGGTTATGTCCAGAATGCACGTTTTATGACGCCTTTTGGTCCTGCCAGGAAAAATACAAACAATGGAATGAGGAGGGAGGACAGAGGCATTTCCATCAGTCACGTTAACACAAGTGTTCTTTCTCTACGCTCTTCTCCCTCCTTCCAACAATTTATTTTCCATCCGATGAATCCAAACACCACCCACACAATGCTGTTGTATCAAGCCTACAGCAGGCTCTGTGACTGTTGTTCATTTAAATAATTGTTGGGTATGAGGCTGAGCCACAGCAATGCCTGTCCAGTTATTCCTATCATGGGGTAACAGGGTGGCGCAAAGATTCCATAGAGATTTAATGGGGGGCAGATCATTGGAAACGTATCTCGCCACAGTACGGTGGCTGTTATTCAAGGACGGCTTCCAAGTTGCTGGATACGGTGTGTTGTGTTGTATCAACAAATACTGTTATAGTAGAGCCATGTCTTGTCGGTTGTAGCAAATCTCTAAAAATAGCTGGACGGTAGCTGATATTCTGTCAACTTGGCTGGTATGAGTGGGCCAATACTCTGCTGGATTGATTGTGCCAATGCTCTGAGAACTTTTCTTATACTGCCACCTTCCTCTGTCACGGAATCCTGTTTCCCATGAAACAATATTAGAAAGTCTGAACATTTAGTTACCTGTAAAATATCTATCTTTTGAAAAAGTGTGTTTGTCTATCCAATCTGACGCTCTACACTAATATGTCTAGAATGAGAGTTCCTGCTCTCACTGAATGTTAAAAAAGTTGCAAGGAGAAGGGAATTGTGCAAAACATGTTTAATGTAAAGAATAACAATGGAAATATCTCAACAAAAGGAAACTCATTAAAAAAATCTGCAGCTCCTCAAAATTGCAGTTCCGTGGCCAACACGTTTACACTCCCATGACCTAACAAGAGGATGTCTTCTTTATTTTTTGTATAAGTAAAGTAATCTCACCGATGTCCTAACCATTATCCAGTTTATCCTGTCTACTGTACGTATAATAAAAAAGACAGTGCCTGTTGCTTGTCAGTGAGAATGGCAATGTTATAGATTATTATGATGAGGCATGAAAGCATATCAACTTTAACAATATGTCTTGATATAATTTAGAAAGTGTAGGCTATAGCTAACACGTATGAGTTGAATACATTATTACCTAGAGATGGCTTATGTCAAAAAGTACCTTCCAAAAAACACTGTTCCTAACACTCTCCGTCTTCTCAGTCAGATTGCCCAGAGCTCCGAAAGTAAGACAGTCAGAATTCATGTAATGGTACGTTCCAAAAACTTCCCACATTTCTGAATGGTCCAGTTTTGGGCAAAGGTCACTTTACGCAAGATTGTATTATGGTCCTGAAGAAATACAAAAACTCAAGGTCCACTTACTTGCTTCTTTCGGATGTGTTGACCATGTCACACAGTCTTCTCTCTGCAGATAGCTTATTTTGACTGAATAATAGACTATTTTAACGACATGGCTACTCAACCTGCTGATAAAGACTATGCAATGCTGTAAAATCCTCCAAAATACTGAAGTAAGTGGAACTTCAGACAACTTGTTTTGAACTCCTATTTATTTCAATTCTTTGCTACACATTTGATCCTTCTTTAAAAACAAGCTCCCTCTTGGCCTCTCAGATCAAAATTCCAGCTGTTCCACTAAGTGCTTCCCCTGGAGGCCTAAAAACGGCTGATGTGTTGATTGGATATGCAGCATTTTGCATTTGCATAATTTGAGGGTTTTGGAAAAGGCATTAAGTAAAAGTATTTTGTGGCATTGTAGCACGTCCATCCTTGTTCGGCCATTGTAGGTCAAACATATTGTTAACATTGTAAGGTATGAGTCAATCCACTATTTATATTTAATATGTATAGCAAGTGGGTTGATGAGCTCTAGTAATGAAGTGTAAAGAGCACTGATCTATGCCATGATGACACGGAATTGACTGTGTTTCATCCCGGGGATATTCCCCCTTAAGCCTTTCTTTGTTGAATGCTAAAGGGTGACTGATCATTTCTGAAGTTTTTGCCTGCAATACACTCTCAGAAACACTCAAGCCTATACACATGGCCCTCTGATACAAGGAGAACCAAGCCACTGTGACATATGCTAGATAGAAATAAGGAGAATGCTGCCATCTAATGTCAGTAAAGGGAAACCCATTTTCTACCTTCTGCCAAAGGACATTTGCCTATAGGGCGGTTGTATATTTATATGAGGAAGACTCTTTTTTGTTACTGTAGATAAACCTTTCATTATTTTTTAGAGTTGCCAATAACTTAGCGGTGGTATTCCTGCTCTGTATAATGTGCTAAACACAGAGTGAAGAAACTGTAGCCTATAGCTAACTCAACACCTCCCACAGGATTCTTCACGTTCTGCATGTCAACATATCGCTTTCTGAAACTGAGTTTTCCTGACTGTAACTTTAGCCATGATGTCACTCCTAGTCCTAAGTACTTTATTTAGTTCACAGAGCAGCAAGAGAGGGCAGTATAGTGTTACAGAGCTACTGAAGAGATGATATGTCTGTTTTGTAAGTATGTGTTCATTTATTTTGTGGGTGCAAAGAGGATAATGTGTGTTTTGGACATTATCTCACCACAGCTGTATTTCATTAAAAAAAAAAATGTTTTGGATTTCCCATTTATTTATGTCCCCAGGGGGCTCAAAGAGGCACCCCACCAACCCGATATATATATATATGTTGTCGGGTTGGTGGTATATATATATATATACATTTAAAATCAGTCATTAAAAAGCAAAGATAATAAAATAAACATTAAAAGAAAAAATACATGAATAAAAGTTACAGTGCAGTCTAAGATATGAATAGTTAAATTAAAAGGAGCGACAAAAAGAAAAGTCTTCAGCCTGGATTTAAAAGTAGTCAGAGTTGCAGCGGACCTGCAGGTTTCTGGGAGTTTGTTCCAGATACTGTATTTGGAGCATAATAACTGAACGCTGCTTCTCCATGTTTAGTTCTGACTCTGGGGACAGAAAGCTGACCAGTCCCTGAAGACCTGAGAGATCTGGAAGGTTCATCATTTAGCAGGAGGTCAGAAATGTATTTTGGGCCTAAACCATTCAGTGCTTTATAAACCAGCAGCAGTATTTTGAAATCAATTATTTGACACACATATATATATGTTATATATATATATATGTTATATACATATATATATATATGTTATATACATATATATATACATATATACACATATATATATATATACATACATACATACATATACATACATACATATATACATATATATACATACATATATATACATATATATACATATGTATATATATATATACATACATATATATATACATATGTATATGTATATATATATATATACATATGTATATATATGTATATATATATACATACATATATACATATATCTTACATATATCATATATCTTCAAAACTCTTGTGAAAACACAAATTTACTCATGTGATCGAATTGTTTTGGTGTTTTAGATTTGGTTACCAAAGTCTTAGGATCCCAAAAGCAGTGAAATATTTGAATTACACTGTATATAAATGTGTAATTCATGTCTAAAATGAAAATAAATGTATTTGAATTTTGAGTAAAATAGGTGTTTATCACTCTACTTTCCCCACAGCAGGGACTGAGATACATTAGGACTGAATAATGACTTCATATTACATACCAAGGTTCATGTGATGTGTACAAATACAAATTGAGCATTCAAACTTTTTATTCAACCAACTATTTATTATAAATATGTTTTTTTCAACCAATTATTTATATAAATATAAGAAACTGGAAAATCTCACTATTTACAATATTGAACATCAGAACTTTCAACCAACTCTTCATTATAAATGTCAAGACAGTGTCAAGGTCTTTGTCTGTCTTCCAAGACAGTGGGTCTGGCTGCTGTGTAGGTGGGGGTGATGGTGCATGGGCTGCTGTGTAGGTGGGGGGTACAAGTGCTATACGAGACCTCCACGAGACCTCCTTGCTGGCTGGGTTGAAGGTGATGGCTGTGGTGGAGCCTTTGTGCTGAGGTGTATCTTGACCTGGTGGCAGCTGCAGATGGAGGTGGAGGCAGCTGTAGTGATGCTGGTCTGCTGGTCCTTGGTGGTGATGGCTCTGGTGAAGGCCCTTGAGCCACGGTAGATCTTGACCTGGGGGCCGGCACAGATGGATGTTCTGGCTGCTGGATAAACACCGCCTGTGGGCCACCAGGCCCAGGCAGCTGTGAAACCTCTCTGTAAAACAAATTAAAATGTAGGACAATAATTACAACTAATTTCATTGAAATAATAAGTAAAATGTTGCTCAAGCATAAATAACAATGCACAAATAAAAAGAAAGTTTGGGAGGTTGGACAGGAGTCTCCCTCTCTCTCAGACACACACACACAGGTATTTCCAGTTACTATACATTCAGTATAAAATCACAGACACACACATAGGCTACATCTGATTACAAAGTATCATCTGTACAGGACGGTAAAATAATCACAGGCACACATATAAATAAATCTATGACAAAGTCTCATCTGTACAGAACAGTATGATACAATAATCGATGGCAAAAACATGTCTATAGCCAGGGGTGCACATAACTTTTTTGCCCTGGTTCTCAAAGGAGCACCTGGAGATGTTGCTTGGTGCTCATCCTTAAAATGAAATAAACCGTAACTTTTGAGGGGGTCTTGACTTTATTTGCCAGACACACGGCACTGAACACACATGCAGAGGTGAACACAGAACACACATGCAGTGGTGAACACAGAACACACATGCAGAGGTGAACACAGAACACACATGCAGAGGTGAACACAAGACAACATTAGCACGACCAGTAATCCTACAAGCTGTCATCACTACCCTCCTGACTGTTCTCCTCACTGTCTTCCTCTCTGTCAGACATGGTAGCTGATGATGTAGGCCTACTACTTCCTCTCTGGTTGAGTCTGTTATTAGCTGCTTGCATCCACAAGTCAACAGCTGGGTTTGGGTCGAAAATCTCTGTTGTCATCTTAGACAAGTGGATGTAATCACATAAGTATGTGAACATAACCAATAACCTACCATAGCCAATAACAAATTAATGTAACTTATTTTATTGTTGTTGTTCATATCTTATTTTACCTTAACATTTATATATTTATGCATTTTTTGTTATCTTTCCAGTTTTAAAGGATATTTTTGGTTTACTGTCCTATAGTATACATTGGAATGATTTCAAACTTGATTATCCCAATAATTATAAAGGAGTGCCTTGAAAATATGTGTTTACATAAATTGTGATCAAAACGTTTGAGACCCACTGAGACAACTTAGACTAAAGTGAACTATCTAAACACTCAGAGTCCTTTACCTCACTGAGCTGTAGTTATCAGCCTCAGTCTGACTGGAGAGGACTCTCCCTCCACATTAATGTAGAAACATCTTCTTCTTCCGTTAGAGCAGCTAGCACCAGATGCTAATAACAACAGCGCCGGAACCGGTGCACCCTCCCTCTCTCCCTCGCTCACTCGCACCTTGGCTGTGAGCTGCGGGTGCCAGATAAGCCAACACCCCCCATTTTCATCACTTACAGCGCCCATCATACAGGGCAAATGAAACGTGTAACCGGGGTGAAAAGGGTGTTACATTTACTTAATTATGAATGTTGTTACATCAAGGCCGAAAATTAGGATGAACCCCAACGGTCAAAAAATGGTTTTTCCCTCCCAGAGCTGACAGCGCAGCGCCTCCCCGGATCTGGCACCCTAGGCGAACATCTATTACGCCAGTGCTACGGAGCCGACCCTGAGTTCATATGCAACTCGCAAATATCTTTCTCTCTCTCCTCTCTTCTCTCTCCTCTATTCTCTCTTTTCTCTTCTCCCTTCTGTCTCTTCTCTCTCTCCTCTCTCTCAATGTTGGTACGCAAATGCGCCTTTTTTCAAATGACCCGGTGCTCATTTTTTGGCGGACGTGCGCATGCGCACCTGCGCACCAGTTATGTGCAGCCCTGTCTATAGCCACTGTAAATGTCTCCGTTGTGGGACGAATAAATGATTAATTTAATCATCTACACATCTCACTTTTACACACCAACATAACGTTAACACAGAGTAAACGTTTGCTAATGGAGAGTCTATTTTGTCCCAAGAAAAAGTTCCTGACTATTGATAACAAAATATATCAATAAACCTATTGTTACTTTTCGCGGTATTCCCCACACATTGCCAGTTGGCTACACTATTACTGTAATATTTACACTTACCCATGTCAAAATTGATCCTTGTTGTATTCTTCTTCTTCAGAAGAGTCGAAGACTTCAGGTTCTGAGGCTCTATCTTCACTGCTGCTAGCGAAAAAAATCTCTAGCGAAGTCGGCGACTGTAAAGTTTTTTTATAAGCCATTTTCTGTCTCTCTCTTTCTCCTCACAGACGTAAACTGATGGGAGACACGTGGTTTATGTTTTGTTTACTTGGTGGGTAGGTCCTTAGTGATTTCTCGATGTCCATTGGTCATTTCAGACCATGATGGCTGCCGGCCGAGATTTCCTTGACGGACACACCAATCCACCAATCCCACACAGTGTAAAGTCAAGCTGCTTTGAGTGGCCATATTGGCTGCTGTGCCCTGGTTACAGTCTCACAGGAGATACCGCTGGAAAGCTACTCTTCCAGCGATTCCGCGGATATCTGAATTATATTTCTACTCCTTATAATCGAAAATATATGATTAATTACGTAAAATTATGCGCACTTGGCACGTCCACCGACTCCAGAGGGTTAAGAACAGTCTACAGTTCTCCCAAAAAGAAGTGGATGAACTAAAAGAGACTTGTAAGGAGTTGAAGAAGAAGAGCCAAGAAGCACGCACAGACATTAGTACTGTGCGTGAATCTGTTATGACAATGAGTGGAAAATCAGACTATCTAGATTCTAGAGGGCCAATCGAAATGCAAAAACATAATTATTGATGGAATCCCAGAGTCTGCAGGGGAGAGTTGGGAGGAATCGGAGTACAAGTTCCGGGAGCTGCTCAGAACAGAACTACATGTAGCAGTGGCCGCAGAATAAATATATTAATTTAACAGTTTGGTTAAACCACTAAATCCGACAACGCCACCCCGGGAATTTCACCCAGGGAAATGTGACACGTTTTAAGTCACAGGACACACAGGTTCGGTTACTCATGGAACAAGAGACGTGGTTCAATTATCAAAAATAGAACAGTTTATTTGTATACAATAGTAACAATACAATTTATAAAAACAGTCACACAGGGCTATATCCAAAAGGGAGAACGAACAAGGGGGCTGAGGCTTACCAGTGGGGGAGAGGGTCAACGAATGAGTAGAGGGATCCCACAAAAACAAACTTAAGTCACCCCGGTCACACGTGTTCCAAACTCACACAATCACACGGAGAAAAGATCCAAAAACCCGGGGGAAGCACAGCACACGGAAAGGGGGAAGCCACCACCTCGGACACCAATACCACCACCTTCAGCTCTCAGTAACTAAAACAGGAAAACAAGGGAAAACACAATAAGTGGGGGACAAAAACACAGAATGACTCAAAATGAAATAAACCAAAATAAGCCGCAATCATGCGGCATAAACAAAACTATGCAAAAAGCAAAGAAAGAAAACCTAAACCAAAACCATTATCATATAAACAAACAATGATTTGACCAAAGATATATCGACACTAATTAAGTATAAAATAAGCCAAAAGAAAAGAAAGAAAATAACAAAAGAAAATAAGAATAAACAAAAATAAACTATTAATGAAAAGGAACAAAGTAAATAAAATAGTTGAAATTGGTGAAGGAAAGAATAACTAAACAGAAGGAGTTAGCCCAGCAGTCCAGTCACTAAAATACCACTAGGGGAGCGGACCTCTAGTACAGAGTAGGCCACGCTAAACCGGCCCAACCACAGTAGCCAAAAGCGAACAATCTAAGTAGTGTCCAGCAGCACAGGATCGGTAGGGCAGGTGATGATACTGCCGTAGGCAATGCCAAACCGGACCAGACACGATAGCCAGACGCAGACAATCAACTAGCACTTAGCAGCACACAGGATCAGCAGTACGGGTGATGACCCTGCGCCAGAAACCCGTCTCTTTTCGGTGCAGCAAAACAGCAGCGGTTCTTTAAAGCCTTAGCTTGGCCCTAGATTAACAATAAACACAAAAGTATAATATTAATGTTCAGGAAAGGTGTGGTGAATGGACTGAACAAATCGCCGTACATACCGATCAGGCAGAGAGGAGAGAGTTTCATGCTCTCTATGTTACGGCTACTTGACGGGCATCGCCAGGAAGACCCTCCGCTATACAAAACAAAACGTGACTACACGTAAGTATGATAAATTGCGAAACTTTACCTGAAGCCAACTATTCTCCTACAACATACCTACGCCGGTGGCGGAAGCAAAACACGGTAAGAACGGAAGTGGGTTGGTCTGGGCACCAGCGAACAAGAGGCCGCCAGCTAGAAGCCTCTGCTCCTTTATAGGGTGCCCCCTGGTGGTGATAGGCTAAAAATAATATGCCTTACAACACTATTTACTGCTCATCCTGCCACATACAGTTGGATGAGGAGAGGATCGAGGTGGAAAGGGCACATCGAATGGGAAACGGCAGGGGCGCAGACAAGCCTAGTCAGATTGTTGTGAAGTTTCTGCGTTTCAAGGACAAGACGGCTGTGATGGGGAGACGAAACAGGTTGAAAGGAACGAACATCATCCTCAACGAGGATTATCCTGAAGCATTACGCCAGAAGAGAAAGGAACTCATCCCTGCCATGAAGGCTGAAAGGAGCAAAGGGAACATTGCTTACATTAGGTATGACAGACTAATTGTTCATCCTCCGCAAACCCCCACCCATCCCCCCCTCCCAAAGGGCTGAGAGAACGGACTCACGCCACTCATCTTAGAGGACTGAGAAAAGGGACTAAAGAGACAGAAGGGGTTCGTAGCTTGGTGCATGCATATACACACGCACACAAGGGATGCACACATACACACACACAAACATGCACTTTAGCATCAGAACTGTAATGGACATTGTGCTTAATTTTCTGTTAGTCTATCTCTATTTATGTCAGTGAATGCTAAACTACCTAAGAAAGGGCTAAAGATCGCTCACTTGAATATCTGCAGCCTTAGAAATAAGGTTCAGTGTGTTCAGGATATGTTGATATCAAATAATATTCATATTTTCGCCATCTCTGAAACTCACTTAGATGACTCGTTTGAGGACGGTGCAATATCAATACAGGGGTACAATTTTTACAGAAAGGATAGAAACTGCAATGGGGGAGGAGTGGCTTTTTATGTACAAAGTCACATTCCTGTGAAGTATAGGGAGGATTTGATGTTAAGTGAGGTAGAGATGGTATGGCTGCAGGTTCACCTGCCCCATTTAAAACCTATGTTGCTGGGATGTTGCTATAGACCACCAAGCTCTGATAGTAATTATCTAGATAAATTGTGTGAAATGATTGAGAAGGCATGTGATGAAAACAGGGAGATATATTTATTGGGTGACGTGAATATTGACTTTCTGTCATCAGACTGTTCATTGAAAAACAAATTGATGACGGTAACAAGTGCATGTAACCTAGATCAGATGATCAATCAACCAACCAGGGTAATTACCAATAGCTCTGGAGTAACATCATCCAAATGCATTGATCACATATACACAAACGCAAGTGAACTGTGCTCAAAAGCGGTATCAGTACCAATTGGCTTCAGCGATCATAACCTTGTAGCAATATGTAGGAAAGCCAAAGTCCCAAAAGCAGGACCGAAAATAGTGCTGAAGAGATCATATAAAGGGTTTTGCTGTGATTCATATGTGGAGGATGTTAAGGGAGTATGTTGGTCTAATGTTTTTAAAAGAGTGACACAAATGCGGCACTGGATGTTTTCATGAAATTGTTGTTACCAGTGATGGATAAACATGCACCTGTTAAGAAGTTAACCGTTGAAACAGTAAAGGCACCATGGATTGACGATGAGCTAAAGAAATGTATGGCTGATAGAGACAGAACAAAAAGGGCAGCAATGAATTCCGGCAATCATTCTGAGTGGCAGTTATATTGCAAAATAAGAAATAATGTGACAAAACTGAACAGAAAGAAGAAGAAAATGTATTATGAGATTAAGATAAATGATATAAAGCATGATGGAAAAAAGCTCTGGGGTACCTTGAATACCATCATGGGTAGGAAAAACAACTCAACACCATCCTTTATAGAATCAGAGGGGGCATACATCACTAGACCACTAGATATTGCCAATTATTTTAATAACTATTTCATTGATAAAGTGGAGAAGCTAAGGCATGGAATGTCAAAATCTAGCTGCGAGTCGTCCTATGTTAATATTAGAGAACGTATTATGAAAAATAAAAATTGCACCTTTGAGCTGGGTAAAGTTAGGACAGAAGAGGTGGAAAAGTTATTGTTGGCAATCAATAATGATAAACTACCAGGTATTGATAACTTAGACGGTCAGCTATTAAAGAATGTAGCCAAGTTCATTGCTGCACCCATCTGTCATATTTGTAACATGAGTCTGGAAGGTACATGCCCGCAAATCTGGAAAGTAGCTAAAGTTATTCCACCTAAAAATGCAAAGAATGCCTTCACTGGCTCTAACAGCAGACCAATAAGCCTGTCACCTGTTCTAAACAAACTACTAGAAAAAATTGTATTGAATCAAATACAATGCTATTTTTCTGTTAACAGTCTGATGAGTGAGTATCAACATGCGTATAGAGAGGGTCACTCAACAGCCACAGCATTAACACAAATGACAGATCAATGGATGAAAGAGATTGATGTGAAGAAAATGGTGGGAGCAGTACTATTAGATTATAGCGCTGCCTTTGATTTGATAGACCATAGCATTTTACTTGACAAATTGGAGTGCTATGGTTTTTCATGGCTAGAAAGCTATCTATATAACAGAACTCAAAGTGTATACTTTAATGGCAGTATCTCTAGTGCTAGATGTGTTGCAAGTGGAATTCCACAAGGAAGTTCACTAGGTCCTTTACTCTTCTCAATCTTTACAAATGATTTTCCATTAGCTCTTGAAAAAGCACAAGTCTCTATGTACTCGGATGACACGACAATATATACACAGGCCATAATCGGTGAGATAACTGATATTCTGAACAAAGACCTGAAAACAGTAATGGAATGGGTGACCAGCAACAAATTAGTGCTCAACATTAAAAAAACAAAAAGTATTGTATTTGGCACAAATTACGTACTAAGGTCTAAACCGCAGTTGAATCTGATGCTGAATAATTTAGAGGTTGAGCAGGTGGAGGAAACAAAGCTCCTGGGACTCATCCTAGTAAACAATTTATCATGGACGAAACACATAGAGTCAGTGGTGGCAAAGATGGGGAGGAATATATCTGTCATCAAGAGGTGCTCAGTGTTTTTACCACCGCAACTGACAAAACAAGTCATTGAGACTCTAGTCCTTTCACAACTGGACTACTGCTCAATGATCTGGTCAGGGGCAAACAAGAGGGACCTGAGAAAGCTGCAACTGGTTCAAAACAGAGCAGCTCGGCTTGCCCTTAGGTGTACACCAAGACATAATGTAAACAAAATGCATGTCAAGCTCTCCTGGACATTAGTCACGGAGAGTCTGATGGTATCACTCCTTGTCTTTTTGAGAAACATAAATGAGCTGAAACATCCAACCTGTCTATATAAGCAACTTACACCTAGCTCTAAAATCCATACTTATAAAACGAGACATGCCACAAGAGGTTGCTATCAAATCCCTAAAGCCAAAACAGAGTCTATGAAGAGCACAGTGCTGTATAGAGCCATGGCTGCATGGAACACACTGCCAGATCAGATTTCTAAAGAAACAACTAAAGCAAGCCAAAAGACGATTGAAGAGGCATCTAGAAGCCCAAAGATTGTAAATTACACAAGCGGCAGACAGGTTATGGTAAACAGCACACCGATTCATATAGGTTTTTTAAACACATGCAGGAATATGGTACTTTTGCTAACATAGACACACACACACAGCCTTTCACAGCTATGATGAGGATTGTGTTTGTTTAGTTTGTTTTACTCTAAAAGAAGCGAAGGGAGACATTTGTAAAATCACTATTATTATTATTCTTTTTTTTTTTTCTTTTTCTTTCCAAGGAAATGGGGAATCAGAAAATAAGCTGTATGTGATGGTTGATATGAAAGTCACTGTTTGAAGGAAAATTGACGCCGTACACGATTTGTATCATTGTCTTGTAATGTACTGTCGAATGTCATGTTTTATGTTATTTGTGGACCCCAGGAAGATTAGCTGTTGTTATGCACCAGCTAATGGGGATCCTAATAAAATAAAATAAAATAAACTAACCTTCAGACATGATGATGATGCAGTGACAATCATGGTATGAAATACATTCCTCATAACTGTGTAGGTGTTAGTATGAGTGCGTATTGTCAATGTTTTATTTATTATCATGACTTGCTCTTATCTGTATTCAGTGATGTCATCTATTGTAAATATGTACATTTTATTTTGTTTTTTTGGTATAACAATGTCGTGGTATTTTTATTATTGCTTTTAGGATGTCTATTACCATCTGGCAAAGGGACTATCGGTGAAAACTAGCCTTTTGGCTAATTCGAGAACTTTTACATGTTTTTAATATGTTGATTAATGTACACTGTCCCTTGTTTTGAATAAATCAATTCAGTCTCAAAAATAACTTGCAGATGATTTACAACAAAAAGAAACAAAAATGGACTAAATGTACACTGTTAGTCACTGTTGATAAAATACAGTACATCAGAAATAACATTGGACATAATTGTGAACTTTTTTCACCGAGGGCCAAATACAGAAAAATATACGAAGGGCTGGGCCACTTATAGAGGTGAGGTATATTACCTAGTAAGTTATAAGTTAGCAAAGTGTAGGTAAATTAGGCTTGATACATGAATATGAAGAAAAAAACTGCCTACATCACAGCTCTCTATAGGGTTTCATTTATCTTGTTGGCAACTCATCCCTTAAAACAGAAGCCTCAGTGATTATATTAAGGGGAAATATGAGGGGTCTATTTCAAGCTTGTTATGTAAATTAGTTATTTGGCCCCCAGGCCGTAGTTTGGAGACCCCATGTCTATGTGCACTACAGATTAACTTGTTGCAGTTGCTGCATGTGGTCTTTGAGTCCTTTGGGGCTCCTTCAGATGCTAATGTAATGTTCTGAGAAAATGTGAAATGTTTATAATGTTCTGGAATAATATTGTGTAGGTTCCCACATTACAGGGTAGGAATTTCACAACGGCCATGGACGTCGTTGCCCCTCGGCCTGGGCGTTATGCCCCCACAAATAATTTTACGTCCTGCGGCCACCATGGCCTTTGTGCCCCTCACACTGTTAAAATCTCGAAGTTGCTTTAAAAGCGTCAGAGCAGTGGTCTGGTCTCTGGACTGCATTATGTTGCGTTCACAACGGACGCTATGCGAACATTGCTCTAATCGCTGGAGTTTCACTGCGGCTGTCAGCACTCCTGTCATTCAAACAGGACACACTGGGGCTTATATCCATGTAAATACATTACATTACATTACATTACATTGCATTTAGCTGACGCTTTTATCCAAAGCGACTTACAATAAGTTTGTTCGACCAACAAAATACAAACTTGAAGAAAACAGAATCATATAAGTACATCAGGTTTCATAGAGCAAAAACATTTCAAGTGATACTCAACTGGCTTTAGGTAAGCCAGTCCTTTATTAGTATATAAGTGCTTTGTTAATAGTTCTATCGCTCGAAGTGGAGTCGAAAGAGATCTGCTTTCCTGATGTCAATGGGGAGCTCATTCCACCATTTTGAAGCCAGGATAGCAAACCCACGTGTTTTTGCTGATGGGAACTTGGGTCCCCTTCGCAACGAGGGTGCAGCGAGCTGTTTGGTTGATGCAGAGCGGAGTGCACGTGCCGGGGTGTATGGTTTAACCATGTCCTGGATGTAGGAAGGGCCACATCCATTCGCAGCATGGTACGCAAGTACCATTGTCTTGAAGTGGATTCTAGCAGTTACCGGAAGCCAGTGAAGGGAGCGGAGGAACGGCGTGGTGTGGGAGAATTTAGGAAGGTTGAAGACCAGGCAAGCCGCTGCATTCTGGATGAGCTGCAGAGGTCGGATGGCACATGCAGTTAGACCAGCCAGGAGGGAGTTGCAGTAGTCTAGGCGTGAGATGACGAGAGCCTGGGCCAGAACCTGCGTCGCTTTCTGGGTCAGGTGGGGACGTATCCTCCTGATGTTGTAAAGAGTGTATCTGCAGCAGCGGGTTGTAGCAGCGTTGTTTGCAGTGAAGGACAGTTTGTTATCTAGGATCACACCCAGATTCCTTGCAGTCTGAGTCGGGGAAATAACAGAGGTGCCGATGTTGATTGTTAGGTCAAGAGTGGGACAATGTTTTCCCGGAAGGAAAAGCAGTTCAGTCTTGTCAAGGTTGAGCTTGAGGTGGTGAGCAGACATCCACTGAGAGATGTCAGCTAGACAAGCAGAGATGCGTGCGACGACCTGGGTCTCTGAGCGGGGAAAGGACAGAATTAATTGGGTGTCGTCAGCGTAGCAGTGGTATGAAAAACCATGCGGGCTAATGACAGATCCGAGCGTGTTTGTGTACAAGGAGAAGAGGAGGGGACCAAGAACAGAGCCCTGAGGGACCCCTGTAGTTAATTGAAAAGGGTCGGACTCCGACCCTCTCAAAGTAACCCTGTAGGTGCAGTCTTTGAGGTATGAGGTGAGGAGGGAAAGTGCAGAGTCTGAAACTCCAAGTTCTTGGAGAGTGTGAAGGAGGATCTGATGATTCACCGTGTCGAATGCTGCAGACAGGTCCAAAAGGATGATGACAGAGGAGAGGGAGGCTGCTTTAGCCATGTGAAGTTCCTCAGTGACAGCAAGGAGGGCAGTTTCTGTGGAGTGACCTGCCTTGAAACCAGACTGGTTCGGATCCAGAAGGTTGTTCTGATGGAGATAACAGGAGAGTTGTTTAAAGACAGCGCGTTCAAGTGTTCACAGGAACGGGAGGAGAGAGACAGGCCTGTAGTTTATAACATCAGACGGGTTGAGAGTGGGTTTCTTTAGGAGAGGGTTTACTCTTGCCTCCTTGAGACTGTTTGGAAAGTGACCAGAAGTTAGAGAAGTGTTGATGAAATGGGTGAGAAACGGTAGAATATCAGGAGCGATAGTCTGAAGGAGGTTTGAAGGGATAGGGTCCAGAGGACAGGTGGTAGGGCGGGCAGAGGTAATGAGGGTAAGAACCTCACTTGGAGAGAGAGGGGAAAAGGAGGTCAGTGTGTGGGTGAAAGGAGGGTCTGGTGACCCAGTGGTGAGTAAAGGTGAGTCAGAAAAAGAAAAGCGAATATCATCAACCTTTTTTTCAAAATGGTTAACAAAGTCGCTTGACAGAAGGGAGGAGGGGGAAGGGGCTTTGGGAGGGTCCAAGAGGGTGGAGAAGATGGAAAATAGTTTTTTGGGATTGGAATAGGAGGATTGGATCTTATCTTGAAAGAAAGTGCTTTTTGCCTGAGAGATCGAAGCAGAGAAAGAGAAGAGGAGAGCCTGATAGGTTAGGAGGTCGTCATGGTGTTTTGATTTCCACCGTTTCCGCTCTGCTGCCCGAAGGACGGTTCTATTAGCACGCAGTGCGTCATTTAGCCAGGGAGCAGGAGGGGAATGACGAGCCTGCCGAGATGTAAGAGGACAGAGAGAGTCCAGAGAGGATGAGAGTTTCTGCAGCAGAGTTTGGAGGTAGGAGTTGGAATGAGTCAGAGGAAGGGAGGGCTGAGAGCACCGATGAGGCAAAGGTAGAGGGGGAGAGGGAACGAAGGTTACGGCGGACAGGTGCAGGACGAGAAGAGATTAGTTTCGTTATGTTTGGAAAGGGGTAGAGAGAATGAAATGAAGAAGTGATCGGATGTGTGGAGTGGATTTACAGAGAGGTTAGAAGTAGAGCAGTTCCTTGAGAATATGAGATCAAGGACATTGCCAGCATTATGAGTTGGTGGGGATGCAGACAATGAGAAAGCAAAGGCGGTTAAAAGAGATGTTAGTTCAGCTATCTTCCCTGTCTGGAGGTTGAAGTCTCCGAGAAGTACAGCGGGAGGACCAGTTTCAGGGATGTGTGAGAGGAGATGATCTAATTCCTCCAAGAAGTTCCCCAAGGCGCCTGGTGGACGGTAGAGAACAACAATGGTTAATTGTATAGGATGGGTTACTGTGACGGCATGGAATTCAAAGGTGGAAGGAGTGAATTTAGGTAGCTTGAAGAGGGAAAAGCTCCATTTGGGAGAGAGCAGGAGACCAGTGCCACCTCCTCTGCCAGTGGGTCTGGGTGTATGGGAGAATAAATATGCTGTGGAGAGAGCTGCTGGGGTGGATGTGTTGGATGGAGTAATCCAGGTCTCAGTGAGAGCAAGGAAATCCAGGGACTGCAGGGAGGCGTAGCCAGAGATGAAGTCAGCCTTAGGAACAGCTGACTGGCAGTTCCACAGGCCCCCTGCAACTAGCTGTTGGATCTCACTGGAGCGTGTGGGATAGACGAGAGCAGGCCGGTTATATCGATTGATTACGAGATACACAGGGCCAGTGATAGTTGCGAGAAGACACATAAACAGGAATGGAGAAAATACACATGGTTATAGCATGAGGGGCTAAACAACCAAATAAAACACCAGCGATACTTAGCTCAATCAATCAAAGTAGGATTTGCCTCCTCTTTGCCACCCTCGTGACTGCCGCAGGACTCTATTGTCTTTGTCAGTCTTACTCCAACAGGACTCCTTTGTCTTTGTCAGTCTTCGTCTGTCTGCCGCTGACGCTCCAGGAAAGTGCTACCTAAAACACTGCAAAAACTGCAGATCTAACCAAGTGTAATAATCTTACATTTAGATTCTAAATCTAGTTTGTCTTGATTTGAGTTTAAATAGCTTATCTAGTGCTTTCTATGGAAGATTTTTTTGACTTAATTCAAGTAAATGTTACTTGCCTTGTCTTGATAAGCAACTTTGTCTTTATTTTAGTTATGTTTAACTAGAAACAAGGGACCTGTCTATAAAACATCCAATTCAAGGCTAAAAAGCCTTATTTTAAGCACTAGTATGGCAAGAAGAAAACAAATTAATTTCAAGCATCAGCTCTGTGGTTAACATAAGTTATTTCCCCAGCTGGTAAAGACAGTAAAAGACACAATTCAAACAAGAATTAACATCTATTTTAATGATAATCAAAAAATGAACTGATAATCATCATAACACACTCTCCTAAAGGATATGGACCAGAATAACTGATAATATGCATGACATTGACTCTTGAGGTAGGTGTGCAATCTCTACTCTGTTACTGCCCTGGAACTGGTAACACGGTGGGGGTCCCTGAGCAGTGAGGACACTGTTGGGAGGGGCTGCCAGCTACTCAGTACCCCCTCCCTCTTCCTTCAAGCAACGTCTCTTTCCCCTGTTATCTGGTCTCTTATTATCTATGGCAGTGGTTCTCAAATGGGGGTACGCGGACCCCTAGGGGTACGTTGGAGTACTGCAGGGGGTACGTGAGATTTATTTTTATGTTAATTGAAAAAATAAATAAATACCAATTTTAGGAAAAGTAAGGAAGTTTGAGCATTTATATTAACAGAGTTACACATATTTCAAAACGCGAAGTGTAATAACTGCAGTGGCCTCCCTGTCAGCATGACAAAGATCCTCAGTGAAGCACAAGCCCATGTTTCACTACATTGTAAGTACAACTTATTAAAAAGATCAGTTCAATGCAACTAATGTCGTCTTAGTGTTATTGCATGATGTTAAAATTGGTTTGCCATGAATTTAGTGATGGATTCTAAACATTTGAAATGTAGCATTTAAGTGTTTCTCAGTTACAAGGTTGTTGTTTTAATAAATCAGACACAGATGGTGCAGCACCGTACCTCTTTATATAGGCATTTCTTCCCTAACAAATTGTTTTTGCGCTGATCAGGGGGTACATGGCTGCATTTTTTTTTCAAAGGGGGTACATTATTGAAAAAAGTTTGAGAATCACTGATCTATGGCGTAAGCAATAGGCCTACTGGACAAAGAACAATATCTTAATTTCTGAGATTATGGTGCATTTATCACACCACACATGTTCAAACAATCCATGCCACATTACACATTTAAACATGAACAGCTTAACACACCAAGTATGGCTGAGCGATATGGATAGCAAAAAAAAATATCACAATATCTTTGACTTGAATTTTCACACACTTCATCAGATGTGGACGACCATAACGATTGCTCTCAGAGGTGTGTGCGAATTTGGCGCTTGCTGCATTATTTAATTATGCGAAGACCCGCCCCTACTCTGCTTCTCATTGGCCCTGAAAGAAGAAAAACCTGGAATGTGCATCCATGTGGTGTTTGTCATCTCTCATAAAGTCGGAAAATGTTTGACTTTACTTACCATGTGTTTGTCAGAAGCTGGATCAATGACAATATCCACTAGAAGATGTAAACAACGAATGCCAGTACTATATTATTTACATCGAGAGATCCTCCTAAGTCCTCATTGTTTACAAGTGGATGGCTGTTTGTGTCCAAATGATGGCAAATGGGGAATTTCCTATTTCACGAGGATCACTTGAACGCACCACAAGCCAAGCGCCAGCGGAATGTAACACGTTGTGTTCAGTTCACCTTCACCAGAGAGGCAGGACAGCGACCAAGAAGTGCAGTTAAGGTAACGTTAGTAACTGAACGTAGGAATAAAAGTCAATAGGCATATGTAACATATTAGTGCTTTCAATGTATTAAGTATTAGTACATTCATTGGTTAACTGTTAGCTGAATTAGCTAAGATAGCTAGCTAACTACGAAGCACGTGTTGCTAGCTAACCTTAACCTCACTAATGGGGTATGTAAAAATTAAGCTAGCTAACGTGAACTACTCTCAGATAAATACACTGTCTGTAAGGAACACAAAATTAGCCGACGTTAATATCATACGTTTTCTTTTGGTATTCAGTAATTGTATCTGTTAAAAGCTAGCAGTTAGTTAAAAACGCAAAGGGTGGTGGTAGACTAGCTAACGTCGACCTAGCTAGTTCATAGTGAATCACAGCAATTTTACAATTTAGTGTCTGATGCCTTTTTAATATGATTTTTTTGGGGTTGACTTTTAAAATGACAGTGGCCGTCCTTTCCTGTAAATTACAGAATGCTTCTTCATGGTGAGATGGATAGATTTGATGACACAACTGTGTCACTCTTAAAAGGTAAATCTCTTGTTAATTATTTAGACATCTAACATCTGTTTGCTGTTTTCTCTGTATCAAAGTTCTATTGATTTTTACACTCAGGTTTTGGACGAGATGGGCCGAATTCTAGAGGCAGGCAACAAGAACTTCACTGACCAGATCAAAGCCAGATGGGAAAGCTTTTGCGAAAATGCGCTGTTCTTTGGAGTGTGGAACAAGTCGTTGAAGCCACCAATGGGTCTGGATAAATGTAAGCATAATGTATAGATAACACTGATGTTTTATAGGTTGGGGGTGACCATTTCATGGCCGCATGGGATGTGATTGTATTAGCTTATTTTCATTATTTTGATAGGACAGGATCTCCTTTTTGATGACTGAATTATGGCAAAATGGTAGTTATAAGGTAGTAGTGGTCACTAGAGGGTTTAAACACTACTACCTTATATTATGTCATGTATGGTGACCCTTATTGTTTTGCTTTCTCTTGTGCAACTGACAAGTGCTTTTTATATCCCCTGCAGTGAAAGTGTCAGGGATATTATAAATTCACCCCGACCGCTGCCCCCCCACTATCCAGCCAAACTTTCAGTTTGCTGATCCAATAACTGCAATCGTTTTTACTTCACTCTTTCATTTCGCTGTGCACATTCAATATCCCTAGGAGAACCGTTTGATTTTGGTGATCCCACGCTCTCTGTCTTAGCGCAACATTCAGGCCAATTTTGGAAAAAAAATAGCACCAGTTTATGTACAATTTCCCAAGGTGACATTAAGATTCATGTCGCTTCAGGGATACTGTCGTTCACCAACAGCATAGTTTTTCCATGATTATCTTATACTCCCTTGGGCTCTGCACAGAACTATTTTTTTGCTTTTGTGCTTACTTTTCAGTTACACAACACTTAATGTCAAAGTCAAATTGCCTAACAAAAACAAGCACAATGCATTTGATCATGTATCCATGTTGTTTTTCAGCTGGACAAGCGATTGCTTTGATGAAGGCACTTCCCTCAATGTTTCCTTCCCCAACTGCCCCACCCAAAAAGCTTGGGTCAGCAAGTGAGGCACTATTCCATGTTCTTGAGGTGAGTCTGAGTCAGTATCAGTTCAACTGAAATAAAACTTGATATTCCTTGAGGTTTAATTTTTTTCTACTTTTTGTCTCTACTTTGTTGCTCTCAGCCATCCGAGGACCCCAATACGTTTCTCCAGAAACGGCCCATCACCAGTCCAGTCATCCTAGACTCTACTAACCTCCTCCTGGCTGTTGGCAAAATCCCACTGATGACCCTACCTAGGGAAATGATGCACGAGGCTCCACTAATCCTGATGGGGTGTTTTAACACCTTCCACCTCACCTACCCCAAATGTGTTGCTACTCTCCTATCCGTCATCCAGACTGAGGTACTGAAGGACAGTATTCACGAGCGTGACCTTACTCATTCATACAAAAAAGCAATAGCTGAATGGGCAGAATTCACAAAAAAGTAGAGAACTTGAATTCTGTGTCCAATGTTTGTAAGTTCTATGAGGATGTATATATGTTGAAGAGCTTTGTTCATTTAATAAATGATCCTGTTTGTTATGGACTGACTTAATAAAAACGTGTTTTTTGAAAGATTTGTCATGTTTACTTATTTTAAGAGCATGTGTTCTAATTTAGCTCCCTAAAAACAAGAATTTCATTACATGTAACTTGTTATCGCTTTTATCCAAAGCGACTTACATACTCAATACTGTGGTGTCTTCAGGGACACAACGACATGCTGACTGCAGTGGGGTTTGAACCTATGCTCCCCTGATCCCAACGCACTACCCACTGCGCCACACGTCTCCCTAAATCTCATTTTAAGTAATTTGATGCTAAAAGTACCCTAGTTTTGAGTGATAATAGGCTTCTTTTGCATTAAACAGGCTTAACTAGATTGCTTGAAATGAGTCTTTTTAATCTTATTTTAAGATTGTATGTGCTATAATGATAGTCGGACAGCCTGACTTGTTTTAAGACATCTTATCAAGTGAAATTTGCTTACTGCACTGGCAGCCAAGTGTGCTTGTTTTAAGTGCAAGCATGCTTATATCTAGAACGTTTGGCCTTAAATTTGACAGGGCGTTTTTGCAGTGAATGGACACCTGATTGCTGAGTTCTCACAGCTGTGGGGCCACATCCCTTTAATTAGTTAACTCTCTGCAGCTGGTGGCCCTCAAAAGGAAATCTAGACTGGCTCCCTCCTGAGTTGTTATTGTCTTTTCAGTGGCACAATGGATTTACAATTACATTAAACCCTAAGTTATAAAGTTATGAGTTTAACCCTTAATACAGTTACACCTACTCAATAAAGCTCTTAGTATTCTACAAATGTTTAAATCAAAGTTAACCCTAGCAGTCAGTTAGTTCAGTTTTAAGGTTTCAGTCAAATTACTTGTCCCAAGTTTCTGCCTAACAGATACTGTAGCGGTTTTGATATTTAAAATCACAATTTCAGTCAGATAAACTACAGAGCATTTATACAGAGTACACACACTGAAACAGAGAAGTCTAAAAACAGAATGTTACTCACACAATTCTAGAAGTCACCAGTTGTTATCCTGTCAAAATTGAGTTGCACACTGGATACTGTGATAGAAACCAAAATTAACGTTTCAACATGATGCCGAAGTAACAAAATACTGATAACGGTTAGTAAAAACCATTAATTAATGCTTTGACAAGTGTGCAGACAAGACGGCAGGCGAAAAACCTTTGAAAATGCGTTTTTTTTAATGGAGATCGGATCGATCAGGCTAAACTAACCTGTGGCTGCTCCGTCCAAACTCACAACAACGTCCTAAAGACAGAGATAAAGCAGTGACTGTATTCGCCATGACAGACAGTCTGTGTTTTGTTCATGTTTAACTTTTGTCCAGTTTCTGAACAGATATGAGGAGCTGTGAGCTCTGTGTGCTAACAGCTGATGTATTGGTTTTCTGATTCAACTTCAGTGGCAGGCTGAGATCCTCACTGCTGATCATATCCTGACTCGACACAAGCCCGGACCCTGCCGGTCGAATACATGAATACACAGGGGTTTTACATGAGAATGAGACAATAATGAGTATACAGATGAAATGCACATGTTAATTAGCATGGGAATTAAGACGTGAATATCGTGCGTGTTATATGCAGATAGTGAAATGATGAGTGATATGCCGATATGCTATAAAACACCACCACCAGTTATATGCATATTTACCCGAGTTAAGGCTTGAGAGATTTCCAGAACGGAGCTGATGTCGGGGCGGATGTAGGAGGAGAAGGCAGCGGAGGACCACCGCCCGAGTTGTTGCAGGGATGAGGATAATATGCCTTGATTAGCCGCAGAAGTAGCTGCGCCTATTCTAAAGGAGTGCCCTGAATAAAATTGGGGTGATAGACCACTTTTGATGACTACTTGCTTTAAGTAGTATTTGAACCGGGATTGTGACAAGGGAGTATTCCCTGAAATGAGAAATAATGTCATTTTGCTGATTATGCGGTCAATTATGCGATCGCATAATCGCGTTTTTCTGGAGGGTCTAATAACATGTCCGTGTGGGAACAATACCCCCAACTGTAGTTCCATGTATGAATTATGAACCAGTGTATTAATAGGTGGTCACCACACAACCCCCCCCAGAATTCAAACATGGCAAAAAAATCCTCGCGTCCGTGGAGGAAACACCACAGGGGCCGAGGAGGGTGGGGTCGCAGGAGAGGGCAGGGGCCCTAACGAGGGCGAGGGCACCCCCACCGGAGGCGGGCCGGAACGGACCGTCGTAAGGGGGCCGCAGTAGGTGTCGTGGCGAACCCAGCAGGAAAGAGCGCTGCCCGGCCGCAGGCGAAGGCACGGCGGCGGCGGGCATGTAATCTCCGGAAGGACGGAGCGGAATCACAGGGAGGGAGGAGCAGTCACCCCTGGAGGAAGGAGCATAACCCGGCCGCAGGCAGACGCACAACGGCGGCGGGCACGAAGGCCTTGGCAGGCGTTGAGGTATCCCCGGGAGGCAGGAGCAGCCACCCCGGAAGGAAGGAGAGCAACCTGGCTTTAGAACACATCATAGCACAGAGACAGCTCTGGTTAAAGAGCTTACGAAATGCTTTTAGCACCTGTTAGTGGGCTTAGTATATGATAGAGGTTGCATTTGTATTGTGAAATGTGCCATATGATTATTTTTATTATTGATCTATTTTTAATAAATCACGATTATAACAGCATACAAAAGTTGTCAGTTAGTAACAATCGTTCGTTGCGCCGGAAACATCAACTTCGGCCATTTCCGGCGGTAACGTCATGAGTAGAACACAGCTGAGCTCAGTCCCGTTTGAATGCATTGAAGGGCCAAATATTATGACAAATGATGCACAGCAATAAGACGCCAAGAATAATTGGCAAGCGATATGTTGTATGGGGATGTGGGGCCGTCTCAACATCTGGTTATGGGATGTTTGTGTGGCCAAAAAATGATCAAATGTTGCGTATATGGACACAACAAGTGCGTCGTATGAGGCGGACTTTTTCTAGACCAGGTAACCCGGGGTCGATGAAAAGCACATCGAGAGATCGTGTTTCGAACAATCAACAATGCCCGCTAAGGAGACAGAGTAAAAGCTTTCTCGAAGGTTCGTTTTGCTTTCTTACAACGTTACGTTAACTTAACCTTAAGTTTGACATGAGGCTATGTTATTTCCCTTAAGAGCTAGCTGTCTTAGCTAACAACAGTTAGCAGCTAACGTTTTCTGCAGTTTGTTTTTCCACTGAAAAACGTGATGTAGTTATTTAAGGGTAAGTTAACTAAACGTTATCTTACAAGTAGAGAGAGTTAAGTTGTGTTTAAAATCGTCAATGTAATGCACGTTAAAGGTTTTGTGTTGAGCATGAAGTTAGCTTTACTGTAGCTCACCAAAGGTTAGCATGTTAAGCTGCACTTTATGTGGCAGCTCGCTTAATACAAAGAGGGGTTTTGTGCTTCATTGTAAGCTTTTCTTACAAATGTGTGTTAATCTACCTGAAATTGTAGGGACAGTTTTTTTCTACTCAACTATACAGACCATTATCGAGTAGATGCAAAATATACTGTAAATGAGTTGGGTCCGACATATACTTTGAGTAATGTTAGTTTGCTGCAAAAAAAATGAAACATTATCAGATGAGGACATCACCAAAGTGTGTGAGTCTGTCAGGGGATTTGATCTGTTCTCTGCATGTCGTCAGGTATCAGGTAAAGCACTTTGGTACCCAGTTATTTATGGTATTGAGTTTTAATTTAGCCTTTGGAAGGTCATTTCCAACAGTGCATTGTAATGACTGAAAAAACATTTCTTTGTCTCTTAACATTCCTGTAATAATTTGTTTTTTTATTGTTGATATTGTTTTGTTCTTTATTTTTGTTGTGAGAATCACTTTGCAATTGTGTAAGTGCTATATAAATAGTTATACTAATATTATTGTTGTTACCATCATTACCATTATGAAAAATGTTTTCTTTGTTTTCTTTATTCATCGCTGCAGAAAGGATCATGCCAGCCCACATCAAACACCTGATCAAGAACTTGTGAATCTTCAGGCAGAAAAGATGAAAACACCTGTTCAAAGTTCCAGTTTCCTGTACATGGAACAATGCCTGTCCTCTGTTCCACATGACTTCAGTCAGTCCTGGGGCCTGTACTACGAAGCAGGATTTTCGCTTAGCCGGCTAACTTCAGGGAAAACTCCGGCTTTCCGGTCCTACGACGCTGGTTCTCTTTTTAGCGGGCTAGCTCTCCATGGTAACTTATGCTGAGCGGCTAACCTAACCCGGAGCAGGTTAGGTTGCAGGCTAAGAGATCAACTCAGTGAAAGCACCGCCTGCTGACCAATCAGAGCTCAGTGTGCGGAGTTTAAAGCGATCAAGTCACAGGAGAAAGGAAATACAGTTTAAAGGGATAGTGGAAATGGAACCTCAAATAGTTTCGTTTTAACTTATATACAAGCATAATTACGTACCAAAACAATCACACCTGATTAAAAAAATATAATAATTGCCTTACGCATGTTAGAAGCACTTTATTGCAGCTTCCCCGAAGTTTTTTAGAAACAAAATGTTTCTCAGCCTAACCGGAAGTGACGAAAACTCAGGAAGACGATAACAAACCATGGCGTCTATGCAGAATGAACGTGGCAGGGCAAATATACCAGACAAAGAAGAAGGATTGTACGAGGTATCCAGTGATGATAGCGAGTCAGAAACATCCTCTCGGCTTTCCTACGAAAATGTCGTTTTAGGAACTGAATCTGAATCCGGTTCAGTAAGCGACGATGGTGACAATATTGAGCCAGACGATGGACCATTACGTCCTTATTTGTTCGAGCCCGAGCCCGAGGTGATGGTTCACGGCATGGGCAATGGCGAGGATGACCAGGACCAGGCGCCAGATGATGCACCCCTACGCACAAATAATCTTGACTGGTAGGTCCCTAAGCATAGCTCACGCATCTTAAGATCACCTGTAGCCTTTACAAATATTAATCATTGTTAACCAGTTAAGGCCGAAGGTCCCCCCAGTGGACCCCTCCCACCGTTTTTTCTCTCTCACATGTCTCAGGGCTTCTTAACATTTATGAAACTATTAATGTTTCATACCCTTTTAAAGGTAAGAAACTCCGCTAACTGACAATAAGAACAATTGTTAGCTAGAAAAAACACAAGAGTAATACCAAGCCTTTGAATTAGCATTGAGCGAAACAATGCTAACTAATGCTAACGCTTTTTTACACACAACACACGGTAGAAATGCCCTTATTACTATCTTAACTGCACAAACAAGATATACGATTTAAAGCTGAGACTCCACAGATGTAATGTCATCACTGTAAGACCTCGAATTCCTGGAGCTATCAGCCAGAAAAGAGAAAGTAAACAACATCCGGTTCCAAAAATAGTACAATAATTACGTCTTACCTTTTTTGATTTGTGATCAAAAGTTGTGTTCAACGGAATAAAAACGCATCTCAAGGTTAATCCAATGTCGTTGTGTCACGTAGAATTTTTCTGTCGCACTACAGCCATACAAAACACATCTATTCACCATAATAAAGGTCGGCTATTCACATGCAAATGCTATTGAATGTCCGCCATTGTTTGTGCCCGTCTTCCTGAGCTCTCGTCATCACCCGAAGATTCCCGACGATTCCCGAAGTATTTCGTTTCATTGAGAGGGCGCAGTAAAATTGAAAATAAAATGAAACTAGGCGGATGAAATAAAAAAAAAATTGTTTAATATGCTTATTTTTAATAAACAAAATTCGCGGATTTCCACTATCCCTTTAAATTGCCGTTGCAGGAAAGACGGCCGGCAAAAATCACCGACTGTGTGAACGTGAACATTAATAGAATATCACCTCCCATCTTCAGAGCAATCTGACTATTATAACATTAGCGTTAAGAAAGCTTACTTAAATATCTGCCACAACATAAGTAACCGGATCAAAGTAACATTAAGTACAGTCCGCGGCATATCGCATCATAATGTATCATATATTTCCTTATCTGAGTCAACTGAGCCGTATCTGGCCGTGCAACACTCACAGTGTCACATACTGTATGCAGAAGTATTATTTTAAGCAACACATTAAGTTGACGAAACACTCGAGTCAAATGTAATTAATGTCAGATCGTGTCTTAGACGGGGTAGTGATATCATAAACCTGTTAATGTATGCATTCAAACACTTTATCTTTTGCCAGCTGTATACACCTTGCAGGTGCAGCTCTGTGGCTTTGATCCTGGATAAAGTGTTTAAGTCATGGAATATTTAAAGTTTAACTTCTTCATATGCCTAATATTATAGTAGACTTTTCATTCAGGAAGTATGACGCTGCGCTGTCAGTATGCTTCTCCATGTTTGTGATTGGTCGAATGCTCCAAATACCACCCCTCTCATGTGAACACGCACCTAACTAGATAGGGCACGGCTGGCTTGAGCGATCCACTTGATAACCCGCGTCGTAGGACCGTTTAGCGAGAGCGCGTATGTTTTGGATTAGGCCAACCGGCTAACTCACACATATCCAGGTTAGGTTCAACCAGCTTCGTAGTACAGGCCTCTGGACCCTATGACTCGGACACTAGTTCTACCAAGGCTTATTAGAGGTAGGAGAGGAGTGCAGTTATCTTTGTATTTAGGCTGCAAGTCGACAAAAATGATCAGATGCTAATAATGATCCGATTAATTTGATATTGATTGTCTGCCAATACCGAATCCTGATCCGATTCTCCTATTTCCCAGATAATACAGCTGCACTGTGTACACTAGCTCTATTTGTTTTTGCCATTGTAATTCACCATAAGCAATTGTTGACTGTAACGTCTAGACTCTATGCCAACCAACTATAATTTGTAATGTATTATACTTTAACGGTTCTGGCAACCACAGCAGCCCAAATGTTAACGTAAATGTCAAGTTTTCTTTTTACAGTGTACTTATATCTGTACATTTCTTTTCAGTTTGTGTGAAGAAGTGGCTTCAACAGACAGAAGTGCAGGCCAGATTGGGAAAGGCTGGACGCTACACAGCGGGAAACATTATGGACATGAACAAGGAAAAACCAAAAACACTTTCTTTGTTACCTTTTTCTTATCATATATAGTGTTACGGTTTTTGTTACCATTTAAATATTGAATAATATATATTACTTTTATTTTAAATCAAATGCACCGGTTTTAGATAATATATTTATTTTGATGTGTAGGTTGATTTGCAGGTTGGTTGTTATTTGTATAATTATTGTATTGTTACTGTGTATTTTATTATATTAACTACCGGTAGCTATTTATTAAATTAAAATACTGTTATGAAGACTATACAATGTCTTTATTTTGGTAGATACCAGAATACATGACACAATGAATCTTTGTAATATATTTATGTTCTCTTGTTTAAATAATTATACCAGTATTTAATGTGTGCTGGTCACCTGGAATCCTGGTAAGCTCCCAGCAGGGTATATTTAATACTATTATTAAACATAAGCTGTTGATAGATGGATAAACCAGCCATCCTGGCCAGCTAAAGTGTCCAAAACTCCTCTAAACCAGCCAACCATTCCAGCCTAATATCTACTGGCTGGTCAATTTACAACAGCCTGACCAGCTAAATGTATCTAAGCTGGTTTTTTCAGCAGAGTCATTATTATTTACTTACTATTTTTTGAGAATCTCTATAAATTATAGTCAAATGTATATACCAGTCTCTGTTCTGTTGCCTGAGCCAAGTTTGCCTGCTACATTACGATATATTATTATTGATTTACTATTTATTGAGAATCTCTATGAATTCAAGTCAAATGTATACCAGTCTGTGTTCTGTTGCCGCATCGGATCTCTGCCAAATCCAGGATCATCACCCCCCTAGTTCGCTCCCGTCTGTATCTCTACCGCTACTTGAATACTGTGGCTCAAACTGGTATGGTTCCACCACGTTAGACTCGCCCGCATGATCTGATTCCACCACACCGGCATCCTCTTCAATAAAATCCTCCTCTTCTTGAAAGTGCACCGAGTCTATTGACGACTCACTGTCACTCGATTCTGTCTCAGACATCAGCCATATAGGTAGTGTATTATTCAACACGTGTTCTACTCGTGACGTGCGTGAAGTCCCTAACCGGCGAAAGCTGTTTTGTTCGGAGCGGTCGTGTAACATCGGAAGCGAGCATGGAAAGTTGTAATAAACCACGATTTATAAATACAGCGGGCATATTGTCATGAATGACATGATTTCCCATTAATAATAGTATATATATTATCGTAATAAGAACAGTATTGTCCTTCATTTCGTAAGCTCTTTAAAGTCACAAATGACATTCTAATAGCCTCAGACAAGGGACTTGTCTCTATTCTTGTTTTGCTCGATCTCAGTGCTGCATTTGATACTATCGACTATGATATCCTATTGCAAAGATTAGAGCACTTAGTTGGCATAAAGGGAACTGCTTTAGGCTGGTTTAGGTCCTATCTATCTGAACGCTCTCAGTTTGTACGTGTCAACGTTGAATCTTCCACGCAAACCAAAGTTAGCCATGGAGTGCCACAGGGCTCAGTGCTCGGACCTATTTTGTTCACATTATATATGCTTACGTTAGGCAATATTATAAGGAATCATTCTGTAAACTTTCATTGTTACGGCCCGTCCACACAGCGGCGTGCGTTGAAGCTTCCAACGCTTCTGCCCATTCACTTTGAATGGGGTGACGTCACTTTTAGCCGAACTGCATTTTGGAAAGCGACGCGGAGCGTTGCTGGCGTTGCTGGCTTCAAAAGTTGAGCAATGTTCAACTTTTGACGCCTCGGCAGAAGCGTCAGCCAATCGAATCATATGCCAGTACAAGCTCTAGCCAATCAAACCGCTGCTTGTGTGTCAGGGGCGGGAGATTCATGTGATTGGTTGTTGGTCGAGTGTCAGACACGCCCGCCGGCAAGCGTCAACGCACTCCGCTGTGTGGACGGGCCGTTATGCGGATGATACTCAACTATATTTATCAATCAAGCCTGATGAAATTAATCATCTAAATAAAATTCAAGATGACCTTGGATGACCTTACATTTTTTTATGTTAAACACGACCAAAACTGAAGTTATTGTACTTGGCCCGAAGAATCTACGAAACAAATTATCTAAAGATATACTAACTATGGATGGCATTAATTTGGCCTCCAGTGAACTGTAAGGAATCTTGGTGTTATATTTGATCAGGATTTATCCTTTAACGCCCACATAAAATCAATTTCAAGGACCGCCTACTTCCATCTACGTAACATTGCAAAAATCAGGCATATCTTGCCTCAAAACGATGCAGAGAAACTAGTCCATGCATTTGTTACTTCAAGGCTGGATTATTGTAACTCCCTATTATCAGGGTGTACCAAGAAGTCAGTCAAGTCGCTTCAGCTGATTCAAAATGCTGCAGCTCGTTTACTAACCAGAGTTAGGAAAAGGGACCACATTACTCCTGTTCTGGCTGCCTTACACTGGCTGCCTATAGAACACAGGATAGAATTTAAAATTCTTCTTCTCGCCTACAAAGCCCTTAATGGGCAGGCGCCATCTTACCTTAAATAACTCATTATACCCTACTGCCCTACTAGGGCATTGCGTTCCAAGAATGCAGGGTTGTTGGTTGTTCCTAAAAGTACAATGGGAGCCAGAGCCTTTTCTTATCAAGCTCCACATTTGTGGAATCAGCTTCCAGTTTGTGTTCGGGCGGCAGACACCCCATCCGTTTTTAAGAGTGTGCTTAAGACCTTCCTTTTTGATAAAGCTTATCAGTGACGTGCGGTGAGGTTCATGGCTGGTGAGGCACTGACTCTATCAGAGTCAGATTTACAAATATTATATTCTGACCTTAATCGAAATATTCTGTTATTTTCAAAAGCTTTTTTGGTCTGATGTTTCGAATCATTTTAAACAGACCGTTCAACAAAAGGATATTCACAATCTAAATATTGGATTGTTCTTTCTTAGTAAGATCCAATTTTCATTACCAATGTGGTCTTACCTTGACTTGAAGATGAAGTCCATGCTATCATTCTGGACAACAATCTCTATTACTTTTTTGTAAAAGTCCTCCTTATCTTCCTCTAGTTTCAAAAGTCTAGTTTGTTGTTTGCGTCTGGTCTACCGTCTCTGCGTAGAATAACAGTAGCAACAAGGACCTGTGGGCTCACGTGCGCCCCCTTCAGTGCGGCAGAGGTTATGGCTGCCTCCCCTGGTGCTTTTTTCATTGCCGTTGTACGGCGAGCCTAAATATCATATACGTGAAATAAGTTATTTAGAGACTATGGATGGCGAGGATAAATGTAATAAAGGGATCTACAAACATTACATTGGTGACCTACAGTGAGATGGTAACAGGCATGCGCTTAGGGCCCGCTTTCCAGACCGTTTCTGTGAGGTGACGCATTTTGAGGTGAGGCAGAGCTCATCTGTGCCTCACCTTACCACACAGTAACTGGCTTGAGCGCGCTCACAAAATAAGTGCCCGCGCTCCAGCAAGTTACTGTGGGCTTACGTGAGGCAGAGCTCGTCCCTGCCTCACTTCTCATCGGTACCCGTAGTTGTATCGGAGCTCGGCAAATTTGCTGATTTTGACTATAAAAAGCGATTGGAATCATACATAAATCACATTTACAACACAGATCAGTGGAGACATTTTATTATTACTATTTAGTTTTTCTTTAGTTGTTTTTCCGTTACATTGTAGTATGGCCAGTCTATGAGTATGACAGGTGAGGCTCTGCCTCCCCTGACTGCACGTCGCTGAAGCTTATAGTTAGGTCTGATTAGATTCAGCCCCTAGTTTTGCTGATATAGGCTTAGTTTGTTGGGGGACATCTTCTTCCTTCTCTCTGTCTATACCTGTGTACTCTCATGTTCCGATTAACCCAGCTTCCCCAAACGTCTTTCTTTTTGGTATCTATATACGCCGGGATCCGGAGTCATCTCAATCTCAATATTTATTTATTTATATAGCACATTTAAAACAACCTTCAGTTGACCAAAGTGCTGTACAGGCAGTAACTACAATATTAAATAACACAATGGGAGAATTAAAAACATAATAAAAAGCACAATAACTAGAAACATATAAAAAATAAATAAATAAAAAACACATACAAATATGAAAATGTAATGTTCAACTAGTATTAAAAGCCAGTGCAAAGAGGTGAGTTTTTAGCTGAGATTTAAAAAGTTCAATAGACTCAGCAGTCTGGATATGAGCTGGGAGGCTGTTCCACAGTCTGGGAGCTGCAACACTGAAGGCCCTGTTACCTCTGGTTTTTTTCCTGCTCCGAGAAACCACCAACATATTCAATCAATCAATGTTTATTTATATAGCCCAATATCACAAATGTTACATTTGTCTCAGTGGACTTTACAGTTTGTACACAATATCAGTATGACAATACGACACCCTCTGTCCTTAGACCCTCACATCGTACAAGGAAAAACTTCCGAAGAAAACCCACAGTTTAAAGGGAAAAATGGGAGAAACCTCAGGGAGAGCAACAGAGGAGGGATCCCTCTCCCAGGAGGGACAGACGTGCAATAGATGCCGTGTGTAAATTGAAAAGATAATACATTTGCAACATAGGTAGTCCAAATGTTTGGAAATGCATGTGTGAATAATAGGAAGATGAATCCACGAGGATATCCATCCAGGACCTATGATCCAGGACCACAGCCACGACTCAAGATCCAGGGCTCGCGATCCAGGACAGAGGAGCGCAGGATCATCCATGACTCCGGATCCCGGCGTATATAGACACCAAAAAGAAAGACATTTGGGGAAGCTGGGTTAATCGGAACATGAGAGTACACAGGTATAGACAGAGAGAAGGAAGAAGTAAGATGTCCCCCGACAAACTAAGCCTATATCAGCAAAACTAGGGGCTGAATCTAATCAGCCCTAACTATAAGCTTTATCAAAAGGAAGGTCTTAAGCGCACTCTTAAAAACGGATAGGGTGTCTGCCGCCCGAACACAAACTGGAAGCTGATTCCACAAATGTGGAGCTTGATAAGAAAAGGCTCTGGCTCCCATTGTACTTTTAGAGACTCTAGGAACAACCAACAACCCTGCATTCTTGGAACGCAATGCCCTAGTAGGACAGTAGGGTATAATGAGTTATTTAAGGTAAGATGGCGCCTGCCCATTAAGGGCTTTGTAGGCGAGAAGAAGAATTTTAAATTATATCCTGTGTTCTATAGGGAGCCAGTGTAAGGCAGCCAGAACAGGAGTAATGTGGTCCCTTTTCCTAACTCTGGTTAGTACACGAGCTGCAGCATTTTGAATCAGCTGAAGCGACTTGACTGACTTCTTGGTACACCCTGATAATAAAGAGTTACAATAATCCAGCCTTGAAGTAACAAATGCATGGACTAGTTTCTCTGCATCGTTTTGAGGCAAGATATGCCTGATTTTTGCAATGTTACGTAGATGGAAGTAGGCGGTCCTTGAAATTGATTTTATGTGGGCGTTAAAGGATCAATCCTGATCAAATATAACACCAAGATTCCTTACAGTCTCACTGGAGGCCAAATTAATGCCATCCATAGTTAGTATATCCTTAGATAATTTGTTTCGTAGATTCTTCGGGCCAAGTACAATAACTTCAGTTTTGGTCGTGTTTAACATCAAAAAGTTTAAGGTCATCCACGTTTTTAAGTCCTTAAGGCAGTCTTGAATTTTATTTAGATGATTAATTTCATCAGGCTTGATTGATAAATATAGTTGAGTATCATCCGCATAACAATGAAAATGTACAGAATGATTCCTTATAATATTGCCTAACGGAAGCATATATAATGTGAACAAAATAGGTCCGAGCACTGAGCCCTGTGGCACTCCATGGCTAACTTTGGTTTGCGTGGAAGATTCATCATTGACACGTACAAACTGAGAGCGTTCAGATAGATAGGACCTAAACCAGTCTAAAGCAGTTCCCTGTATGCCAACTAAGTGCTCTAGTCTTTGCAATAAGATATCATGGTCGATAGTATCAAATGCAGCACTGAGATCGAGCAAAACAAGAATAGAGACACGTCCCTTGTCAGAGGCTATTAGAATGGCATTTGTGACTTTAACCAGAGCTGTCTCTGTGCTATGATGTGTTCTAAAGCCAGACTGAAAATCTTCAAATAAATCATTGTTTTTTAAGTAATCAGTAATATTCTGCTGAGCTGAGCGCAATGCTCTAGCTGGAGCATGGCGGTGCAACAACTCAGACAGGTAATGTGGTGCCAGTCCATGCAATGATTTAAAAACAACAAGTAAGTACTTGAACTGGATCCTGTAACTGACAGGAAGCCAATGAAGGTCTGCCAAAACGGGTGTGATGTGGTCATAACGTCTCTTCCCAGTAAGAATGCGTGCAGCCGCATTTTGGACCAGCTGCAGGCGACGGATCAAACACTTGTCAACACCAATATAGAGGGAGTTACAATAGTCTAAACGAGACGTTATAAATAAGTGGATTAGCTGTTCAAATTCCTTACTAGGAAGATAGGCTTTTACCTTCCCCAGAAGCCGCAGCTGGAAGAAGCTTGTCTTGACAACTGAGCTTATCTGTTTATCAAATTTAACACAGTTGTTGAAGATGACTCCAAGATTTCTGACAGAGGGACGGCTGTAGGAGGCTAAGGGGCCGAGTACACTATTAAAGCCATCCAGGAGTTCAGACTGTCCAAATATGATAATCTCTGTTTTGTTTTCGTTAAGAGTCAAGAAGTTGATTTCCATCCATGATTTTATGTCTTTCAGACAGCTAAGCAAGGCAATCCTAGATTCCTTATTTGCTTTTATAGGCAGATATACCTGCAGATCATCTGCAAAGCAATGGTAAGAAATGTTATGCTTTTAAAAAATTGACCCCAGAGGTAGTAAATACAGACTGAACAAAATGGGGCCTAGGATAGAGCCTTGTGGGACCCCATATGCTAGTGGGGCTGCAGCTGAAGAATACTGGCCAAGATGCACAGAAAAGGTCCTTTCTGACAGATAGGATTGAAACCATTTTAGGACGTTACCTTTAATACCAACACACAGTTCAAGGCGTGATAAAATAATTTGGTGGTCAATGGTGTCAAAAGCAGCAGACAAATCTAAAAGCACAAGCACAGCAGAATTCCCAGAATCAGCAGTTAAAAGAAGATCATTCAAAACTCTTAGAAGAGCAGTTTCCGTGCTGTGGCGTGATTTAAAACCAGACTGAAACTTCTCTGATATGCAGTTTAAAACAAGGTGTGACTGCAGTTGTGCTAAAACCACTTTCTCTAGGACTTTAGACAGGAAGGGAAGCTTAGAAATAGGTCTAAAGTTGGAGAGAACAGAATGATCAAGGTTCTGTTTTTTGATAAGAGGCTGCACTACAGCGTGTTTAAAAAAGGTTGGAACGTAGCCTGAGGTGAGAGAGATATTTATCAAAGTTAAAATATATGACCCAATAGTATTAAAAACGTCTTTCAGTAGTCTGGGAGGAATACTGTCAAAGGGGTATTGTGAAGGTTTCAATTTTTTAACCACATCAGATAACTCGGACAGTGAAACCAGGTCAAATTGCTCGAAGACAGCTGAGCACACAGAAGACACTGCTGTGTCTAAGGTGAGAGGAGGAGGTGAAGATCTGATGGCCAAGACTTTATCATTAAAAAATGAAAGGAACTTTTCACATAAAGTAGGTGATGGCACAACACAGGGAGAGTTACAGGGATTTAAAAGACAATTAAGAGTGGTAAAAAGGAACTGCAGGCAGACGCGCAGCGGCGGCGGGCACGAAGTCCTCAGCAGGCGTTGAGGTATCCCCGGGAAGAAGGAGCCGTGGACAGATGAGAGGCCAGACAGGGTCCCGGAGCGCGCCACCCATGTGCCGATGGAGCATGGGCAACGTCCGGAACTGTCGAGGCGAAACGGGGTCCAGGAGTGCGCCACCCAGGCGCCGATGAAAACGTGAGCGGCGTCTGGATATCCCCGGAAGGCAGGAGAGGCCAGACAGGGTCCCGGAGCGCGCCACCAATGGGCCGACGGAGCATGGGCGACGTACGGAACTGTCGAGGCGAGACGGGGTCCAGGAGTGCGCCACCCAGGCGCCTCAGTCCGCGTGCTGGTGTCAGCCACGGACGATTCCAAAAAAAATCCCCGGCATTTCGAGAAAGAAACTTCAGTTCCTTTTGCCGTGTTTTCGGGTCCGTCCTGGAAACTTCTCGAGACTTGTCAGGGTCACCAGTGTAGTGCCGAGAGATATGGAGTCAGAGGCGGTGCAAGGAAGGTGCAAAAGGATACTTTATTAGAGAGTAATTAAGGTCATGTTATCCGGTTGCAGTCCGGGAAGAAGAGAGTGAAGTCAGGAGGGCACACAACATATAGAAAACACATAACATGTCCGTGTGGGAACATAACATGTCTGTGTGGGAACAATGGGAACTGTAGTTCCATCCATGTATGATTTATGAACCAGTGTATTAATAGGTGGTCATCACATGTTATATATTAATAGAATTTTAGATATTTTTATTTGATTTCGGATTTGTGAATGGGAGAAGTAGTAGATAGAAAACATACCAAACACTAATTATTCAAAGTTGAGTGTTGTGTATGTATGTTGTGAGAATTTATTTGTGGCTCTACAGAATATCAGAAAAAACAGGAAGAGGGATGTTTTGAAAGTGAGATATGACGGGGTTCTGCAGAAAGAGGAACCTATGTGGAGTTACTGGAAAGGGCCCGCCTCATTCTCACATACAGCTTCCTTTTTTAAATTATTGCCGTTATTGCTCTCCGTCTTCTCACAAAGAGCAAGTTCACTTTTCATGTAACAACAGAAGGGCATCTGTTTAGAGAAAGGTCACGGCCCATGCTGGATGTAAAGTGTGTGTGTAACAGAGAAAAATAACTTAAATTGTCTTTCTCCTGGTGTGAAAAAATGCAGGGTGATATTTCACATACACACACTTTGCCCATGCTGTATAATATATGCATCCCCTTATAGTAAGTAGCTGGTTAATGAATAACAGAAGAGTGCATTTCAGTTAAAAGCAGTGACTCTTTGGAATAATATTGCTGCAGTACTACCATCAATACACGTTAAAAATAACGGTTTAATATCCCATCATGCTTTGTGAACATAAATAATGAGTTTGTTATCTGGTGATATAATGAATGGATATAGTATACAAGTGAACGTTTGCATTGATATGTGTATATGCCTGCACTTGGGTATGAAGACATGCCTACAGTACTGTAGTGTAATGTGTGTAAATATGTCTTATCATGCAGTTACTTATTTTCTGGACTCTGCCACTCTCCATGTTAATGTTGTATCGTGACAAAGGAAGGTACAAAAACTCTTGTATGCACAATATACTTTCGTGCGAACGAGAAAGTTACTGGTGTGCCAAGTAGGAAGTGGAGCACACAGAAGACAACTGTTTAATTGCAGACCGTTCTATCTCACACAGGCTCCGCCCACTATTGGACTCTATGGGTACTACTCTCATCAATGACACGCGAGCGTTAACACACTGAAGTTGTATAAACCTCCTGACTGTCATCCTTTTCTCTTCAGCAAGCAGGAGAGAAGTACACGTGAAAGGAAGAAAGAAGAAGAAGTATCGTACCGTCATGGATTCGCCACTTCTAGAGACCCAGGCCTGTCCTTCGTGCCCTGGCTTAATAGCGGGCGCCGATCCCCACCACCTCTGCTTCGAGTGTTTGGGGTCTGACCACGCCGTGGACGGCGTGAAGCCTTCTCCGTCCTGCACTGCCTGTCGGGTGCTCCCACGGCTCAGACGCCAGCACCGATGGGAGAATTTCCAGGCTCACTACGTCCCACAGCAGGGTGATGAGACGGATGACCAGGCGGTGCTCGATGTAGTGGAGATGGGGGACGAGGATGTGGCCGGGGAGGTGCCGTTCACGTTCGCCATTCGAGCGGGGTGGATGGCTCCGTTTGTCGAGGAGGGGGATTAAGAGGACTTCTCGTTATTGGGCACTTCCGGGTCTGGTGTCCATGGAAGTCCACCGCCCAGGTCTGTCCGCCAGGACTTCCTGATGGCCATGGCGGTGGAGCGTGTAGGGCTACCGCTCCCCCCACCACTGCAGCCGAAACCGGTGAGCCGCCTCCGTCAGGCGTTCTATGGCCCGGTCCGCCCGGCGCAGCCAGCCTTCGTTTCGCCCCGGTTGCCAGATATCTGACAGTGCGTGGAGGCGTCGTGGCGACAGCCGCTGAAGGCGAAGGCTCCAGTGGCTGGTATGGCGGGAATTCTCAGGGTGCAGGGCCGCACACAGCGTGTCCCGGCGAGCCCCCCCTTGATGAGAGCCTGGCAGCCGATCTGCTCCCACAGGCAGCAGGATGGGCGGACGGTAACAAGCCTCTGCCCCCGTTGCCTCGTGACCGAGAAACGCTGGAGTATTTTGACAAAATATTCCGGGCGTGTCGCTGATTACTCACCTTAGGGAAGTGAATTCGTAACATGTACACTCTGTGGACTTTTAAATTGGAGGTGCGGGTGCCCAATTGGACAGACCAAAATGTACTCTTACTTTTGCCCCAGAGTGCACTAAAAAATAAGCCGGGTGCTCCACGCATAGGCACCGCCGGGGGCTTCCACATGGGGAAACAATTGGGGTCAGGCGAGCTTTCCCCTCAGAGATAGAAAATATTAAAGTTTGGGGATTTTTAACGTAATTCACGAAAGTTCCACCAGGGGGCGCAGTGTCCAATTGATGGAATTCACTACACAGTCAATTCTCCGCGTATTGGACAAAACATTATTTCAATTTTTAAGAAAGAAATAATGTTTAAAATGTCGGAGAAAGTGTATTAAATAGAGACAGAGTGTACCCAGAGAGCAGGATGCAGCACCTGACTTTTTAAGGCAGGAATAGTGTTTAAAAGGTGGGGTAAAGTGTATTAAATAGAGACAGTGTACCCAGAGAGCAGGATGCAGCACCTGACTTTTTAATACAGGAAAAGTGTTTCAAAGGCGGGGAAAAGTGTTTGAATCCTGGGTAAAAGTTGTTTAAATAGTCTGATACTACCAGGGCGCATCACAGCAATTTACAAGGCAGGAAAGGTGTTTGAATCCTGGGGAAACTGTTTTAAATAGGAGGAGTGTACCCAGAGAACCAGGGTGCATCCTAACTTTACAAGGCAGAAATAATGTTTAAAATGTCGGGAAAAGTGTATTAAATAGCTACAGAGTGTATCCAGACAACCAGGGCGCCCTTACTCCTCAGCAGGACGCCCCCGCCTCGCCGTCTCAGGATCGGAATGATTATTTGGACCTCAGCATTGGACAGATGAATAATCTGATCCATGGTGTGGCCGCCGCAACTGGCCGTGTGATGTCTCTGGCCACGGTGGGATCACGCCACGTCTGGTTGGGACTCTCTCTCCAGAAAGGATCGTGATGATCTCCTTGGGGCCCCCGTATCCGCGGATGGGCTCTTTGGGTCGATCACATCGGTCACACAGCGCTTCAGGCGCTTGGAGGAAGAAAATTCGCAGCTCAGCCACATGCTGCCTCTGGCTCTTCCTCAAAGAGGAGAGTACGGCATCACGGTGAGAAGGAGAGAGAGGCGCCGGTACAGAGCACCCATGGCTCCCGCTGCTCCCTCTACCTCCTCAATACCGACACCCACAAAGACAGGCTGCGCGGTCCCGACAGGCCTCTGCTCCGGTTCCGCGCCGACAGAGAGCTTCAGGGTGGGGTGCGCCGTCCTCCCGGAAATGACGGGCTGTGGGAGGAAGCGTCCTGGCGGCGAGAGATGTGTGTCTCACCACCCAAGACGCGAGGGCATCCCCTGCAAAGGATTGGGTGTGTTACACAAATAACTACCGGTTACCTTGTCACACACAATCAGTTCGACAAAATATGTTTGTTTTTTTTGCTTGCCTGCCGGTTCTTCAGGACTGCTTCTTGAGCTCTAATCACACTTTCGCAGACTTTTCTGGTGATTTTAAAGATGACAATTTATGTGTGTCGATTAAGAGGAAAAGATGCCTGGTTTACTTGTTATTATTGTTATCAGGAAATGTACAACCTAACCCTGGACCGCCCAGTAGTAGTAGTCAGATCGCTACTCCTGCTGATTTTAGATCTACGGTCTGGGTTGGGATTCATACACTTAAATGTGCACAGTCTTTTAGCTAAACTAGATTTTGTCCGCATTTGGGCGAGCTCGACTGACGCTGATGTCATTGTCTTATCAGAAACATGGCTAAGAAAATCTATTTTGGCCTCTGACATCTCCTTAAATGGTTACAATGTATTTCATACTGACCTAACAAAGGCGGTGGCGTTGCAATTTATGTGAAAAATAAGTTTTGTGTAACCAAGATGGTTTCCAAATCAATCAGTAAACAACTAGAATGTTGTGCCTTAAAGGGGACCTATCATGCACCTTTGTACATCTTTTATACATGAATATGTGTCCCCGATGTGCAGGGGCGCCACCAGGGATTTTGGGCCCCATGAAAAGATATCACATTGGGCCCTACCACCAGGCCCAGGCCACGCCAACCAAGCACAATTGCTGTAACCACACCTCCAGAACCCAACCGACTCATTTATGCTTTAAATAACTCTACCTGTACAGGCTTGTATCTATCTTGTAGTCCAATACTAACTGCACAATATTTACTGACACTGAGCGGTGAACATATAACACTGTGCAGACGTGCAACATTCTACTGCAGTAGAATTCACTATTTGATATAACACTAACATTCCTGACAATAGATCTCAATAGTCATCTTTTATGGTGTACATGCCTTTTTAATAACATTTTTGAATGGAAAATTCAAAGATCTAAAATATACATGACCTCTTAAATTAAAATAAAGTGAACATTAACACCAATATTATCATTTATAAAATGCTATAACAAAACAAATAACATAAGCAGCAGATTTTTTAATTAAATATACATACCAACTACAAAATAAGCGGGGAGTAAGTGTAAACGGACAACAAAACGGAAATGGAAGTGAAAAGGCCGGATGGTGGCGCTAAATCAGAGCCTATTACCTGTTCTCAGTCTTTTTCTCATCATGCATCTTCTGTGTAGTGATCCAATACCGTTACCATAGCCTTGCCCTTTAACAGTTATTATGAGCCCTTGCTCAGCCTTACTCACCAAGAGCGCAGCGCCCAGCCTTCTTACAAGCAAAGTCACTGATCAAGTCCTTGAAGTCCAGCTTTCTAGCCAACTCGCTTTCAATGGACAGCATGGCAAGACTGCAAAGCCTTATGGGGGGTCAGGGTTGCGGAGCCTAAAGATGGATCTGTTGGTCCTGGCACCAGGGGAGGGACAACTGATTTAGTATGAATAGCTGCTAAAAATGTACCTGCATTTATTAAATGTCAGCTAAAAGAGGAGTGAAATGAAAAACCTCTGAATTTTCTGTGAAGATATTAACAGTACGTAATGTCAGCAAAACATTACAATTATTATTTACAATGGACTAAGCTTAGCTAACAGACACATTTCCACCACTCATGGACCACACCCACCTTTTCTTTTGAAAAACTGGGTGACATACTGTTGCTCTTTAGTCCCTCTCTCTTTCTCTCCTTTCTTTTCTTTCTTGAAAGCCTGACTTTGTTAGTGGTTGAGACATTGTACACACGTAAGTACTAGCATCCGTCCTCACATGCTCTCACTCTGCTGCTAGAAAGTGCGGTGCCGCACAGTGTTTGGAGGCAGGACCAAACCATTACATGTAAATAGATGGGGGTGTTCGATGCTTTGGATAATTAACTTTTGGAAGAAAATAAGTTAAATGAATCGTAAGTTTAGTGAGTACATCATCAATATGATGTTATATTAATGTTAATTATTGATGATTGATGAAAGGTTACTTACAATTTTTTTCTTAATGTTCTAAAAATATTTGGGGCACCTGTCAGTCACGGGCCCTTAGAATCGTCCTAACTTTTCACCCCCTTACGGCGCCCCTGCCGGTGTGTCAGGGAACTCACCAAGTGTCAGAAAACACAACCCTCTCTCTTTTCCTCCATACCCAAATCTCTAAAAACGGGGCTGGAACGGATCTGATACAGACTGATCCAGATTTGAAAATAGTCTGACGTCAGTGACGAGGAGCTCCGCCTATATGGCCAACTCTCCACCAATCAGGGGAATGAGAGGTTGCCGTGGCATGGTAACAGCATGGTAACATGACACTCGTAACTTGGCCCCCTCCTTTGCAGGGGGGCGTGATCAGCTGCAGCGCATGCAAAGACAGGGATGGAGGAGAGCAAAATAGAGCGAAATGAGGCATGGCTAAAATGCATGATCTGTTTGGTATTTTGAAAAAGAAAACGTATAAATATACCTTATATAGGTATGGCCCTACAATATATTATTAAAATATAGCATGATAGGTCTCCTTTAAATATTGAATGGTCAACAGGTCATGGTGGTGGGCCGTTACAGACCCCCCTCAGCTGTCAAGGACTCCTTGTGTACATTGGCAAATCTTTCATCTCAACTAGACTACAAGGACATAGTGCTACTTGGTGATTAGAACTGGGACTGGTTAACTACGGTATCAGAGAATTTATTTTAAAAACCTTTGTATCTCTTTAAATGTAACTCAGATTGTTGACAGTCCTAACATTAAGTCCCCAAATAAATCCTCCTTACTTGATCTCATTCTAACTAATATTCCCTATAAATACTCACCTGTGGGAGTATTTGCTAATGATTTGAGTGATCACTGTGTTGTAGCAACAATTAGGGACACAAAGGTCCAAAAGGGTAAACCTTGCATTGTCATAAAGAGAGACACAAAACATTTTGTGGAGCAGGGTTTTGTACATGATCTGTTTGGTTTTGATTGGGGAAAATCGACCGGTGCGCTGATGTTGAAACTGCATGGTCTTATTGTTATCTTGGTTTTATGGAAATTATTGATAGATACCCCTACGTACATTTAGAGTGAAGGGACGAGACAATCCTTGGTTTTCTGCTGAACTGTCTAGTCTCCTACAAGAGAGAAACAAGGCCTGGGCAAAGGCTAGGCAATCAGGCTCAGAGGTAGAATGGCTGTGATTTAGGCAGCTAAGGAATAGCTTCACATCACATATCAAAAGTGCTAAGTCTAATTATTATCTGTCAGTAACCACAAAGAACCGGAATAATCCAAGGAAATGTTGGAAAGCCATAAAATCGATATCCACCGGTGAGATCCGTAATGAGCTACCTCCGTGCCTTACCACAGCATCTGGCACTATATCGGACAGGGCCACTATGTTAAATTGTTTTAATGAGCATTTTGTGTCCTGTGGCTCTCTGTTCGATTATGTTACTAACTCTGCTTCTGTGATCACCACAGTCCGTGACTCTGAACAATGTGATCTGGAAAACCCTTTCAGTTTGACTAATTTTACTATTAATGTTGTTCATGAAGCGTTAACCAAGTTAGATCCTAAGAAACTGGCTGGCCGGACAACGTAGAACCTTTCTTTTTAAAGATATGCTGCAGATTTTATTGCTCTACCTCTCACTACTCTTTTGAACCTCTCCTTCAGCACAAACACAATTCCAAAAATATGGAAGTCAGCTTATATCCTGCCTTTACTAAAAGGAGGGGAGGCAAGTATTTAAAATAATTATATGCCCATATCTAAATTGTCAGTTCTGGCCAAGGTTCTTGAACGCCTAGTGAGTGAACAGGTAAAGGAGTTTTTATGTACAAAGGACATCCTATCTAAACATCAGTCAGGTTTCAGAAAGCAACATAGCACCATCACTGCGACAATGAAAGTGGTGAATGATATTGCGAGTATTTTAGATAATAAGCAGATTTGTGCAGCTCTATTTATTGACCTTTCCAAAGCGTTTGACACCGTTGATCATCGCATCTTGAAGCAGAGGCGAGTAAGTATTGGCATATCCAGCCATGCAGTGGGGTGGTTTGTGAACTACCTTGCTGAAAGGTCCCAATGTGTTCACTTTGATGGGCTCACTTCTGAGTGATTAAACATTACAAATGGTGTTCCCCAAGGTTCTGTTTTAGGTCCACTTGTATTCTCCATCTATATCAACAGTTTAGGTGAACATGTCGATGGAGCAACCTTACATGTTTATGCGGACGATACCGTGATGTATTGTGTAGGTCCCTCCATTAAGGAGGTTGTTGTTAAATTATAGGCTGTTTTTAACATTATTCAAACTCAGCTCTCTGAACTAAAGCTTCTTTTAAATGTTGATAAAACGAGGGGTTACGTATTGTAACCCTCGTTATATAAGCACAGGCGGAGCACTCTACTGGACTCTATGGGTACTACCTTATCATGCAAGCATTCACCTACTGAGACTTCTATAGACGTAGCCGGCCCCGGGGCGGGCCTACCTGAATGTGCGCGCATCTCGCCTCTGGAGCTCTCCTCCCTGAAGGCGCTATCATTGAAAACAGCTTTGCTGCTTGCCTTGATTTCGGCCAAGAGAGTGTGCTAGCTGACCGCTCTTTCGGGTGCACCCGAGTTGCCTTTTGATTCGGGGAGACCGTAGACATGAACAGTAATTTGCACACATCTGGCCAACTCCATAGGTATATGTGTGTGTTCCCAAGTGAAAGAAATGTGTTTAATCTTAATCTCAATGTAATGCTTATTCCTGTTGCAGTGCACCGGAACGAACGACACTAGCATAATATCTTCTGAAAACAAATGCCCGCCCGTCCACAGACACGCACACACGCCCTGGCGACCAGACATCTTCTTCATAAAACTAATAATATGCCGTAATAATCGGGCAGTTCAATCTCGTGTGAACGAGAAAGTACATATTTTCGCACAAGATACTTTTTTTGTTCTATGAACCTTTAAGGGCTCCGTACTTTCCAATAAAAACACATTTATCTACAGATGAAGTGATTTTGATTAAATATTCCTACATTTGTTGATTAAAAATAACCTACTTTCCTCGTAAAAAAGAAACATGTATTGTCTCAAAGCTCAAAGGACTATTTGTCTTAGCTCGTGAGAAGATTTAACTATAACAATATGTGAATAATAACTGAATGGATGTTGTGTTAATGCTGTGTGTTTGATTTGTTCTCTTTAATGGGATTTTTAAATGTATGCATTGTTGCATCCATAAGTTGCTATGGATGAATACAAAGGTGCATTATGTAATATAGATACATGTTTAGATTTTAATTTTGTGCAATTATGTATAGATATTTTTTCAATTTGTTTGGACATTTTTTAATTTACCTATTATTAAGTTGTCAACTGTGAATTATAAAACACAACTCAAGATTACATTTCAGAGTTGTATTTACCAAGATTAGAAATATAATAAAATGCGTAGATATTTTTTTAGAGTCCATGAATTACTTATTATTGCCCTGTTGCTGGAAGATGTGCACCTAAGGTTTTCCAGAAATAAATATATTATAATACAAATCATAATTAACATCCTAAAGTATACATTTAAACATTTTATTGGGATATTGGGTCAGTCATGTTTCACCAGCAGAGGGCGCTGTGATATCACTAAAGAGAGCTCTACACAGTGTCAGGTGTTCCTATCATCAGCAGCATGTGCACCCATTGACACTGCCCATTAACAAACCCCTGAAGTAAACAAACTGAAAGATGCTTTCAATTTCGACATGTGGAAATGACACGGCAGAAAGCAACATGAAAGCAGAATAGAAAACAGAGGTCCTTATCTGGTCCATCCAGAGGGTCAGAGTTCAGTCTGTTCCTTCCTTCCTCTTCCTCAAAAAAAATTCATGATGAGCTGGTAGCTTCCGACACACATATCTCTTACAACACACACATTTTGTGGTCACTTTGCCAAAAATACTGCCAGTGTTTCATAGAAAACGGCCCATTCTGTATAGGCACTGTCCTTTTACATATGAGGATGTGTAAGAACATGAGGAAGCTGAGGCATGTATTTGACTTAATTCTGAGTTTTGATGTTTATTCCTTCATTTATTTGCTATGTATTAGTTCACATGTTTGAAAAAAAAGTATTTGAAATCCAATACAAATCCAGTGTCTTATTTATTGATATATCGCTGACAGGACTTCATTCAAAAATGTTGAACGTATTCATATTGCTGAAGGTAACAGTGCATATATAGTTAATGTATGCACCTCAAAGTGGATGAATGCATGTCTTATGGACTACTGTTTTTATATTTGTGTGTGAGTGAGTGTGTGAACCTAGAAGATGCATCGGTCTACTTCATTTTGGGGACTAAGGTCAGGTGTGTGTGTGTACGTATGTATATTACTTATGTTGTGGGGCCATAAACCTTGTTTACGCAGTGACATTGTGGGGAAACTGCTTACTTTTGGGGAAAACAGTTATCATAACATTGATAACAATCATCATTACATTTTAGAATGAAGACTTTGTGTAGGGTTAAGTTCTGTGTGTGTGTGTCTGTGTGTGTCCGTGTGTGTGTGTGTGTGTGTGTGTGTGTGTGTGTGTGTGTGTGTCCTTCATGCTCATGCGTACAGCTGTACAGTATTTCCGCAATGTAATGTGGGCAGCAGAGAGCTTACCACTGCTTCAGAAAAAGGCCAAAACATGTTAAATTGGGTTGCCCCCCTCGGATGCCAGGCTGCCAGCATGTTTCCATGGTAACAGAGGAGTTTGGCAGGTGGCCAGGCCCTGCAGTGTGGAGTCCCAGTGCATCGAAGAGCTCCTAAATATACACCCATTTCTCTCACACATACACACAGACTCACTTTACTGAAAACACTCCATCATGCATAACAACACAGGCATGTCCACATACAGGCATATGATCACACACACACACACACACACATACGGGTTTTTGTGAACACTTTGGAGGACACTTTGACCCAAACACGTTTTTTCCTTCATTAGAAGGACACCCCTTTCCACTAGCTTTACAAAGATGTTTTGAATATCAAAAAATCTATTTTGAGCCATACAACACAAATCCCACTTCAAATGTCCAATACACACATCACAACTCAAAATACAACAACCTGACACCATGCTTAATTATGAGGACAGCAGATAATGAGCTGCATAAGCCCCGCCCATGACAAAATTGTTATTTGTGAGGACAGTAGCTATACAACACACAAACATGTCACTGAAGTGTATTAAAGGGACAAACATGATTAAATGGAACATAACTTTACACAGACAAGTGTTGGATTGTGCATTACAAGAACAAACCTTTTATAAACGGACAAAATGTATACAGCATAGGAATACCTGATTTGTGATGTAATATTTTAATAGACAATATAGTGCACCATAGATATATAGCTTAAAAGTATGTTAATGTGTTTGGTTATTGCTTGCCTCCTGTTTGCAATCTGTTGTTTTCATGCAAATGTAGAACCACATTCTAATACTCTCCAGAGGGGTACACTACAAGCAGGTCTTCCGAGACAAATTAAATCCATTTGCAAGTAAATGCTTATATTTGCAGCACTGCTAATTGCAATTACATCATCGATATGAAAAGAACCGATAACCATTTTATAGCAAAGTGACCGAACTGGTTTATCACTAATACAAAATGCTATTTGCCCTACAAGACTGCTCATCTACTGGAGCATTACCTTTTAAAAGCTGATAGAAAAGGACACATGGCACATTGCACAGTGAACAATGAGCCAAGTTTAATGGTTATTTTCACATAACATTTTCTCACATGAAAATTGAGCTAAGACTAAATATTTATTATTTTAAACATATAACTCTCCTTCCAGCATTACCTTGGTACGACAGAGGATTAGGGCCACACAAAAGAAAAGATAGAAGAATAAAGTCATAATTACGAGATTAAAGTCGCTATGTTCGGAGAATAAAGATGAAATTATCCCTGGGGCTGAGGGGTCGTTGCAGCAGATCTTCAAGAAAGTTATATTGACAGATTGGAACTGGAACGGATCAATAACTCATAAACAAAACGTTGCTAAAACACAAACTAACTACCGTAATAAGGTAAACAACTATCCACAATCCAATTTAATCAAAACAACCTCACACCCGCCGCCCTCTGAGCTGGAAACATCACACAGGTGTCTGTCTGCAGCCGAAGGAGAGAGGAGGGGTCAGGGACCGTCTACAAAGTGCAACACTGAAAAAAATACTGCAAATAAACTACTAAAACCACCTATTTTCGCAAAGTTGTATGTGTAGTTTAAGCAACAGTATATTATTGTGTGATTTAAAATGTGATGTTTTATAGCTTTATAACAGAGGAGTTATTGAGTATATCTTTATTCAGTGTTGCACTTCGTAGATGGTCCCTGACCCCTCCTCTCTCCTCCAGCTGCAGACAGAGGACACCTGTGTGATGTGTCCAGCTCAGAGGAAGGCGGGTGTGAACGGTAGTTAGTTTCTGGTTTAGCAACGTTTTGTTTATGAGTGTTTGATCCGTGAAGTTCCAATCCTTCAATCTATCTGCTGCAACGACCCCTCAGCCCCCGGAATGATTTCATCTTTATTCTCCTAACATAACAGCTTTAATCTCGTAATTATCCTTATAATAAAACATTGCTCCTACATGTAACATAATAATGAAGTTGAACTGTGAACTGTCCTCATTGCATGTTCGATTACATTTCATCATCATTTGTGTAGCAGTGCTTTTTTCTTCTGAGTCGTGCCTTGGCTCCTGACGAAGTCTCTAATATTTTGCAAAGAGCGACCAGCCAGAATAGGATGCTCTGCAGCTTTGCACTGTCTGCAGTCTATCATCGTGGCCACTTTCCCCTTGGTGTGCATTAAAGTGTCTCAAAACTGCTGCCACCTCTTTTGGAGACCACTTCTGTTTTTGCATCCTCCTGGGATTCCTCTCCACAGCATTTTCAAGAGACTCTACAAACAGAAAAAGAGGAAATCTTGTGAATGAAGAAGGACCAAGTTTAATCACTAGACATCCAGAGTAGTATACAACTGCTTTACTGGCTCTTGTTCTGAGTTAACAACACAATCAGGTAGAAAGACACTGATTATAGTGTTTAATATTTAAAGAGTATGATCATTCAGTTTAACATTAAGAAGAAAAACAGCATTGACACACAGTCCTCTTAGTGTCTAAAGCGGTCCAGTAGAGTGATACACAGGACCCGTGTATCGAACCTCAGCATTCAAATCCAGTCTTCATGGTTTATAACTTGAAATAAACATGTAACTAATACCAACATTAGCTGTGTTCACACCAAGTACTTTGCCGTACTTAGTGCCGGCACCAAGTACTTTGCCGTACTTAGTGCCGGCACCAAGTACTTTGCCGTACTTAGTGCCGGCACTTAGTACCCCAGGGCACTAAGCTCTTGTTCTGAGTTAACAACACAATCAGGTAGAAAGACACTGATTATAGTATTTAATATCTAAAGAGTATGATCATTCAGTTTAACGTTAAGAAGAAAAACAGCATTGACACACAGTCCTCTTAGTGTCTAAAGCGGTCCAGTAGAGTGATACACAGGACCTGTGTATCGAACGTCACAATTCAAATCTAGTCTTCATGGTTTATAACTGGAAAGAAATATGTAACTAATACCAACATTAGCCGCGTTCACACCAAGTACTTTGCCGGCACTTAGTGCCCCGGCACTTAGTACAGATCGCGTTCACACCGGAATAAGTTCCCTGAGGGAAGATTACGCAAATGAGCCGCTGACGTCACTTCGTCTTCTTCTGCTTTGGGTTTACTGGCAGGCCGCAAACAGCTTCACGGCGTATACTGACACCCGAAGTCCCTGGCCGGAAGTCCCCGGAGTTGGGGAACGCTTCAGTAGAAGCTGCTGGGAGTCCCAGCAGCTTCTACTGAAGCGTTCCGAGTAAATCGCCAGAACACCGACACCTCCTTATCTCCACCGCTCCCATGTTTTATTTTGTGTTTCCATAAGTTAATCTCTCTGCATTTGTGCGCTGGGCGAATGCTAATGCTAATAATGCTAATGCAAGGATAATAAAATGGCGGCTCTACAAAACATTTCAGAGTTTTACGGGGCGGGGTTTGCAATTCGCCCAGCCAATCAGAACTGGGGCACTTTTTTCCCCCAGGAAAGTACCATCTCTCAGCAGGCACTAAAAATGGGGGTAAAAGTTCCCGGCTTGAAGTACTCTTTTTGGTGTGAACGCCACATAAGCAGTAGTAACGGAACTAAACGTGAAAAGTACGGGGAAAGTAGTCCGGTGTGAACGCAGCTATTGAGTTGTGGTTAACTCACCTGTTGAATGTCATCATAGTGGGACTCAAATGTCATGGCAGCATCTTCATGCAGAGTCTCTGCCTCAGTGGAAATATTGTGAATGAAGAAGGACCAAGTTTAATCACTAGACATCCAGAGTAGTATACAAATGCTTTACTGGCTCTTGTTCTGAGTTAACAACACAATCAGGTAGAAAGACACTGATTATAGTGTTTAATATTTAAAGAGTATGATCATTCAGTTTAACATTAAGAAGAAAAACAGCATTGACACACAGTCCTCTTAGTGTCTAAAGCGGTCCAGTAGAGTGATACACAGGACCTGTGTATCGAACCTCAGCATTCAAATCCAGTCTTCATGGTTTATAACTTGAAATAAACATGTAACTAATACCAACATTAGCTGTGTTCACACCAAGTACTTTGCCGTACTTAGTGCCGGCACCAAGTACTTTGCCGTACTTAGTACCGGCACTTAGTGCTCCGGCACTTAGTACCCCAGGGCACTAAGCTCTTGTTCTGAGTTAACAACACAATCAGGTAGAAAGACACTGATTATAGTATTTAATATCTAAAGAGTATGATCATTCAGTTTAACGTTAAGAAGAAAAACAGCATTGACACAGAGTCCTCTTAGTGTCTAAAGCGGTCCAGTAGAGTGATACACAGGACCTTTGTATCGAACGTCACAATTCAAATCTAGTCTTCATGGTTTATAACTGGAAAGAAATATGTAACTAATACCAACATTAGCCGCGTTCACACCAAGTACTTTGCCGGCACTTAGTGCCCCGGCACTTAGTACAGATCGCGTTCACACCGGAATAAGTTCCCTGAGGGAAGATTACGCAAATGAGCCGCTGACGTCACTTCGTCTTCTTCTGCTTTGGGTTTACTGGCAGGCCGCAAACAGCTTCACGGCGTATACTGACACCCGAAGTCCCTGGCCGGAAGTCCCCGGAGTTGGGGAACGCTTCAGTAGAAGCTGCTGGGAGTCCCAGCAGCTTCTACTGAAGCGTTCTGAGTAAATCGCCAGAACACCGACACCTCCTTATCTCCACCGCTCCCATGTTTTATTTTGTGTTTCCATAAGTTAATCTCTCTGCATTTGTGCGCTGGGCGAATGCTAATGCTAATAATGCTAACGCGAGGATAATAAAATGGCGGCTCTACAAAACATTTCAGAGTTTTACGGGGCGGGGTTTGCAATTCGACCAGCCAATCAGAACTGGGGCACTTTTTTCCCCCAGGAAAGTACCATCTCTCAGCAGGCACTAAAAATGGGGGTAAAAGTTCCCGGCTTGAAGTACTCTTTTTGGTGTGAACGCCACATAAGCGGTAGTAACGGAACTAAACGTGAAAAGTACGGGGAAAAGTACTCCGGTGTGAACGCGGCTATTGAGTTGTGGTTAACTCACCTGTGTAATGTCATCATAGTGGGACTCAGATGTCATGGCAGCATCTTCATGCAGAGTCTCTGCCTCAGTAGAAATCTTGTGGATGAAGAAGGACCAAGTTTAATCACTAGACATCCAGAGTAGTATACAAATGCTTTACTGTGTCTTGTTGTGAGTTAACAACACAATCAGGTATAAAGACACTGATTATAGTGTTTAATATTTAAAGAGTATGATCATTCAGTTTAACATTAAGAAGAAAAACAGCATTGACACACAGTCCTCTTAGTGTCTAAAGCGGTCCAGTAGAGTGATACACAGGACCCGTGTATCGAACCTCAGCATTCAAATCCAGTCTTCATGGTTTATAACTTGAAATAAACATGTAACTAATACCAACATTAGCCGCGTTCACACCAAGTACTTTGCCGTACTTAGTGCCGGCACCAAGTACTTTGCCGTACTTAGTGCCGGCACTTAGTGCTCCGGCACTTAGTACCCCAGGGCACTAAGCTCTTGTTCTGAGTTAACAACACAATCAGGTAGAAAGACACTGATTATAGTATTTAATATCTAAAGAGTATGATCATTCAGTTTAACGTTAAGAAGAAAAACAGCATTGACACACAGTCCTCTTAGTGTCTAAAGCGGTCCAGTAGAGTGATACACAGGACCTGTGTATCGAACCTCACAATTCAAATCTAGTCTTCATGGTTTATAACTGGAAATAAATATGTAACTAATACCAACATTAGCCGTGTTCACACCAAGTGCTTTGCCGTACTTAGTGCCGCGGCACTTAGTACAGATCGCGTTCACACCGGAATAAGTTCCCTGAGGGAAGATTACGCAAATGAGCCGCTGACGTAACTTCGTCTTCTTCTGCTTTGGGTTTACTGGCAGGCCGCAAACAGCTTCACGGCGTATACTGCCACCCGAAGTCCCCGGCCAGAAGTCCCCGGAGTTGGGGAAGGCTTCAGTAGAAGCTGCTGGGACTCCCAGCAGCTTCTACTGAAGCCTTCCGAGTAAATCGCCAGAACGCCGACACCTCCTCATCTCCACCGCTCCCATGTTTTATTTTGTGTTGCCATAAATTAGTCTCTCTGCATTTGTGCGCTGGGCTAATGCTAATCCTAATAATGCTAATGCGAGGATAATAAAATGGCGGCTCTAGAAAATGCTTTACTGGCTCTTGTTGTGAGTTACCAACACAATCAGGTAGAAAGACACTTGATTATAGTATTTAATATCTAAAGAGTATGATCATTCAGTTTAACATTAAGAAGAAAAACAGCATTGACACACAGTCCTCTTAGTGTCTAAAGCGGTCCAGTAGAGTGATAAACAGGACCCGTGTATCGAACCTCAGCATTCAAATCCAGTCTTCATGGTTTATAACTTGAAATAAACATGTAACTAATACCAACATTAGCCGCGTTCACACCAAGTACTTTGCCGTACTTAGTGCCGGCACCAAGTACTTTGCCGTACTTAGTGCCGGCACCAAGTACTTTGCCGTACTTAGTGCCGGCACTTAGTGCTCCGGGACTTAGTACCCCAGGGCACTAAGCTCTTGTTGTGAGTTAACAACACAATCAGGTAGAAAGACACTGATTATAGTATTTAATATCTAAAGAGTATAATCATTCAGTTTAACATTAAGAAGAAAAACAGCATTGACACACAGTCCTCTTAGTGTCTAAAGCGGTCCAGTAGAGTGATACACAGGACCTGTGTATCGAACCTCACAATTCAAATCTAGTCTTCATGGTTTATAACTGGAAATAAATATGTAACTAATACCAACATTAGCCGTGTTCACACCAAGTACTTTGCCGTACTTAGTGCCGGCACTTAGTGCCCCGGCACTTAGTACAGATCGCGTTCACACCGGAATAAGTTCCCTGAGGGAAGATTACGCAAATGAGCCGCTGACGTCACTTCGTCTTCTTCTGCTTTGGGTTTACTGGCAGGCTGCAAACAGCTTCACGGCGTATACTGCCACCCGAAGTCCCCGGCCGGAAGTCCCCGGAGTTGGGGAAGGCTTCAGTAGAAGCTGCTGGGACTCCCAGCAGCTTCTACTGAAGCCTTCCGAGTAAATCGCCAGAACGCCGACACCTCCTCATCCCCACCGCTCTCATGTTTTATTTTGTGTTGCCATAAATTAGTCTCTCTGTATTTGTGCGCTGGGCTAATGCTAATGCTAATAATGCTAATGCGAGGATAATAAAATGGCGGCTCTAGAAAATGCTTTACTGGCTCTTGTTGTGAGTTAACAACACAATCAGGTAGAAAGACACTGATTATAGTATTTAATATCTAAAGAGTATGATCATTCAGTTTAACGTTAAGAAGAAAAACAGCATTGACACACAGTCCTCTTAGTGTCTAAAGCGGTCCAGTAGAGTGATACACAGGACCCGTGTATCGAACCTCAGCATTCAAATCCAGTCTTCATGGTTTATAACTTGAAATAAACATGTAACTATTACGAACATTGAGTTGTGGTTAACTCACCTGTGTAATGTCATCATAGTGGGACTCAGATGTCATGGCAGCATTTCCATGCAGAGTCTCTGCCTCAGTGGAAATCTTGTGGATGAAGATTGCACTTGAAATGATTTGGCTCTATGAAACCTGATGTACTTATATGATTCTGTTTTTTTCAAGTTTGTAAGTAAGTCGCTTTGGATAAAAGCGTCAGCTAAATGCAATGTAATGTAATGTAACTATATAGCGAGTACGGAGAAAACAATACAGTTGCTACATAAGCAGTAGAGCCGATAACGCAGTGATTATAACACAACCCCACATATTAATGTACATATGTAGTAATGTTACGTAACATTAACCAGTACCCATACATTTTCCACCACATTTTAGCTGACTATCCGTTACTATCATTGACCGTCATAACAGCGGTACAAGCCGTTCTTCTGTTGTTGTTTTATACAGGCTTGTCTGATTATCAGCTGTTATTAATACTTAGGCTAAACATGTTGTTATATCAGAACAGCACAAGTTAGATTATATTGAAAATACGCCGGTACAGCAAAAGCAGCTTGTTATTAATCAGCGAGACGTCTGCGGTGGCTAAGCTATCACTGTCCAGAAACTCTTTTCAGTGCTATATTACCAAACAGTATACATTTAAAGCTAACAAACATGTGAATGTATTGGGGAATATGTATCAGGGGACGTTGCTTGTGTGACAGTCAGACAGCGAATTATTCCTCTCCAGTTAGCAAACGGTAGCTGAAACGCCGGTGGAGCACGGCCGTCGGCAAATGCTACTTAAATAGTGGTAAACAATGTACCACGTCACTCTGGATAACAGTATTAAAGCATAAACTGTATGTACAAAGGTGCACAAGTTGTTCAATCATGCTTTGAATTAGGATTTATATATAAATGTCTCTATCTGCACAAATGTGGTTTATTTCTAAAAATGTTTTTGATCCACACAAGAATGTTTGTAATAGATATCCACAAGTATTTTAATTAAAGTGTTAGCAATTTTCATTAAAGATATATTTTGTGTTGTTACATTTATACATCAACTATTCAACCTGCATTCACAAACTCACCTTTTTTTTGTATGAAATGCAGAGCACTTTATACATGAAAAGCAATAAATATTCATGTGTTGATAAAACATGTGGATAATGTGGAATTTTTCAGATTTATATAAAACAATACACATTTATGTGTGCAATGATAGATATGTGTGCGGAGAGAGATATGTATATCCTGATTTTACATTTCTGAACCATTTTGTGAGCATTTATTCATATTGAAGGACTAATTTGACTAAACAAAATCAACATTTTTACTAAGGGCACAAGGTAGAGTACTGTATGTTGGGCATGCATTTTTATATCCAATAACAATAAATAACAAATAAACAATTACATTTGACAATGGAAGTTATGTAATATCCCCGCAGTTAAGATCTTGAGCAGTCTTGGAATAAATTCAGCCTTGTCTAAGAACGAAACAATACAATGGTAAAATGCAGTCAATTCAAAGACAAGACCTCAACAAAGTGGTCTTGAGACAAAGACCGATATGGACTCCTAAAACACTGAGTACCTTAAAGTATATTATCAGATAAAAGCTATAGTAAAGGTGCAATGAAATTATAGAAATATTAGACATAATGATATAATATAGTATTAAACAAAAGCCTGATAATTACATCTCTAAACTGCAATGAAATGTAGGTAGTATTAGACATAATAATAATAATAATATTAATAACATAATAATAATATTAATTATTATTACTATGTTATTCTTATTCTTATTACACACACAACATTTTTCACAGAAACATGAATTGTCAGGACCATCCGGCAGTCAGCCAATCAGAGCTCCTTCTGTGTGAATATTCATGAGCGGGTGCAATACCAAAAACCAGCTGTATGAGCGCTCTTCTGACACACAGAAAATACACAATTTCTGGGTTTTGTGTATAAAAAGGTCTTTTTTTTTTTTTGGGTATTTAAGCTTTCTACACCTATAGAAACACTTCTACGCTTTTAGAATTTTTATTTATTAGCAGGACACCGACCCTGTCCTGTTAATAAAAAATGTCTGGCTAATGTCGGTGTGTATTCATACCAAAAGTCCTCTTAATTAACAAAGGTGCACACACACACACACACACACACACACACACACACACACACACACACACACACACACACACACACACACACACACACACACACACACACACACACACACACACACACCACACACACACACACACACCACACACACACACACACACACACACACACACACACACACACACACACACACACACACACACACACACACACACACACACACCTTTGTTAATTAAGAGGACTTTTGGTATTTTTTATTAACAGGACAGGGTCGGTGTCCTGCTAATAAATACAAATTCTAAAAGCGTAGAAAGCTTAAATACCTCCCCCCCCCACCCCCACAAAAAACAGAAATTGTGTGTTTTCTGTGTGTCAGAACAGCGCTCATACAGCTGGTTTTGGGTATTGCGCCCTCTCATGAATATTCATACAGAAGGAGCTGACTGCCGGATGGTCCTGACAATTCATGTTTCTGTGAAAAAGCTGTGTGTGTAATAATAATAATTAATATTATTATTATGTTATTATTATTATTATTATTATGTCTGATACTATCTATTTCATTGCAGTTTAGAGATTTAATTACCAGGCTTTTGTTTAATACTATAATATATCATTATTATGTCTAATATTTCTATAATTTCTATAATTTAAAAGCACAGTGCTCAAAGTGGGCCGGTACTATCCTGTATCGCAGTACTCCGGCACCTCCACATTTTTCTTTTATTTGCATACCGGCACTTCTAAAAGGCTACTGACTCTTCTCAGCCTCTCAAATCATGTTCAATTGATCCTTTTTCCATTAAAGGGAAACACTGCTTTAGCAAGGGAGCACCACGTTCCCAGCGGGTAACCACGCAAATAATTTCTGTGTCCGGGCCCGGGCCGAGCATGCATTATATGTCCGAAAAATAGGCAGAGTATCCGGATTACATGGAGCTCAGCACAATGTTACAATAAGTTATAATTTACTTTTAATAAGGTAACTTTATCTTTGTTTACATGCATCCAATCATGAATGTATACATTTGCCCTGAATAATATCTTGACGTTTGGGAATCAGCAGTCCGTGGAAATTCACAAGGGGGAGGGACTCCCCGGACTGCGGTAACAGTCAGGGCATATTCACATTTCATTCCCCAGACGTTCAAGGTAGGACTGGTGTAAAAACTTAAATGACACAGCTAATGTTATCTTTTAATTCTTGTTTCGAGGCTTGTCACTATTTTTATATTGGAAGCTTGTTGAAACTGTATGGAATTAGAGCAGGGTTGCCAACTTTGGGTACCTGCCTGGAGTGAGATTTTGATATCATGGGTTTAATTACACATATGCGCACAAAATGACTGCTAGCGTGTTAGTAGCAGGACCTTAGCATATATATAGGATATACATACAATATATACAAATACATAATATTGGACACAGACTATAAAGGACACACAGTTTCATTCACTAATGAAAGTCAAACACATGTTTGTTTCCACTGTTTTATTGTCTGCCTGTCGCGATAAGCAATTAATTGATTTATCGTACGATAAATAAAAATTACCTCGATAAATTGCCATTTACATGAGGATGTGACTAGCAGTTTGAAAGTATGTACTTGAATTATTATTATATATTATCATTATGTCAGTGCTCTAAAATGATACAACGGTGCAGACAATATTTGTTATCATTTTTTTATTTATTTTTTTATTATTTCTACTGGATCTTAGATCTGCGCATGCGCAATACGAGTCGGCAGTGGCGGCTCCAGAGTATTTTTGTTGGGTAATCCATGGTAGGGCTAACCCATACAGCGGTGGGGTTCAAGTCAGTATTTGCAATGTAATTACATACACGCCCCCCTTGACAGTGAAACGCCATGCGTGAGGTTTAGATTATTTCCCTGTCTCAATCCAAATTGAACTGTATGAAATAAAAAGGCACATTTGTCTTGTAGTAAATAAAAAGGGATCTGGAGCCAATCCTGCAATTTCCCCACAAGTGAAAAAGTTGACATGCTAAAAACCCAACCCCTGCAGGGGGTCTGGGGGGATTCTCCCCCAGGTGATCTTTTGAAATACTAACAAAATACACATTCTGGTACTCTCTTGAGAAGAAAAATAAATACATCTATTACTACACGACATATTTAAAAAAAAAATGAATACCATTTTAGTTTTGTGTTACTTTGTTCTGAAAGCTGAACCTGCTGCTCCTCACTGAGAGGAGAGGGAAGAGGCTGTGAATTACTTTACATTGTGGATAAGGGTGGATAGCCCCCATTGTTCTGTGTGTCAAAATGAAAGACAGCCCACACACCTATCAATCATCAAACCGTGGGGTCTTATTTCGTTACGTGTTGATTTCTATCAACACGTAATGTTGTATCGATGTATATAGAGATGTACTACAGCAAAAGTATTCTTCGTAGGGACTTCCTGCAACAACACCACGCCGTTATCTTGATTCTGATTGGCCAGAAGACATTATCAAAGATGTTCTATTGAGAAGACGATCACTACGTGACAAACGTTTTCAAAACCGTTTCTAGTCTTCGGTATTCTAGTTTTTGGCGTGAGAAAAGTTTGGGCAGCGTGAGAGCGTGAGATTGAGAGTGAAAGCGTGTGTCACACGCCAGATGCGTGAGAGTTGGCAACCCTGAATTAGAGACACGTTTTAGGCTAAAACGTTAGCAGCTACGGCTAATGCTAGCTTACTTGGGGACACGTGTCAGCATTCATCTAGTCAGTAGGCCTACATTTGCGTTTTTTATTCAAAATAATTGTATTTAAGGCAGTTTTTTCAATACATTTATTGAGCAAGCATTTGTAGATAATATTGATGAGTGTAATTCAGTTAGTTAGTCATCTGTTTCTGCATCTGAGTGTAAAGTACATTTAACATTTAAACCCATACAGCGTAACAGCGTCAACACTGTGGTTGAGATTGTGAGGGAAGCATCCAGTGAAAACATGAAGCTGAACAGTTTATTTTGTTTATAGATGTCAAATGCTATGACTTAGCAGCCATTGTTACACATATTGAGCTGTTTCAGTGGCATGGCTTGCGTAGATCATCAAACAGTAGCGTGGCGTGGGGAAAAAATTAGGGGAAGCCAATAATATGTCCTTTCTTTTGGGTCGGGGGTGTGGTGGTCAATGTAATAACGTAACCAGATGAGTGATTACAGCACCCGGTATCATTTTACACACATTTGTATCATACAGATGCAGGACTTACACACGCCTGTTATCTAACTGACAGGTCCGCACGCACTCTCCAGCCGAAACTCTAAGCATTAATTCACAGACTAAATCAGGAGAGCTTTAACGTTTTACGTCCAATTCGCTCCTTTTTTCCTCGCTGTATACAGCTCCAGTTTGGGCATTGGCCTGTCATCAGATTGTATTTGTTGTTGCTGCTGTAGCGGAAGTTTAGTACAATTATTTTTTATTAAATACTCCAAATCTCCACCCTCCATAATTGCACTTGCTTCAGTTGCTTGCTACTTTCTAACGGCGGTGAGAGTGGTGCAGTGACGCTATCTATCTTCTATTGATTCGATTTATGATTCGAAAATTATAAAAGTAGGGTAGACATGTGGATATTATCCGACTGAACAAAATGTGCATTTATCTAACAGGTTCGTTTTCCACTGACCTTATTTCGAGCTATTTTACAAAATCCTATGGAGAAATCCCATTGCTTTTTTGTCGAGGTAAACATGAGGAAAACCGAGCACAGCTTACTTCCGGATTTTAGGACGCGTCACTGCAACACTAAATTGATGCGATTTGATTGGATTGTGAGGCAAGGGAAGCCAGCCGCCTCTGGTTTCCCTTGGCATGGCCCTGACTAATCACAGGTTGGAAGGGGCATGACGTGAGCCTTGTCTGATTGGTCAATCCCTCCATTTTTTTTCACCAAGGGAAGCCAATTTCGGCTGGCCTCCTCTCGCAACAGTGAGTGCAATCTACTGTTTCACCATAACATCTAGAGGGGCGCTGTTTCACTCTTTGTAAAATACTCAATGAGAATGGGGGAGAGACGGGCCGGCAGCAACACACAACAAAGAATTTCCGAAACTAAACGAAGTGTTTTTATTTATTAAAAATTATTAATTAAAATTATAACTACAATCCGAAAAAACAGGGGAAGCCTGGCTTCCCTTGGCCTACAGGAGAAAACGCCACTGTAATCAAAGGGTCTGTTTTCTCACCAACAGCGAAAATCAACCCTTTGCTGGATATGGCATCAGCAAGACCCCGGAGAGCAAAGATTAAACCTAGAGAAGAGGCTGCACATTTTTCAAGATTTCCACTGAGGCAGAGACTCTGCATGAAGATGCTGCCATGACATCTGAGTCCCACTATGATGACATTCAACAGGTGAGTTAACCACAACTCAATGTTGGTATTAGTTACAGTACATGTTTCTTTCCAGTTATAAACCATGAAGACTGGATTTGAATTGTGAGGTTAGATACACAGGTCCTGTGTATCACTCTACTGGACAGCTTTAGACACTAAGAGAACTGTGTGTCAATGCTGTTTTTCTTCTTAATGTTAAAGTGAATGATCATACTCTTTATATATGAAATACTATAATCAGTGTCTTTCTACCTGATTGTGTTGTTAACTCACAACAAGAGCCACTGAAGCATTTGTGTACTACTCTGGATGTTTAGTGATTAAACTTGGTCCTTCTTCATCCACAAGATTTCCACTGAGGCAGAGACTCTGCATGAAGATGCTGCTATGACATCTGAGTCCCACTATGATGACATTCAACAGGTTAAGACTATAAGGGTTATTAACGCCTTTGTTACCTCGAGACTGGATTACTGCAATGCTCTGTATGTGGGTATGGACCAGGCCTCAATTAGACGCCTGCAGCTAGTGCAGAATGCAGCTGCACGTCTTCTAACTGGCCATAAAAAGTGCACTGGCTTCCAGTTCGGTTCAGAATAGATTTTTAAATCCTTTTATTTGTTTTCAAAGCCCTAAATGGGCTGGCTCCGGCCTATGTAGCCGAACTCCTCCATCGCTACACCCCAGGCAGAGCCTTAAGGTCGGCTGATCAGCTGCTGCTGATAGTGCCTAAGACCAGGCTCAAAACCAGAGGGTACCGAGCATTCGCAGCAGCGGGCCCCAGGCTCTGGAATATTTTGCCCCTCCATGTGAGGTCGGCCCAGACCCTGGGGGTTTTTAAATCAACACTTAAAACTCACTTTTTCTCTCTGGCCTTCTAGGCTTCTCTTATCAAGAATAACTTTTACCCAAGACCTTTTCCCTCTCTAACCTCTCGAGTTTTATTAGAGGGAAACGGTTTGTAGAGCGGCTTAGACAGGCCGGGGAGTGTTACAATTCGTAGACACAGCGTACCTCCCTATCTCTCATCAATTTCCATTCAGTTTCTTACTCTCTTACTTGCTACCCTTTGCCCTCAACCTATTCTAAGGGAGTGCTTGTTCTTCCGTCTGTCTGTGTCTGTGTATTCTCTTGTTCCGATTAACCCAGCCAACATTTTTCTTGTTTTGTGTCTATATCTACGCCGGGATCCGGAGTCGAGGCTGATCTTCTTGCTGTGGTCCTGGATCCTCTATCCTGAGTTCTGGATTAAGTCGTGGACTTCGGGTCGTGGCTAAACCTATCTCTGTGGTCCGGCCTGGGTCTCGTCTGGCTGCCTCCCTGAAGGCTCCCACAGGATTGTAGTTGACATCTTCGTAGATTCATCTTCTTATTATACACACATGCATTTCCTAACATTTGGATTACCTATGCTGTAAAATGTATTACCTCTTCGATTTACACACGGCATCTATTGCACGTCTGTCCGTCCTGGGAGAGGGATCCCTCCTCTGTTGCTCTCCCTGAGGTTTCTCCCATTTTTCCCTTTAAACTGTGGGTTTTTCTCTGGAATTTTGTCCTTGTACGATGTGAGGGTCTAAGGATAGAGGGTGTCGTTTTTCTCATAGTGATATTCTGAATCAATCTGTGCTATTGTATTAGCTGTAAAGTGTCTCTACTGTAGGCTATTTTTATTATATGTACAGCACTTTGGCTCGACCAAAATCGTTTATTAATGTGCTATAAATAAAACTTGATTTGATTTGAAGACTTTTATATGTTGTTCATTTCACTACATTAACACTTGTTTTATAAAGAGCTTGACACAAAATGTAATGTCATCTTCTTCATGAGGACTGTGTGCTTCTGGTTTGCTCAGACTTGATGGATAGTGCTTACAACAAAAGCATTAATGATTGAGAAGTTAGTTTCTATCATGCGTCTGAGTCCTGCATCTCAACGGGGTTAATTTTACAATGATGACTGAGCCTTTAGCATGACCAAAAATTAACAGAATATGGTTTCCCAGGAGGATGCAAAAACAGAAGTGGTCTCCAAAAGAGGTGGCAGCAGTTTTGAGACATTTTAATGCACACATTGCCAAGGGGAAAGTGGCCACGATGATAGAATGCAGACAGTGCAAAGCTGCAGAGCATCCTATTCTGGCTGGTCGCTCTTTGCAAAATATTAGAGACTTCGTCAGGAACCAAGAATAAAGATACTATACTCAATAACTCCTCTGTTATAAAGCTACAAACATCACATTTTAAATCACACAATAATATACTGTTGCTTAAACTACACATGCAATTTTGCGAAAATAGGTGGTTTTAGTAGTTTATTTGCAGTATTTTTTTCAGTGTTGCACTTTGTAGACGGTCCCTGACCCCTCCTCTCTCCTCCGTCTGCAGACAGACACCTGTGTTATGTGTCCAGCTCAGAGGGCGGCGGGTGTGAGGTTGTTTTGATGAAAATTGGATTGTGGATAGTTGTTAACCTTATTACGGTAGTTAGTTTGTGTTTAAGCAACGTTTTGTTTATGATTTATTGATCCGTTCTAGTTCCAATCTGTCAATATAACTTCCTTGAAGATCTGCTGCAACAACCCCTCAGCCCCCGGGATAATTTCATCTTTATTCTCCGAACATAGCGACTTTAATCTCCTATCTTTTCTTTTTTGTGGCCCTAATCCTCTGTCGTACCAAGGTAATGCTGGAAGGAGAGTTATATGTTTCAAATAATAAAGATTTAGTCTTAGCTCAATTTTCATGTGAGAAAGTGTTATGTGAAAATAACCATTAAACTTGGCTCATTGTTCACTGTGCAAGGTGCCATGTGTCCTTTTCTATCAGCTTTTAAAAGGTAATGCTCCAAGTAGATGAGCAGTCTTGTAGGGCAAATAGCATTTTGTATTAGTGATAAACCAGTTTGGTCACTTTGCTATAAAATCGTTATCGGTTCTTTTCATATCGATGATGTAATTGCAATTAGCAGTACTGCAAATAGATTTAATTTGTCTCGGAAGACCTGCTTGTAGTATACCCCTCTGGAGAGAATGTGAATTAGAATGTGGTTCTACATTTGCATGAAAACAACAGATTGCAAACAGGAACTAAAACACATAAACATATACATACACATTAACTTAGCTTTTAAGCTATATATCTATGGTGCACTATATTGTCTATTAAAATATTACATCACAAATCAGGTATTCCTATGCTGTTGTGCAAAACATTTTGTCCGTTTATAAAAGGTTTGTTCTTGTAATGCACAATCCAACACTTGTTTGTGTAAAGTTATGTTCATCCCTTTAATACACTTCAGTGACATGTTTGTGTGTTGTATAGCTAATGTCCTCACAAATAACCATTGTGTCATGGGCGGGGCTTATGCAGCTCATTATCTGCTGTCCTCATAATTAAGCATGGTGTCAGGTTGTTGTATTTTGAGTTGTGCTATGTGTACACTGTATTGGACATTTGAAGTGGGATTTGTGTTGTATGACTCAAAATAGATTTTTTGATATTCAAAACATCTTTGTAAAGCTAGTGGAAAGGGGTGTCCATCTAATGATGGAAAAAACGTGTTTGGGTCAAAGTGTCCTTTCAGTTCACAAAAACCCGTATGTGTGTCTTGACATGTCGGTTGATAACGTCCATCCTCTTCCAACCTGTCAGTTTCTCCCCCATTCATGGATCACACCCTGATACACACACGCTGTATCTCTGGAGGTGCTTGGATGAATAATGAGCTAATATACAGAGGGAGCATGAGCAGTGATGTGTGTGTGGGGGGGGGGGGGTTCCTTTCTATTTGTTTGTAATGTCGCTGGGTGTGACTTTGAGCCTGCTGACAACTGTAAATTGCAATTACCTATTAATGGTGACATCTCCATCCCCAGCTTATGAAGACTAGTTTGCAGGTGCATGTGTATTAGACAATAGACAATATGAAAATAACAATTTCACATCCAAACCAACAGTTGGCATCAAAAGGGCTCCCCGGATTTTCCATTGTAGAAATTCAAATCTGTGGCAAACACTTTTATGGTATTTAGTTCAGTAGGATCATCACCACATATTAACGCTACTTAGGGATTTTGAAGCGTAAATGCAATTGCCAAACGTAACAAGTTAAGGTTATAAAGGATCTACAGCATGGTCACATGGCTGCGCGTCATCCTTGCTAACCAAAAGTTGTCTCATTTAGTCCATTTTTATGACACAAAGAAGCTTCGGACATTCACCAGTGGGGTATTCATTGACTTATTTTATGTCGCAGAACAAAACGTGAAAATCTCAAAAGCTTGTGTTAACCACAGACCTTATTTCAGTCATCTAACTACCAACACCGTTGACCTGTGACGATGGAACCGGACGTAGTAAAAAACAAAACTCATTCCAGAGTTTTAGGACTCATTCCTCCACCAGTCTAATACCCCAGTCGAAATAATGCAATTCCTGATATTAACCTGATATTAACATCAAAATAAGCTTTAATATTTTTCAAATGGCACTAAAACAAACTGAATCACTTTCCAAAATATTTATATAAAATATACCGTTTTTGTACACCTCTTTTTTCTTAGTAAACAACCTTTACAGTGAACAATAATCAAACACCCCCTTTCAGAAATATATTAACTCAATGAATATATATAAAAATTGTGTGATTCTGTTCTTTCTTATACGATAATACCTGTACTTTATTGAATCAGGGTATATTTTTCACTTCTCTACCATGATCTTCTCCATGATCAACATGATTGGGATCTATCCCAATGAATGAGTGTATGCTACTGATTTTAAAGGACTGAGTGTGCCATTGGGCCGGCGTGGGTTGGGCTGCTTGATGTCTAATGTCCTGATGACTCTGGAGCTCACAATAAATCTACTCTGGCAGTTTGCTGGTTTCGCCCAGAATCTATACACATGATAAATCTATGCCTCCTTCCAGAGAATAGTGAATGCTTACTGAATGTCATGGAGCGGTGCATCATCTGAGTGTGGAAATAAAAGAAACGCAAATAGTTCACCAAAGGAAAGCCAATACATTTCAAAAATGTTGTTAAAATAGAACAATTGAATGTGTTTACTATGGTAATAGTGATGTTGCAAACAAATTGCCCGAATAATCTAAAAATGTGTTTGGAATTTGGGTTTATTGACTCCGTACGCATGTTCTCTCTCCTCTCTCAAATCAAATCAGGTTTTATTTATATAGCACGATTTTTGGTTGAGCCAAAATGCTGTACATATAATAATTACCTTACAGTAAGGACTCTATACAGTAAATACAACAGCACAATTTGTGCAGAATATCAGTATGAGAAAACGACACCCTCTGTCCTTAGACCCTCACATGGTACAAGGAAAAAGTTCCAGAGAAAACCCACAGTTTAAAGGGAAACATGGGAGAAACCTCAGAGGAGGGATCCCTCTCCCAGGACGGTCAGACGTGCAATAGATGCCGTGTGTAAATCGAAAAGATAATACATTTTACAGCATATAGACCGAATGTTAGGAAATGCATGTGTCTGTAATAAGAAGATGAATCCACGGGGATGTCAACAATCCTGTGGAAGCCATCAGGGAAGCAGCATGATGAGACCCAGGCAGGACCGCAGAGACAGGTTCAGCCACGACCCGAAGTCCACGACTTAATCCAGAACTCAGGATAGAGGATCCAAGACACAGGACCACAGCAAGAGGATCAGCCTCGACTACGGTTCCCGGCATAGATATAGATACAAAACAAGAACATTTGGGGGAGGCTTGGTTAATCGGAACATGCAAATACACAGACAGGCACACGCAGGGAGCAAGGTCCCTGCTGGGGCCTTAGTTGGAATTGGTGAGGGATAAGGAGGTACGCTGTGACTACGGCATAACACTCCCCGGCCTTGGATAAGGACCCCTCTGCAAATCTGTTTCCCTCCAATAAAACCTCGTGAGGTCATGGAGGGAAAAGGTTTTGGATAAAGAAACAATAGAAAGAGTAGTAATAACCTTAGTTTTAAATATAAGATCCAAGTTTTTAGGATTTAAGTGAAAGAGCAAGAACCAAAATGTAGGTGAAGAGGCACAGCGTATCTGCGTCAAAGCACTCTCATTAGGTTATTTTATCAGCTATAAGCTTTATCAAAAAGGAAGGTCTTAAGCGTACTCTTAAAACGGATAGGCTGTCGGCCGCCCGAACACAAACTGGAAGCTGATTCCACAAATGTGGAGCTTGATAAGAAAAGGCTAGAAGGCCAGAGAGAAGAAGTGAGTTTTAAGTGTTGATTTAAAAACCCCTAATGTCTGGGCCGACTTCACATGGAGGGGCAGAGTGTTCCAGAGCCTAGGGCCCGCTGCTGCGAATGCTCGGTGCCTTCGGGTTTTAAGCCTGGTCTTGGGCACTACCAGCAGCAGCTGGTCAGCCGACCTTAAGGCTCTGGCTGGGGTGTAGCGATGCAGGAGTTCGGCTACATAGGCCGGAGCCATCCCATTTGGGGCTTTGAAAACAAATAAAAGGAGTTTTAAATATTCTCTTCCCAGAGTATATGATGGGACCAAGGTGATGTTTAGTACATGGTTTTAATAATACTTTTGCTTTTCAATGTTTGCCATTTCAAACCATGAGCCGGTTCAAATCATATTTGCCTTGATTTACAATATCTTCTCATTTGTTTTATCAGTTTTGAAGCTTTTGTGCTTTTCTTTGCCACAGTCCACTTTGGACTATATGAGATATTTCAGGATTGCACTTTTAACACACTTGAAATGTTCTCACTTGCTTGGTTTCAAAACAGCAAATGCCATAATCTGTTCATTGGGGACCATCAATGCTATTTTTCATTGCTGTTGCCGGCCACTATTGCTCATGTAAACCTACTACTGCTGCGCCCCCTGTAATCTCAGAGGCACCCCGAGTCATTTTGTTCTGGAACCGGGCCTGTACAGCCCATTCCGTGTCCTGTTATTGTTTACTTCCTCTCTGCCTTCTTCTGGTGATTTATCTGACGTCCAGCGCTCCGTCTTTTAACCTCTTTTCCTTTCTCTTTCTTGATCCTCCTTAGCAACATTCATTATAGTCCTTGACAGTGGTCTGTACTGCTGTATTAACAACGTGTCACATGTTAAGAGTTTACAATCAGAATCGAGTATTCAACTAAGCCGTGTAATACAAGTTGTTAGTAGCCTTAAGGGCCTACACAGTTGTTATGCGATGTATAATGAGCTGCACTAAACTACATTTTAGCATTTAAAACACCTAGCCATTCTTTTGCGGTTATTTTGGTGAAAGTAACTCAAAAGTAACTCAAAAGTAGTGTAACTCATTACATTTCAGAGACAGTAATATTGTAATGTAACTTATTACTTTCAAAAGACAGTAATATGTAATATTACATTTTGGAAGTAACTTGCCAACACTGCCCATATATAAGGAAGGCTGGAGAAGTAGGATCTATTTTGCTGCGGTGCTCAGCTACCTCAGATAAGGATTTCTGTCTTTATTTTTTACCTTATTTCTTTGGTTTATGATTTTAGTTTATGCCCTGTTTGTCTTGAGTTTAGTGGGGAAGCTCTGGGTCCTACGGTCCCTGGTTTGGCTGGACTGGACTTCCCTAATGTTTATTTTTTGTTTTTCTAGGCCAGTCCTCCTGGATTCTCATAGTTGGATTTAGTTTGTTGTAAATGTTTCCTTTTTGCGGATACAATTGTAAAATTCAACCAGTTTTTGTGATATCTACATCATGTTTTAGTAGTTCTAGGTTGTCTTGATTAGTTATAACTTGGAAAATAATCATATATTTGGATTGTTTCTTCCATGAGAGCCAACATGTCTCCACTGTTTGATATTAAAAAGTGCTCTTTGGCTATAAGAAATATAACTTTGAATATTTGGGATAAAAGTATTGGTGTCGATTGATTTAAAAAAAATGTATCCCGTTAATCACAATATCATTCTGTGAATAATCATGATTAATCACAAGTTTAAAATAATGGCTTGCTTGTATTTGGGGGGAGATGAAATAAATACAATTGTGGTGCATGCTTAAGCAAAAATGCCTTTCCAACACTTGTGAAGGACATTTGTTACCAACCAGTTTTGCAGAAACACTGCCATGCCATTCATGGTAAAAATCCATGAAAGATAGGGAATCTATGGTAAAAACACGTTTCTTTTTTTAAATACCGCGATACAATACATTAATGCAGTTTTAATATTGAGTTTTGACGTGTTAAAATCACTAATGTCAAAAGCATATTGCTATGATGTGTAATTCAATGCAACAGAATATTACACACTACATTATTTGTAGTCTTACCACTGTCACACCTGCATTGCATTGATCATTCAAAGACATATACAATTGCCCTGTAGCAATGGCTGCAAACAGCATGTGGCCAATGGCTCCCTCCATTCTATGAAAAAACCCAGCGCAGCGTCTACATGAAAACCATCTAAAACACTGTCAAGTCTCTGCAAATGATTTGGTTCTCTGTGAAGACAAACACCCTGGGGTTTTTGATGGATTTTTGGAAAATCTATCTTTTCATGGACATGCTTTGTCTTTCTGAGCTTCTTGAAGTTCACCTCCTGTGGTTATTCCTTGGTGTGGGGGAGGGGAAAACAAAAGGGGAGTGGTTTGGACAGAGGAGAAGAATTTGAGGGAAAGAAGGCCACATGGTTGAGCTCAGTGCATAATGAGGCCACCAGTCCCAACGTCAACTCAGACACATGGTTATGCCCACCACAGCCAAGCAACACGTGCACGTGCAAGGTTCTGTGTGATTGTCCAAGTTTGAATTAGTGGTGAGATACTACATGTGCACTTGCAGCCTATGACAAATACCTTTTAAAAGTCCACATTTAAAAGCTCTTAGAATGAGAGAAATACATATACAATAGGAAAAAATGACCAGAAACTAACTTCACTTTCAGTTATTTGATAGTAGCATTTCAATCAACAAAATAATCAAAAATTATTGGTGATCAAATATCATGATTAAATACAAATGCTTACATTGCACAAGCATTTAAAATGGTGAAGTTTGCAGTAAAATAAGTTAATAACTATAGAATCATTTCAATTAGCCTGCCAGTGCAAAATCCACACGAATGTGTCACATAAAGTCCAACTTTGCATGCAAATGAGTGCCTTATTTGCCATTGCTGACCATTGAGGGAATGCATAAGCGTCCAAAACAGAAAAGCTATCAAATCAAACTGTATTTTTAACCCTTTATTTATTCAGCACTTTCCTTCTTAAAAGGCCAGTACCAGAAGACCTGAGGTTCCAAAAGGTTGATAGTAATAAGCTAATTTGATAAATAGCTTGGACCAAGACCGTCAAGAGCTCTTAAAACCAATACAAGTATTTCAAATCAATTTTGAAGCTCACAGGAAGCCACTTCCGAGACTTTAAATCGGGGTGATGTGGGCTCTCTTTCTGGTCCTTGTGAATACTTGTGCAGCTGCAGTAGTTATAATGAAGCAATATTAATTTCATGGAGACCAGAAAGTAGAGCATTGCAATAATCAATGCAACATAAAAGCATACAATGTGCTAGCTTGAGAGAGAATCAAGGTTCAAGGTTCTTTATTAGTCAAACGAACAAAGCTACAGTGTAGTTATGTCGATGAAAATCTTGTGTCACAGGCTTCTCCAACAGAGCAACACAAAACACAGATACACAGAACAATATAGTGCAAGGAAATAGTAAATACAAAAAGAAAAATTGTTTAAAAAAGTGAAATAATGCAATAAAAGTCTATGCAAGTCATTGAAATATGATGTATAGGTAAATCGATGAATAATTAGTATGTAGCAGCCAGATGAATATTGTGGATGTTGTTTCAACAGTTCAGATGTTTAACAGTCGTATTGCCTCTGGGATGGAACTGTCCCTGAGTCTGGTGGTTTTCTGACACATTCTAGCAATATTCTTGAAATTATAGGGTTAGGGGTTAGGTTTATCTTATTAGGTAGGTTTTTATTCCCCCCTCAATACTTTTTTGGAGACAACAAAATAAACAGCATGATACAAGAGGAACCCTTGAAAATGACAATGACTAGTTTGACCAGTTAGTTTATCCGCAATTATCCATGCTTTATTTCCCAATGTCTAAGTAGCTTCACATCTTTGTATAAAGATTAAAACTTGTTCAAAATATAATTTGACCTTAAATTTGAGATGCCACTTGAACGGAGAGACAAAGGTCTTTGCTCTACAAGACACCCCATAACCTAATGGCCCTCATCACGTTCCTTCAAATTCACTTTGACCCCAATTTCATCATGCCCTTCCAGTTTTCTTTGGGAGCCGTGCGTCAGCAGTAATGGGATGTGACGGATGTTTGGGGGAAGTTCTGTGTGAGAACGGGACCCGGTGTGGTTCTTCGTCTGCAGGGACCATGGGAAGAGGAGTGGGCTCCAGCCTTCAGCCCTCCCTTGCACTCTCTCTCTCTCACTCCCTACCTTCCTTTTTTGTAGATCTGTTTTCTATTCCTATCTCCTGCACACTCTAACCAAGAGTCTCCCCTTCTCCACCCTCCCCTTCCTCCATGCCTTTACCTCCCCTTGTCTTTGTGTTTCCTTTTGTTTCTTAGATCTGCCTGGAGTCCAAGCCGTGGAATGCTGCTGGCAGCCTCCCCCCAACCCCCTCCTCTGGCATTCCCATGCTGGGTCATTGTGGGTGGGATTGGACGAGCAGGGGTCACAGCCAAGGAAGTGAACTAGGAAGAGTTTTCACTTCTTCTACATGCAACCAAGACTCTGTAGAAATGTATTCATTGCAGTCCTGTCCCCAGGCCTCCAGTGATTCCTTTTAGCTAACAAACAACAATGGTACGTTCAGAGCACATTGTTAGGAATACAGGGAGGCACTTGGGCTCATTTGTTCTTTTCTTGGAATAAGGGATGCCTCACTTTGCCATACCTCAGCCTTAATCCCTCCAGATTAGAGTTTATACCTTCTTTCATTAGAATAGAGTTGACAAATTAACCTGCGTATCTCTATCTTTTATTTTATGACTCACTATTGCCCAGGAAGTTATGTTCTGGTTTGGTTTTGTTAGGTCTGTTGCCTAATTTACATGAAACTAACAGTGTTTTAAGGAGGAGGAGGAGGAAAAAGTTCATCTTTGAGCAGATCCAAATCACAGGTTGGATTCAAACATTGTTTTATACTTTCTAAAACGGGCTTGGCAACGTGCCCTTCTAATAAAATATAACTTCAAAACAAAAGTGATATTGACAGTAAGCTACATACAGGAAGTGAACATATGAATGTTAAATAGTTAAAAACTTGTTTTACACTTACATTAAATAAAGTCCCAAATAATAAAATAATATGCCTATCTAATTAATACTTTTCTCTAATTTGAAGTTTTATAATTCAAATTGTAACTTTTCAGTCTATTTAGAAATGTGTGTCTTTGCTGTGTGATGCTTATTCCCTTGAAACCCTTCCAGATCAATAGCATTCTGCTTGGTTTGGTGGTCACATTCCTTGTTGGCTTGATCGAACACACACACACACACACACACACACACACACACACACACACCACACACACACACACACACACCACACACACACACACACACACACACACACACACACACACACACCACACACACACACACACAACACACACACACACACACACACACCACACACACACACACACACACACACAACAACACACACACACACACAGGGGCGTTGGGTTTGTGGCTCCAACGGCCAGCTCCAGTGAAAAGGTCTGTGTGTGGCGGTCGCAGCCATTCTGGGGCCTTTCTCCTTAGGAGCCTTTGTGTCTCGTCCAAGGAGAGCAAGTTCACAGAGACACAAAGAGGCTGGAAAAGGAGGGACAGTTTTTTTTCTTTCTCTTCAATGCCTCTTTCTCTTTTGACTTCAAAGGCCACTCGCCGGTACTGGAATGCCCATCATGATTCACTTTCTGGCAATTTCTAAGAAGGCTTGGCTTTTTTGTCATGCACACTTTGCTTTGGAGGTCGTGATGAGGGGATGATGCAGACTGAGATGAGATGCAACTTCTGTTGAAACATTATTTGACAGAAGTGCACACACTGAGTTTATACTTTGTAATAGCAGCAGTTCACTTTAGGTGAGACAGCCGATGAGTTTATTTGTTCTTTAATCTTGTTGTTCATGGAGATATGGATCATTTGTGCATTACAATCATCAAATTAGCTCCTCCATTCTTCCCTTCCTGCTATCTAGTTACATGGAAAACAAATAACTACTTCCCTCTATGGGAAAGAGAGTCCACTAAAATACACAGAGCATCTGCTAATGCTCCATTTAGCTTTCCAAGAACGCAGCATCTTGGAATAGAAACACCAAGAGGATGGATGTGTGTTTGCATTATCGTCTGGCTGAGTGCTGGGAGTGTCTCTTATCCAATATGCTTCCATTAGTGTGAGCCAGTTCATATCCTCATATGCCCTCTCATATAAATGTGCACATTGCAGCAATAACAAGAGAGTTGCACATTTCCAAGTGTCCACGCCCGCACACACTAGCCTCTTGTGTTTGGTGACCATTTTGTCCCACACTTGTTGCTAATGAGTGGTTGTGAGATGGGAGGCTTTTCCTCCCTGGCTTTTGGTTTCCACAGCACCCAATTAAGCCCCTCATCAATCATCGGATCACAGGCCGAAACCCTCTCCTGTGGCCGGTGGCTGGCGTTGGATCTAAAGCACCTCTCACTTACTGGAGCTGGAAGGAATAAAGGCCCATTTTGTTTACCGCCATTTGATTGTGTTCAGAGCCAAATTCCAGTTTTCTATGTTTCTTTATGAACCTTGGGGGAGTATTCATTGGTGTTTTCATTTTTTACCTACTTATGAAGTTGTTACTATTTTTTTAACTATAGGGAGCAGGGAAGAGGAAGAGGAGCAATATTTATAGTCGTTACTTTACTCTCAGAGAATATCCCAGTTGTTTTTCTTGTACAGTGTTCAATTTACAAGGAAAAGGGTTATTAATTAGTAGATTTTTGTGTTTGTGTGTTTGAAAGACATTATAAAGATTGTTTCTGAAAATGACTGTTTGTAACTGACTTAACTTGGTCCAGGTCGACTTAATTGATTGACAAAATCAAGCATTTCTTTATATTAATTTAGAAATATACATTTATACATACCAATTATACAGATATACAAGTGCGTGTACACCAGGCTTGGAATTTCGTCATTTTAGGGGCAAGGCCATTTGGCCTTTGGTGTCACACATTTGTCTAGGGCACAAAGGCCATTGGGGGAAAAATGTGGATTTGGAGCTTAAAAATAAATAACTTCACTTTCGGATAAGAAAAACACACGAATGACATGGAAAACAAATCACTTTTTATCTCAATATAATCATATAGGCCTATGCCTCCTTAGTATTACCGTATATAAAATGAAATACTCTACTTTGAATAATTAGTGTTTGGTATGTTTTCTATCTACTACTTACTTTAATATGTAACAAATATATTCCATTTCAGAGCAGGAGAAACAGCCTTCAAGGGTCAAACTCTGCACATACATCATTCAGCAGTGCACAGTGAAGCACAAGCAATCAACTGTACGAACAAGCAATACTTTGAAATGCAAAAGTCTGTGTGTTACGTACGAGAGTCTCTTTAATAAAAAATGTCAACTCCAGCGTCAAATTCGCGTGTAGCGTTCTCGCGGTAGCCAATCAGCAGTGAGGATCTCAGCCTGCCACTGAAGTTGAATCAGAAAACCAAAACATCAGCCGTTAGCTGTTAGCACACAAAGCTCACAGCTCCTCATATCTGTTCAGAAACTGGACAACATTTAAACATGAACAAAACACGAATACAGTCGCCGCTTTATTTCTGTCTTTGGGACGTTGTTGTGAGTTTGGAAGGAGCAGCTACACGTTAGTTCAGCCCGTTCGATCCGATCTCCATTCAGAAAATACGCCTGCACACTAGTCAAAGCATTAATTCATAGTTTTTACTAACCGTTATCAATATGTTGTTGCTTCGGCATCATTTTGAAACGTGTATTACAATTAAATCACGGTAAAATGTTAATTTTGTTGTAGTTGGTTTCTACCACAGTATTTACATGGATATAAGCCCCGCCCCCTCTCCAGCGCTTCCTGTTTGAATGACAGGAGTAAACGCAGCTGACAGCCACGGTGAAACTCCAGCAATTAGAGCAATGCGAATATTCGCTTTTCGTCCGGTGTGAACGCAGCATAATGCAGTTCAGAGACCTGGGGCCTCATTTATAAAGGGATATACGCTCAAAAGATGGCGTACGCCAGTTTCTACGCAATGTTTGCGATTTATAAAATACTAACTTGACGGGAAAACGTGCGGTCCTCCACGCAAACTCTAACCCATGCGTACGCACTAAGCACAACAACGGGAGAGACGAGAAACTGCGACACCGCGTTGGCAGAAGGAAGAATGGAGAGAAATATGTGGAAATAATACCATAAATAAAATGTTACCTCTCATTTATCATATGAAGAATTCATTTTCAAACATTGATTAAAGCCAATCTTAAAATGATTAAACAAACGCCTGTTTGAGACTCCTCAGTGCACACAAAACATAACTTGGAGAAATAAATAAATACGGATATGTTATTTAAAACCACCTCGAATATGTTGTGTTAATGTTATGAAATGTTTTCTCATAAATGATGCGGTAAGCAGGAGGACAGAATTACGTCTAAACTGACGCCGTTTTGCATTTCTATAGGTTGTAGATACGAGCATGGTTTTATATACTATCATGTTTAATCGTGTTTTATGCCGTTTGCCAAGACTTGATAAGTCGCTCGTAAAACACAGGAGGTATGGAAGCTAAGAATTGCTAGCCTGTTCCATTTTTCGTTTCCGAGGCTAGGAGGTATTCTTGCCTCGCTTCATAAGGAACTCACTCGGAGGTACATGTGCTACCATGCAAGCCTCCTTGACATTGAGAAACACCCAGTGTGAGGGGCACAAAGGCCATGGTGGCCGTAGGACGTACAATTACTTGTGGGGCATAACGGCCATGGCCGTCGTGAAATTCCTACCCTGGTGTACACACACATGCACCTCGAGTATCAGAGAATTTCAACTTTCTATTTATCTTTTTCAACCCAATATAATTCAATATTTGGAACAGGAAATGCAGTAATACACAATTACAGCATGGAAGTTGGAGAGACCCACTTACTTAAATATACCTGTGCCCAAAAAATGCCATTTAAGCTTGGGTCTGAAAGTACCGGCTGCCGTGTGTCAATGAAAGACTTTGACTTGAACAAGTGCTTTGAACAAGATAATATTTATTTATTTGTTCCTTTCAGCTGAATGTCCCTCTCCCCCTGAGTTGATTGGAGGTTATTCAGATCACCTGTTGGCTCCTAATTAAGAAACAGATTGGTGCATTTCCCTCTCAGCCAATCAGAGTCCGACGACGCCCTTCTTTAGGGCTTAAGAGTGGTGCTTCTTCCCACACCTATCTTTGCTCTTGTTCCTCACATCACGTTTTTTGAATGCAACTCATTCTCATGCTCTATTACACTCTTTACATCTCCTCATCTCTCAGTGTCGTTTCCCTCTCATCTCCCCCCCCCCCCCCCTCGCTCTGCCTCACGGGATTCCCGCCACTTCACTCTCCAATCTTTTTCACGGCAACTGGCTCTCAATGAGGGGCTCTGATGGTGGGGGATGAAGGGGAAGAAGGGGAGAGGGAGGCTGGGGGTTGAGAGGAGAATATCACTCATTATATAAGCATGTTCTTGAAGTAAGAGGTTCACATTAAAAAATAGAAATCTTCGCAAGTATATAAGTAACAATGCATTGAGATAGACAAGTTTTTTCTTAAGCTTCTATGGTATTTGTAAAAGATGGAGCATCTTGTTTCTAGAAATCAATCTTACTTGATTTTAGAAAACTTTTAGGAGCAGCATGTTCTCCAGACTACATGCTAAGATTGAACCGTTCATGTTTAATTTGTGTGAATAATAGCTTGAGATAGCCAGTCAGTCGCCCTAACTCTTACCTGAGAGCTTTTTAAGTCCTGATAATTTTTTTACAAGTGTGACGCTCATTTTGCCATTCCCATATCAAGTGTGACCTACAGCTCTGAATAATTCCCACAGGTTTATCACACTGCAGGTGGGAAAAGCCTCTCACATGACTCCAAGTATGATTTATTTCATGTAGTGTGTCATATATTGTGTTTACTGTTTTACTTTTGTTTGACCTGGATGAGGTTCCTGACATTTATTTGCAGAGCACACATGAGCGCAATAAAATGATAATAAAGGTCACTGATACGATATAGATTTTCCAATGAGGGTTGTGTATAAAGCTATTGATTATTAACATTAGTTTCCGAATGAGTGGGAGTATCATTATTAAAAAAGAAACCCATGATCATCTGATATCTAATTTTGTGACGCACTTTATGAATATTGGGCTTTTATAGTTTCCTCCCGCCACACTCTGATGAGTCCCAGCCTGTGTGTGTAACCGCTGACTAACCCACTATAACCCATGACCTCCTGCCACTGAGAGGGAGTGACTGTTAAGAGCTTTTACCCCCATGAACCGCTGTCTGCCACCCAGTAAAATCCATATGGGATGAACTTGAACTGCATTCTCAATTATATTAGCGTAAAACACATTTTCTTCCATATTATGCAGTTTTTAAACTTGACATGAAGAATGTTCTTCTGGGTAAAAACTGTTGTGTTTGTTTGACGTTCAACGGAGAGTTGAAAGCTGGAAGTATTTCTTGGCATGCACACAGTGATTATGCTAAACCAAGCTAATCATATGCTGGATATAGCTTTATATTGAGTACATGAGAGCAGTTGTCTCTGTAAACTGATATCTGAATGTGAGAACAGAGGTCCATAGGACACAGGACAAGAGTTTGGTATTGGTATATTGTGTCCGTTTAGGCAGTATTGACCAATCACATTCATGCAAGCTTTGGTTGCATGCAGGTAAAACATTGGCTCAACTCATTGACTGAAATGCTTGAAACCTGCTTTCATATGCAGATATCTCTCTTGGCATCGTTTTTTAACTATAGACGTCATTTATCAACTCCTCCAACTACTCCATATTTGCCTCTCAACTTGCTAAGAGGAAGTCTTGGCATAGAGATATTCATTATTGACAGAACCTGAAAAATATTGGCTTTGATCTGACCAATAGCTATGGGTTCCCAGGATTTTGTGAACGGTTACAATGCAATGCAAATAAGTGTATTTCACAATTTCCCCAAATGGTGGCTTTTGCTTTAAAGCAAAGTAAAAAAAAAAAAGAAGTTATAACTCGACTTAAAGGGGACCCTATCATGCAAAATGCACTTTTTGATGTCTTCCATACATAAATATGTGTCCGAATGTTTTGGACGTAATATGGTCGGTGCATGTTTACATTGGCATCGCTAACACTCAGAGCTAACCTGTACTGCAGAGAGCATGTGTGTGAAGAAGCAGGAAATAAAAAGGAACTCACCTTGTGGTATAACCGGCAAAAGAGAAAGCCTTTGAGCTCCAGACTGTTTCAGAGATAATCCTTGATAATCCATGATATGGCGTTTCATCACCGCAGTATCTGCCGGTAGAATCTCCCTCATGAGCTCAGCCCCATCCTTCTTTTTTATCAATTTTTTTTAATTCCCCAAATCAGGAATTTTGAAACAGGAAGTGAAATGGAGGGATATGAGGCATGGCTAGAATGGGTGATCTGTTTGGTATTTTGAGCAAAACACTTCAGACATGTTTTTTATATATTTGTATATATCTGAGACCTATGCTATTGCCTAAAAATAGCATGATAGGTGACCTTTAAAAAGAATAGGGTTATCCTGACGATTGCAATTAGATTCCACTTTGTGTTTATAAAGTGACACAAGAAGAATATAAATTATCTGGAAGCAATTACAATGGACTATAATTTAATGAGGTTGTCTTGTGTGTGTGTGTGTGTGTGTGTGTGTGTGTGTGTGTGTGTGTGTGTGTGTGTGTGTGTGTGTGTGTGTGTGTGTTCTGTGATGCTGCCCCCCATGGTCGGCAGCGGCAGAGATGATGAGGTAAATATAGAACAGGACCCTGCTGTTGGGGTCACAGATCACTCAAGTGAACGCATTAACTTGTAACAATGCGTGAGTGAGGTGCTTAATCCAGACGGGGGCCTGTTCGCAAGGCGTTGTTAGTGAAATTAAATCAAACCTTTAGAGGAGGCACGCAGACATAGTGACTGGCCCCCAGAACAATCAGTTTAGGGCTCAAATGAGGTGAAAGGGACAAGGTCACAGGCTGACCCCTAAAAAAAGATGTGAGGCAAAGTGAGGAAATGAAGAGGGTGAGAAAGCTGGTTTTCTGGCCGGAGAAACTAATGGCAGAGGGGGAAGACGTAGGGCACAAGAGGAAGCGGGAAAATAAAAGGTGCAAGGTTAACCCCCATGCCCTGTCTTAAAGGGGGGCAGAGAGGGGGAGCACAGGAGGGGGTGACCCTGGGGATGACCTCTAGAGGGTAGTTAACACAAGAAAACCCCTCATGTTCAGAATGGGGAATGTGGTAGTAAATGTGTTTTCAAGTCGATTAGCAGTAAATCTTTGGGTTTATGTACGAACCAAAGGTGGAGATGAGATAAAAAGAAAATAGGTTTTGGCTTCCTTTAATAGGTTTCTCACTTTATGTACTGGTTTTTTTAAATTCTGATTTCATCTGACTGTATCTACCCACAACTGTTAAGATCTTGGAACCACAAGAGATATAAGGACTCAAATGCACGACCCGGGAGGCCAGAGGTAAAGTATAATTATTATACTTTATTGAACAAAAAGAAAAACAAACACTCTTAATAGAGGCGACAAAAAAAGGCTTAACATAAATCGCTCACAACGTGAGGACAGATACTTACAACAGAGTTTTCAGGAGCGTAATTTGAGTATGATTAAAAAAAAAAGGCAATCGTGGAATGAGCAGAGATCTGGCATGAGGACATGACAAGACGAACTGACAACAAACAAAGGGGAACAGGGGAATATATACAGGAGATAACAGGGCACAGGTGGAAAACAATCAGGGGCTGGACTGAAACTGATGAGAGCAGGAACACACACAAGAACAACAACACAAAACATGACCGACTCCAGCCTTTCTGACGCACACCTTTCACAGGTTTGTGAGCAGGACGTGCACAGACATTTGGAGGGGCTATTGCTCTAAACCTGGAAAAAGGGCCTCCCCCCGAAAAAAAACATAAGACCTTTTGAAAATTGTAACTTGTTTTGATGTAAAAGAAACCAAACGATTTTTACATTAACTAATTTGTAGAGTAATTCACATTATCATCTCATTACAAAATAAGCTAAGGCGACTACTTGCATTCGGTGACTTGTTTTAAAAATGAACACCAGGGACATTTTTTGTTTTGCGGTCCATATCTCATTAACATATCTAATGTTAGTAACTAAATGGGGACAATTCTGTTCTAATGTAGTTTGACCAGACCATTGTAACTGCTGTGCAGTCCAGACATACTACTAACTAATTACCTTAAAGGTGGGGTAGGTACGTTTGAGAAACCGGCTCGAGATACACTTTTAGTTATATTCCATGGAATGCTCTTAACATCCCGATAGCAATGAATATCTTGAGTGCTTTGACAACAAATCCATAAGAAATGTCATCTGTGGAAGCCGTAGTACTGTAAAAAGCACGACCAATCATTTTAGCCGGCCTGGCTAAAATAACTGGATGGCCTACCTGCCTGTCAGCCTTCCATCTGTGCACAAACTTATCTTGTGCCCTCATTGGTCATGTGCGCATTCGTGTGTGTTGGAGGAGGGGCTCTGTAAGGAAGGGGGCAGATTTTTTTTCCGGCTGTATATTTTCAAATTCTAGTGCACTCGAGCTGGTTTCTTCTCCAAAATGACCTACCCACCTTTTAAATAAACTCACTAATTAATGAACCAGTTCAATACGCATTATTCTTATTCTTATCATTCTTTATGAGCACAGCAGTGGCGAGCCGTCAGGGCCCTCTGTGAGGGTCTAAGATATTCTAAAAAAATAATATTTGAAAACATTAAAAAAATAAAATTTATTTTTAATATTTTTTTTAATATTTTGTTACATTTTTCATTAGTTTTCACCAAAATAACTTGATTTTAATTGTATTTAAAATAATATTTCAAAGAAATAATCCTTCGAATCTGCCTGTTCAGTTTCTGTTGGAATGTGAAGGGTTAAATGCCTCGCCACTGGAGCGCAGTAACGGTAGGGTATCTAATTACTTATTTAGTATTCCATAACTTAACAGAGATGGTCAAACTAAAGTAGAGACATGGCAGAAATCCTACAATGAAAGCGGGACATTGAACTGTTCACCCGTGATCGAGGGCGATCAAGAAAAGAGAGCGAGCGGCCCCGTTGAGGGAGTTTACAGATGAAAGACACAGAAAGACAGAAGCACAAAAACAACAAGTAGGCTATATCTAGGTGTTTGTTTGTAAATAACCATCGGTATCAAGAGGAAGTAAAGTCCCCTGGTTTGTCCCTTATACCCTAACTGCCATGAGACAACTCAAAATCAAGTTTCCAAAATCCGACACTGAGGTGGTCTTAACGCACCGGCAGATGACAATGCTGACAAAGTGTGTTTCCCGCAGCGAGACGCTACAATACTAATTGTGGGTTTATCATGTTGATTCGGCCACAACAGAAAAAAGAAAAACAAACTCTCGCTCTCTCCAGAGGGGCAGGTCAGCCAAAAAGGCCTAACGGGCTGTTTTCCGGGCAACATTAGCCCGTACCTGTGCACGTCCCTGTTTGTGAGTTTGGGTCAATTTCATGGTGTACTAATGATGGGGTCTGGTCTATTGGCATACATAGATTGCTTGTTTATTAGGGGTGTAACGGTATCCGTATTCGGTTCGGACGTCACGGTTCGGCACATGCAGTCACACGGCAAATACGCGTTTTTTTATGAGTGGGAAAAAAGTCTGTCACTCAGGGCAGTATTACACTATATATAATCCAGGGGGCGGTATTGCGCCTAAAAGCCAGCCGCCCGTAAATAACAAATGAAGAACAAGAACAAAACACAACAAACGAACACAATACATGAAGAAGAACAGTTAGTAGCTACGGCGAGTTCACACAACACACAGGAGCTAGAAGACCCACCTGCTTCTTTTAAATCAGGTGTGTGGGAACGGTGGAAACATTTCGGGTTCCCTGTGGACTACAACAATGATGGGGTGCGAGTTGTGGATCGGACGAGGACGGGTGTGTCGGCGTTGTTCGACAGCGGTTGCGGTATGCTGGTGGTAACGTGGTAACACGTCAAACATGCTCAATCACATCCGAGTCAGTCTCAGTCCCCAGCGAGAGGGTTTTCTCGACGGCCAACACACTCTCACTCCATAATCGTCCAGGAGCGACGTTTGGTCAGTGTCCGTGGCGTGCAGTTGTTGACGCTCCTAGGCTCCTTCAGCTTCATAAAGGGACGCAAATAGCTTTCAACTGATTGCAATGTATTCCCATCTGCGGCTGGGATTTGACGCACGGCATTCGTTTGTGTCGGCTGCCCTTAAAGGCAATGTGAGCGTCCATTCCCATTGGATAACGGAGAATTGTATACCCGGAAGTAAGTATTTCCCCTTACTGTCGATTGATTTTACAGTGATATCTGCACTCATGGGCGTAGGAAGCATCCTGAATGTGGGGGGGAAATTTTTAAGGGGGGGTGTGGGCCCCCCCCCCCCCCCCCCCCACGAAAAAACAAACAGGAGATGGTGGTTTGATACTTTTATGTGGCTATACTAGCATGAGGAAAATGATGGGTACATTTTGTAATTTCATCCAGTAGTAAATAAAGGAAACATATTTGATTATTAATTCAGAGCCGTCTTTGAATTAATAAAAAGCTGTTTAAGTGCCCATTTTTTGTACATTTATATACAACAATAAATATTTGTGAGTGCATTGAGAGATATTGTTGTGGAGAGTCATTTATATATACATCGCAAAATACATTTGTGAATCCTTCTGTGAGAATTTATTAACATTGAGACTGATCTGACTCCATACAGATGTTAAGTTCACCTAGGAATGGTATCATTGACTTAAATGTTGCTCTTTCCGTCTATATTGGTCACATGATGCCCCTTGACTGAAATGCTTCCTGTTCAATATCCCCACTGATTTCCTTAACATTCTGGGATGAGAGTCCACATCACAATTTACTCTAAACTGTCATTCCCTTTCATCACTCACCTCAGCAATGGACCTCTCTCCACTGTCCCTGTGTTCTGCCTCTGACTCACTCTCAAGCGCCTAGATGTCAAGAGAGGTGGTGAAGTGATCATTATGTATTGAGCAGTATACTCTTTCACATTGAATCATAACAAGTCATACTGAATGTAAATACAACTGACTCTAAAGTAAGTCCCAGTCCGTGACATTGGACATTTTGAAGACTCAAAGCCCCAAGCAGTAGGTAGAATATTAGCTGTCTATGTAATGTGCACAGAAAATAAATAGTTAACTGAATACTGGGATGGAAATTGCCTATAAGCACTCAGTAAAACATAAACACACACAAAAAGCTTCTGAATGATAAGAAGTATAATTAAAACATAATGCACATTACCATTTTGAGAGAGAGTACCTAAGAACTCAGAAAATAATCTCTTATCGAACTGAGGCTCCAGTAAAACACACTGACCGCGTCTCGACATGGACATCATGGTGTTTACATGAGCACAGAGAGATGGGGTTATTCATGTTCCCTGTTACATGATAAATACTAGTGTAACGTCCGAGGTGTTAAGGCTTCAATGATACTTCTGTGTAACAAAAACTCAGGAACTTAGTACTTTTTGGAGCGTCCCAGATATCGCCTCCGTTTATTATTGTACAGTCACACCGTCACACCACGCTCTCCTTCACCACACCAGGACAGACTGTGCATGCTCACAACACATGACCTCTCAACCCAATGCTTACACTAGTAACCTGGCATTTCGATGCCTTTTCTCATCTTCACTATTCAGTATTTGTATCTCTCTATCATGACATAAAGACCAAACTCCTCGCCGCCACCGCCATCACTGTTAACTGATTAACCAGCTGAAGATTTACTTTCCTCTTCTTTGAAACAAATGTTCTTATGTCCATGTTGTCTGGGGGAAAAAACATATCAAACCAAGAGATCGTCAGCTTTGATTAACCATTTCCTGAACACTTGGTGTGTGTGGCCTGCACTGCCTGCCTTACCTCTGCTACCAGCATCACTTCATACAACAGATCTGAGCTGTCCAACAACACTCCTTGAACATGCGCGCCGCTATGTGAGAATCTGCCTTGGTAACAAGTAGCAGTGAAAACAATGGTACGATAGTTTCATTGATTTGGGCATTCTCTCAATAAGCAGTGGAATGGATTTGATAGTGAAGCACTGACAACCGCGCTCTACAAAGTGGCGGCGAGTGGAGAGTCCTGATTCACGGACTTTCCACATGGTAAAAGTGGGGGGGGTCTAACGAATCATTTGAAAAAGTGGGGGGGACCTTGTCCCACCGACTTATAAGGGCTGCGACGCCCATGTCTGCACTACTCATCGCTAAAAAACACCCAGATTATCCTTGTTAATTACACAACAATTGATTTGGTTAAATTGTGTGCAATGCTTTTGTATTTTTCCCCTTCGATTCGGAGAAACAAATATTTTTTCGGAGTAAAGGATGGCAGAAGACACTACACTACCCAAGAATCCCCAGCTATCGTTTGGACTACACCATGTGCTCTGTTTGACAAACCCTGTGATAGTCCTCAAGCTCTGTGATTGGAGAGTGGCTCCGAGGGTTACGCCGAGCCTCGAACAGCACTTGAAAATGGGATGGAACCAACGGCAGACTGTCCAAAACTGGATTTGAAACGGGTCCACCGCGTCTCCCCCTCCCCCACCCCGTCCCCAGAACTACACATGCTGGCTATTCTGTTTTCGCAACATGTTCTTCTATCTATGGCCGTCTCTACTGGGGAGTTGTAGTTTTAAAAGACGTTTTTCGTATTTCCCATAATAAGAAGTTGCCAGTATTAAACTGTGTACATCCCTGGAGGTTTAGGGGATAGGAAAACACTCAAATTTAAAACATATAATTAATAAATGGGTGAAAATTGCTTGTGCCCATAATGGGCAGCATTATATTACACACATGCCAGCTAAGGGTCAGAAGAGCTTTATTCAACAGCTGGTCTTATGTTTGTGACCCTTGTTGTTAATTGATAACATTACATTACATTACATTAATTGATAAGCCTGAAACATGCACTTGTCAAGGTTTCAGAGGCAAATTTTGCAAATATGGCAGTAGCCATCGACAGGGTCTGCGCAAATGTGGGTCTGACTCTGCCTCACAGAGGGTGACTGGCTGTCTCCATGATGTGGCCTGCCCACATGGCCACTTTCATACAGATCATACTAATGCCCTCGGGGAAAATAAGTCAGGCCGGGATTATACACCCAGCCAGGCCACTACCAGTTTTCTTTTGTGCCATTTTTCTGGATTTATTTGTCAATATTTACAGCGTTGCTGCCATAGTGATAGCCCTAAACTTTAAATCTACTACCCCCAGAATAAACATATGGGTTACTGTTTAAAATAATGTGCAAATCTATTTAGGAACCTATGTGAAACATATTTTAAGTGCAGGTGGACCTCAATCCTCTAGGGGGGTCCGGGGCATGCTCCCCCGGTAAGATTTTTTTTTTTTTAAATGTTGGACTTAAATGCATCAATCTGGTGCACTTTGAGGGGGAAATAAGAAGAGACTACACCCATATGAAACAGAACTGTATACATTTAAATAATCATAAAATAATAAGAACATGGCCATAACCAATAACATCCCATATCCAATATGAAAAAGCATTGAAACTTGTTGTATTTATTTGTTTTGGTTCATTTATAGTTGTGAGTGTGGTCTGTGCTCCTGAACCAGCCTCTCCCCCCTGCTCCTCTTTGAGGCAGCAGCAAAGACTAGTTTTAGCTAACAAGTTTATCTTACCCCCCTTTTTCACCTAGTTAAAACATTTTTTTTATTATTCATCCATATTTTACTAATCACTCTCACTCCCCTTCAAATGGAAATATGTGTTTACATAAATGGTGACCAAACCGTTTGAGACCACAGAGAACTTAGACTAAGTTAACTATCTAAACACTCAGAGAGTCCTTACCTCACCTGAGCTGTAGTTATCAGTCTCTCAGTCTGACTGGATGAGGACTCTCTCCACCTTGTTGACAGCCATGATATGCGTTAGCGCAGCTAGCTAGCACCAGATGCTAACAACAACAATACAACCGTAACCGGTGCACCGCTTTTCTCTCTCGCTCTCGCGGCGCCACACATACTACCCTCCCGAGCTTGAAATGACACACATAGACCAATCGAGGGCATTAGTATGATCTGTATGAAAGTGGCTCATGTGGGCAGGCCACATCAATGGAGACAGCCAGTCACCCTCTGTGAGGCAGAGTCAGACCCACATTTGCGCAGCGTTGCGTTCACAATCCATACATAAAAAAAGAATCCTAAGGTCAGCAGGCCACTTAGCAGGCCAGGCCATCGGGAAACCTCCCGGTCCTCCCGATGGCCAGTCCGGGCCTGGCCATCGATCAGCTTAAGATAAGATATACTTTATGATCCCAAGTTGGAACATTTGCGTTACATCAGCATGTGTAACAGTTGTAAATATGCAGTGGTGTTTATTGTAATCATTTAGTATAATCACACAAATTCTGTGTTTTATATTTAACAATTATGTGTTCTTTATTATTGATTGTTCAATACCTGACAAGGCCGGAGATGAAATATCCTACATACATCTTATAAGAGTATAATAACATTATGTATAATATCAGTTAAAATAAGTGCTTCAAACATAGGTTAACATTGCTGGAGGTATGCACAAATATTGATAGATGTCTTGGTAATGCACTAGTGAGGAACCTGCGACCCCAAGTTTTTTCATTCAATTGCATAACTACACCATAGTTGTGTATGCCTATATGATATGTCAATAAACCTTAGAAATCTTGAAATCTTGAAAGGGATGTGCAAAATAGTCATTATATACAGTCTTTTAATTAACTATTAGTAGAGAATAACGAGTAATGAATATACTTTATAGGGATCCTATTAATATCTAATAATAAAAATAAGGAAATTCAACTAACATGCTTTAACCACGTAGGTGTCCCTTAATATCAGCTGTGCACCGTTATGGTGTAAATACAGCCTATCTACCAATTGGATCAAATATAAAAGTCAGCCGAATTAGTGTTGATACTGCAAGGAGACGTATTGTGTGAAAATAAATGTAAGATGTTGTTTAATGGCTGATATATTTATGATCCACGTCACGTTTTCAGTTCCTCATGTTTGTTCTCATCAGGGCTCTATAAATACAGAACTACGGCAGATATGTCATATTTAATGCAGCCGAACCGTGTATTACAATGCCGTTATGTGATGACTTTCAAAGAGAAAAGCAAGCACACTCGGAATAAAGTATTTAATTTTTAAAAAATGTTTTCGGTCTGTTTCCGGTATTTGTTAATGACGATGTGCTGTGAGATGTGAGACTGGAATTGCACAGGGGAAAATAACGTATCTTTAGATGCGGATTTTGTTACTAACTAATACGTTTGCGCTGTGGACCAACACTATACATTGACGGGGAAGGGGGTAGCAATAAAGATAACACCATTAAACAGTTACACAACATAACAGAAATAATATTGATAGCAGCGTCCCTAGCAACCACCTTGGTAACAATGAAAACGTTCTATGGACGCAATTTCCTGAAGTAATCTTCGTAATAACTAGCAAACTAAAGATCATGTACTTCCACTGCACACATAATCTGAAATAACAACTCATATTTCTCGCATCAAATGACATCAAAAGGCATTTTAATGGCCAAACTAACTTTAAAATAGGCATTTTCCACCGAGAATAAAACAAAGTTCGGCCATGTTTTTTTTTTCTGCAGGGAGAAATTTGAAGATCACGTGACATAGACGCCAGCCATTGGAATGAATGGTGAAAAAAAACGGGGTTTGTCAAACAGAGCACATGGCGTAGTACAAACGATAGCTGGGGATTCTGGGTAGTGTAGTGTCTTCTGCCATCCTTTACTCCGAAAAAATATTTGTTTCTCCGAATCGAAGGGGAAAAATACAAAAGCATTGCACACAATTTAAACCAATCAATGTTGTGTAATTAACAAGGATAATCTGGTGTTTTTTAGTCGATGAGTAGTGCAGATATCACTGTAAAATCAATCGACAGTAAGGGGAATACTTACTTCCGGGTGTACAATTCTCCGTTATCCAATGAGAATGGACGCTCACATTGCCTTTAAAGGAATGCTCCACTCATTAGATAATTAATCAAAACTTCAGTATTTAGTGAAACATTATGTTTAAACCATACCCTGAAGAAATCAGCGATATTCCCCGGTAAATAATGATTTTATAGCTCTTTTTTATCAAAACCTGTATATTCCGTCAGGCCGCTGCCATTTTGCCCATTTTCAGTAGTCACGTGATGGTCGTGACGTCATCCATGCGTTCACTTTGTAAACATGGAGTATTCGAGTTCGGACTCTTCAGCCGAGGAAGAAGTTTTGAGCAAAATGAAGAGATTGGATGGGGGAATTCAGCCATACAGGTTCGAGCCTACTTAGTACTACTTAGTAGCTACAATGATTTTGATTACTAGATATGTATGCATGTAGTACCACCCTTGCTAGCGATTCCCTCTCTAGTTTAGCATACTCAGCCTCGTTGTCCCTGGCCCTAGAACCACGATTTTATGGGCCGGAAAAACTGGGGGAAAATACCCACTAGCCGGTACTACGCTACATGGAAAGGCCACCAAAAAACTGGCCTGGACGATAAAGGACGTTTAAACGGGGCTACCCGCTGCAATGGAAATGCGCTATAACATACCTTATTCTTACTCCGAGCACTACTTCTGGTCCTCCGTCGCTTCACACTTGCAGAGGGCGATTTCTCAACTGGCCGAACTGGTGTCCTGGTCGGTGATGACACCAGAAAGACCGATGATACTGCATCTCCATTAAGTAATGGTTGTTCAATAAATCCCATGTTATGTTTTATCATACTCTCAGAGTAGTCGTCCGGAAACTTGAAATGTTCGCTGCATACATGCGCCTGTGGATCTTTCGGTTCGGGCCGGCCACATTTCGCTAGCCACTGCCTCCGAACGTACTTCCTACGCTTACCTTTTGGCAACAGATGGAACCGAGCATTCCGTGGATTGTTCCTATCAGAATTGTGGCAATGTTTCGCGATACAATGAGGCATATTTGAAGAGAGTAACTACAGTAAATAACATGAACATCAACGTGTCCTCGAAACCAAACGCATGGTTTACGTCACGTCCGGTAAAATGGCGCCGCCCACAGTGTTGATGTTATTTCGGTAATTAATCAGTTTAAAATCACTGATAATGTCATCGGATTAAAAAAAAAAAAAGAGAGACTGCAGAGACTGGTCTGTTTTATCGGATGATAATTATTTAAAAATGAGTGTCATGAGCATACCATTCCTTTAAGGGCAGCAGACACAAACGAATGCCGTGCTTCCATGAGCGTCAAATCCCGCCGCAGATCGGAATACATTGCAATCAGTTGAAAGCTATTTGCATCCCTTTATGAAGCTGAAGGAGCCTAGGAGCATCACAATTGCACGCCACGGACACTGACCAAACGTCGCTCCTGGACGATTATGGAGTGAGAGTGTGTTGCGACGGCAGGTGACATAGTTACCGCCAACAGATCTGCCCTCACTACTGACAACGTAGACTAACTCATCTTTTTGAAGAACAACTTGAAAATAGAGTAAAGCTTGAGTACCTTTATTTAGGCATAATGGCCTCACACACTCACAAGTTAATTACACATGTTAGACATTGCTCCTAAAGGTACAGATTTGTTTTTGTTTTATATTTATCATTGTATTTATTTTCTATTTTGACATCAGAAGATGTTATACAGTTCTGTATTGCCTTTTATTGATTGTGATTGAAACACTTTCTTATTATTTATTTTAATATGTTCAAGACATTCTTTTTAGTTGTACAGCTTATTGAACCTTTTTGTTTGACATCAGCCATTATAAATAATATGGCCATCTGAGTGTGTGTGTTACTGTTTGTGGTTTGTTTTTAACTGTGTAATACAGTTAATGATTCCAAATGTTAGAGTTCCTTATTTTCATAGCAAAACTTGCACTACTGTTAAAAATAAATAACAGCAAAAAGAAATTATGCATTTGGGACTTTTTTTTGCTTTTCCTTGTTGTACTGAACCCGTACCGAACCGTGACCCCCAAACCGAGGTATGAACCGAACTGTGACTTATGTGAACCGTTACACCCCTATTGTTTATAGATTTATTTTTGTATTTGTTTGGCACACATTTTGCTAAAAATTGAATTGACTCCAGCAGCACACTGTACACTCAAATGCACTGATATCCCATATAAATAAAAATCCAGAACATTTTAAAAAGTCAAAATCCCACCACAAAGCAAATGTAATGGATGCAACTCTATATAAGATTTTAAAAACTGTATTCAACTATTTTCCAATTATTTCATATGGTGAATTCTCAATTTTCAGAGAAAAGGGGGACAAGAGTAGCTGCTGCACAGGCAGTATGAGATAAATAAATAGCTTTTTGAACATTTAAAGCATGGAGACATGACACAGCAGAGACACAGAATACAAAAATCAACCCGAAAAAGAACACAATATGTCCTCTTTAAATGTTCCCAGAATGTTAACTCTACCCTTTATCCTAAACCAGAACAGAACATTACCATCACATCTCTGATAAACATAATCTGAACTAACATCACAATTGATTATTGTTTTGAATCTTTCAACTTCTTTCAGCTTTGTTTACAATGGTGCATGTATGATAATCAGAAATCTGTCCTTTTATTCGGCCCACTGCGGTGAAATTACTGAAAAAATTACAGTGCATAAAAAAGCAAATACAATAAGTATGGTAAATAAAATAAATGTGGTAAAACGTTAATAAGTTAAGAATGAGTATGCATACATAATAAGAACATTTTTAAATTGGAAGTCGCTTTGGATAAAAGCGTCAGCTAAATGCAATGTAATGTAATGTAATGTAAATAACTGTATTACCTGGTACTTGATAATGCTTCTGTGACTGGTAATAACAGTAACAAATCGTAATTTGCACATGAGCTGTGGCATAGCTGTTTTTAATATTTGCAGACGTTATTCCTTTGTTTGTCAATATTTGTTAAGAATTTGCGGTGATAAAATTGTACTTGTTTAATTCCGGTAGCGATTAATCTGTAAAACAGGAAACAAATATCCAACACCATCTGGAGGGTTAACAAGCCTTTTATTTCCCTGTTCATGCATGCTATGATTTATCCATTATTTATTTTCATCATTGTGAATGGGTGCAATTATTCACACATCCATATTTCAAATGATACATGTATTAGAAAAAAGCCACGCAAGAAACCAATCCCCCCTTGTACAATAAATCCAATTACGCTATCTTCACTGATCAACGATAACATGTTTTTAAAAATCCACACAAGATTAATTTCTTGTTGCCTGCCTCATTGATTTTTTACCTCATGCATGTATGCATTCATTTCATGAATTTACAACTTGATAATTGGGTACCGCTAAGTATTAGTGTGTACATGTCAAATGGAAATATATGGGGCTAAACATGTGCTTGTGTTTTCTCTCGCCTGAGTGGCATGCTAATGATGATGGCAGCGCTGCTCTCAGACCTGTTGTCCATCATGTCCTCCTCTGATAGTTAATCCCTGTGTGGTAATGAGGGATTCAGTAATGAAATGAGAGCAGTTTGTGTTGGTTCGTGGAGGTCGGACTGAAGATGGGGAATTAGTGGGGAAGGGGAGGAGAAGGGGCTTTGGGAATTAGGGTGTGGTTGATAGAGCAAGATAAACAAAAGGATCTTGTGTGTCTTTGTATTTTTTTCTTAAAAAAATAAGACTATTTTGTCCACAGATACACTTTGCTAGAAAGAAAAAATATAACTAAAACAAAACAAAGAACCAAAAATGCAAATAAATAGACAAACAATGTATGACAAGTGCATAGGGTACTAAGATATGTCTTCCAGCTTACTACTTGCTTCAAGTTATACTTCATCAAGGGTCAAAAATAGGAATGATTTTAAAAATATACATACACACACACTTACCTACATACATATGTGCATGTGCAGACTTTGGGTTAGGGGTAAGGATATCTGGCAGGTAAAGCCGTAATTGTAAGCTTGCTTTTACCAAATAACTTTGGGATCATCTATACATTTTTGAAAAGTTGCGATATGTAGTGGCTGTGAGGCGCTATTGACTTCAAAAATGTGTAAGTTCCTCGACTCAAGGGTTGGGGCCTGCAAGAAGGGGAACATCCATACATTCTGGAAAAGTTCACGCAAGGCCGCAGCTGCGAGGCACTTGCTGAACTTGAATAATAACATCATTTTAATGAGACCCTAAAATTAAAGCCGGATTTACGTTTATTCTAGGGTTAAGGTGAAGGTCAGTAAGCAGGTAAACGGAATCAAAAACAACCAGTATGCAGTGATGAAAAGGAAAGCAAATAGCACAGCCTACAAAGCCCCAAAGATGACATGTGAACCCACACACACTAGCGTACACTATGGTGACCTTTCACCCTGTGCTGGTGGGTGATGGTTAGCTCCCTTGTTAACCCTGCAGCGCCAAGTCACACAGCTTTCAAAGGATGCTGCTGCTGACCTGGAATAATCCTCCTCACTTCCCCCTCATAGCCCCCAACACGTTCACATCAACCCCCCCTGCTTAGCCCCTCCTTTAAACGTCCTCGGTGAACCAACGAGTGTGCGTGCGAGACCCCGCCTCCTCAGCAGCCCTAACAATGTCTGAGGATCAGCCCAGGGTCTTGCTGGGGGGCTTGAGATTGTGGCGGCAGGGGGGTTGTGTGTCTGTGAAAGAGAAACAGATAGACAAAGGGAGAAACCATTATCTACCTAATGTTAAATGAATAGAAATAATAAGTGTTACACAAGTGTAAAATTCCTAACAAAATATTAACATAATACACATAAATATATATTTGTAATAATGTTTTCTTAATGTATTGCATAAATGATAATGATACTTTATTTGTTTATGACTAAAACATAAAGATATAATCCAGACCTCAACATATCGTTGTCTTTATCGTGAGTGATTAATTAATATATAAATACAAAAATATGGAGTTTTCATTTAAATTAAATTGAGAAAAGGTAATCTTTAATCTTCTTTGATCAGGCACAACCAACAGCTGTCACGATAAGGCAAGAGGATGAAAATAATTAGATTGTTGAGACATAACAATTCATTAAAATCAATCAAAACATTTAACTGGGCTGTCTTATTTAGCAGGCAAAGCTGGTCAAGTCCTGTTTTGGTGGGAACCGTTACCAACAATGTGTCATCCATTTGGTTTAATTTTCCCCCAAACCCGAGGTGAACATATAAATGCAGCGTTTCGAAGGTGGCTCAAATATAGTTCAAACTGCTTTTCTAATGCACTATCGTTGATATAATGCCCAGTATGCCTAGGAACTACATACATATTGACAGTATGAGTATTGAAGTAATTATACGATACATCAGTATATCATTTATTCACAATGAGTCCCTCATATTTTGCAGTCTTGTAGAAAAAAAAAAAACAGCCATGTGATTTAAATAATGCCTTTACTTCTGAGTGTTGTAAAGGGAATACTCCTCGGATGTGTAAACCTACTTGGTAAATAAAACCGATTCTGATTCATGAGGATTACCAATCTTAAGGGTAAACCTACAAACTACAATGACATATAAACTAAAATAAAAAGTGAAAACTAAGGTATCCCTTATCTGGACCCACTTATTGCACAAGTGGCTGTGTGCATGTGCAGAGCCAAGCTACGGTAACATCAGCCGAGGAACAAAGGAGCCCCTTGAATGGACTGGCACCTGACCACATGTGACCTGAGCGTGCGTGCGTGCGTGCGTGCGTGCGTGCGTGCGTGCGTGCGTGCGTGCGTGCGTGCGTGCGTGCGTGCGTGCGTGCGTGCGTGCGTGCGTGCGTGCGTGCGTGCGTGTGTGTGACAACACAATATGCCATCCTCATCATGTTCAACTTATTGGAAGTGTTGGTCATTCACAAATCGCCGTAGGCCCTGTCAGCTGTGTAGTTGAAGTCTGAAAGGTTTGACTTGTTTCTTGTTGTTTGACTGGTTTTACAGCAACTGCTGATCCGGCCATATGTCGAGGCTTGTTCTTGTTCTGCGAATGCAGTCGTAAAAAAGGTGAAGGTCACACAAGCTTTGGATAATAAGAGGGTCTTTTATTTTTACTTCAGCCAAGGGCGAAGTAAATGCGCACACATTTGTCTTGTAATTCAACTTTTGCGTTGAACAAAGTAATGTTCAAAATACCAATCTCTCTCATATTTAAATGTCTATACGACGTGTATAACTGCTGAAATGTTCATACATGTTTCTAATTTTCAATAAAAAATTGACTGGACTGATTGGAAATATTGCCTTGGCGTTTACTACGTAACCAAATCACACAAATACAGGTAAGCACCAGTGTTGATAGATCTTCAATAATTGTATATCTAAGATAATTTTGCCCTCTGTGCACTGAACCAACAACCATTTAAAAAAAAAAAAGCCATTATGTAAGATGCTACCATTTTTGTGACACTTGCAATAATACAATACAGCTTTATTTTTAGAGCACTTTAAACCTCCAGACCAAAGTGCTGTACAGTCAAATAAACATAAAAAAATAACACAGCTCAGCTCACACACCATAAAACAAGTACAAGTAAAGGCCCGGACACACCAGGCCGAAATCGGCCATTTTCGCTAGTCGGAAGACGAAGCGTGCCCTGTCGCCCAAACTCAATTTTGTGTCCCGCACCGTCGGCCGTGACACGCCGTATTTGGCCTTTCATGGCCGACGCACGGCCGACGCACAGGCAGTCGGACAAAGCAATCACTCTGATTGGCTGTTCAGCTAGCGAATCAGTGCATTAGAAGCGAAACGGAAGTGAGGGATGTAAACAAACTATTTAAGAAGGCACACACACACAGACGGCTATTCATTTTCATCTCATCGGTTTATTTGTCATCATGGCGATCTGGAATGACGGAAACGAAGACCTGCTCATCACCTTGATCCAGGAGAGGCCAGCTCTGTACTGCGATCATCAGATGCTGGTCTATTAAATGTGATTTTATAGTATGTCTGCACTTTATGTGCTCATTTCATCATTCGTGTATTTTATATTCTACTAAAACTGAATCAAACCATAAACAAGGTGGCCTGTTGGGATTACTAGATATATATATATATATATATCTATATATACTTTATGCTTTGCTCTTGCTGCTTGTTTTACACTGATTGTAAAACCCGCGGTGGTTTTGGAAATGCTCCCGTATCTGAGGTCTCAAGGTTGGCAAGTATGCTGGTGACTGCCTGGTGTGTCAGGGCCTTCAAAATAATAGACAATTCAAAAGCAATAAAAGCAACGCTCTGAAAGATGTTAATACGCTAAGGAGATTGTTAGTAGTAAGTAGTTGCTTCAATGTCCTATCTCATTTTTAATCATATCCGTAGAGCGAAATATGGATATTTGTTAGCCTTTGCAGACCATTGACATGCACAAACCTATAACACACTACAGGAAAAGGGAAACCCAAAAAGGCATATTAGGGCCTCTTCATTACGCATTTTGTGACGCTAAGACTAAATGCTCTCCTGGTGTACGATAATTTTTACTAAAATGCGAGTTTTTAGTCTCTGTTTCGATAGTCGAACATCTGGCAACACTGGTAAGAACACATAAACTGAGGCTCACACACACAATTAAACAGACAGAGATTTACAAGGGTCCAAAGAACTTGGCCAACAGATGTCCACGTCTTTATTAACTAATTGTAATCTATGACTGGTTACATTCATGACCGGCTACCTTGGTGCTATTCATCATGCTGGTAACAAAGATGGCTTTCTATGAGTGGTGACAGACGTGACCAATCTGTCCTCACTTTTCACCTCCATGTATCATGGGAACATGTTGTGCGTGTGCGATGGTGTGCCTACTGCCGTGAGATTGCATGAAGGAAGCGCATAGGATCACAGTTTAGAAGCAGCCTTGGCATAGGGGGGACGGGCAGAAAGGGGGGATGGGAGGTCACATATTTTATTTGGACTACCTATGTTGCAAATGTATTATCTCTTCGATTTACACACGGCATCTATTGCACGTCTGTCCGTCCTGGGAGAGGGATCCCTCCTCTGTTGCTCTCCCTGAGGTTTCTCCCATGTTCCCTTTAAACTGTGGGTTTTCTCCGGAAGTTTTTCCTTGTACGATGTGATGGTCTAAGGACAGAGGGTGTCGTGTTGTCGTACTGATATTCTGTACACACTGTGAAGTCCACTGAGACAAATGTAACATTTGTGATATTGGGCTATATAAATAAACATTGATTGATTGATTGATTTTTTAGGAGATTGTCCTTCAACACCGGGTCCCAGATTCTAACCTTCACGTTGGGTAGAAGCC